>NC_084741.1:17645895-17678395 GCF_033978785.1 Entelurus aequoreus | reverse complement strand
CAACAAACAATATGTAGTACGCACCACAAACAACATGAAACAACAAACAATATGTAGTACACTCCACAAACATGAAAAAACAAACAATATGTAGTACACACCACAAACAACATGAAACAACAAACAATATGTAGTACACTCCACAAACATGAAAAAACAAACAATATGTAGTACAAACCACAAACATGAAACAACAAACAATATGTAGTACACTCCACAAACAACATGAAACAACAAACAATATGTAGTACGCACCACAAACAACATGAAACAACAAACAATATGTAGTACGCACCACAAACAACATGAAACAACAAACAATATGTAGTACACACCCCAAACAACATGAAACAACAAACAATATGTAGTATGCACCACAAACAATATGTAGTACACACTACTAACAACATGAAACAACAAACAATATGTAGTACACATCACAAACATGAAACAACAAACAATATGTAGTACACACCACAAACATGAAACAAACAATATGTAGTACACACTACAAACAACATGAAACAACAAACAATATGTAGTACACTCCACAAACATGAAACAACAAACAATATGTAGTACACTCCACAAACAACATGAAACAACAAACAATATGTAGTACACTCCACAAACAACATGAAACAACAAACAATATGAAACAAAGAACATGAAACATTATACATCAGAAGATTGTGAGGTTTGAAAGGAAAGAAAACATTCAAAAGTTAGGAGCAGAGTTGTGATGAAATAAATGAAGGAGTGTTCAAATATCGATCATCATTTCAACTGTAAAAATGTGCTGTTGATGAAAAAGTTAAAGATGACATAAAAGAAACAAGAAGATATCTACAATATGAGAAAGGAATTTCTCATTCAAATTTCAGTCCAGAAAATGTTAGGACATAACAAATAGTCTACTCTTACATCCTGTAGGACTTCCTCATAAACACATATTTATATTCAACTGTAGGAATATTACAAAACACATATTTAGAATATTACAAAAAGATGAGACCAGCTGACCTTGTTCCTGGCACGTGTTTGAGGACACTGACGGCACCGTGACTGAAACCTCCATTGACAACCTTGAAGTCCCGCTCAGCACACAGACCCTGAACGCACCACCGTCACACCTCCATCATCAATCACCACAACTATTGTGTTCTCCTTACCTTCTTTTCTTCAGCGAACAGCCTTAGAGGCAAACAAAGTTCCAAAATCTCATTTTTGTCGGGCCTGTAACCTGCAACACAGACGGCTGCGGGAAGACAAAACGTTAGCATCCATCGCCCCCAGGTGGTCAGCGTGAGTACTACAACCTGTATTAGTTTTCTAAACGACGTCTCCAAATGGTCTTTATTTTGATACAAACATCTTAACTACTACACAATCCGTCCTGTGACGATGGTTGAATTCCGAAAACATTCTGATCCAGGGTCAAACTGTGGAGTAACATACATTTTAATGCTCTTTGTTGTATCATGCAAGAGTAAAAAGAAGTTAAGCAGTGGGTAGTAAAACAAAATACAAGACAAAGTGAAACTAACCTTATAAAAATACCTGACACACTTAATAGAAGTTATACTGCCACCTAGTGGCCACTTAGAAATACTAGCAACATTTTTCTGAGCCATCCATCCATTTTCTACCGCTTGTCCCTTTTGGGGTCGCAGGGCCAGGAGTGCCAAAACTTTTCCACTGCAAACTTAAAAATCAAAGCATGCAGCGGCCATTTTTGTAGTTTTCACCTTCAAAAATCAGTACAATAAAAATATATATATATTTTTTTTTAAAAGATACTGCAAATTTGGGTAGAAATTTAGTGTGAGTGCTGAAGAACCAAAGTCGAACTGAAATGCTAACAGTTAGCACGCGTCAAATAACAAAAAATAGAGAAAAATGAAAATGAAAAAAAAAGAAGCTAGAATGCTAACAATAGCCTGCTTACAGTTAGCATTAGGGACATCCCAAAATATATGACATTGAGATGTACACCTGTAAAAATTTGCTTTGAAAAAAAGCTAGCATGCTAACAATAGCCCCCATAGTTAGCATTAGGGAAATACCAAAATATATGACATTGAGATGTATACCTGTAAAAATTTGATATGAAAAAAAGCTAGCATGCTAACAATAGCCCGCTTA
The DNA here is from genome assembly GCF_033978785.1 of Entelurus aequoreus. Classification (NCBI taxonomy): domain Eukaryota; kingdom Metazoa; phylum Chordata; class Actinopteri; order Syngnathiformes; family Syngnathidae; genus Entelurus; species Entelurus aequoreus. Next base: position 17,676,250 of record NC_084741.1, on the reverse strand, counting down.
CAGTTAGCATTAGGGACATACCAAAATATATGACCTGTAAAAATTTGCTTTGAAAAAAAGCTACCATGCTAATAATAGCCCGCTTACGTATTAGGGACATACCAAAATATATGACACTGAGATGTATACCTGTCAAAATTTGCTTTGAAAAAAAGCTAGCATGCTAACAGTTAGCATTAGGGAAATACCAAATAATATGACATTGAGATGTATACCTGTAAAAATTTGCTTTGAAAAAAAGCTAGCATGCTAACAATAGCCCGCTTACAGTTAGCATTAGGGACATACCAAAATATATGACCTGTAAAAATTTGCTTTGAAAAAAAGCTAGCATGCTAACAATAGCCCGCTTACAGTTAGCATTAGGGACATATCAAAATATATGACATTGAGATGTATACCTGTGAAATTTGCTTTGAAAAAAAGCAAGCATGCTAACAGTTAGCATAAGGGAAATACCAAAATATATGACACTGTAAAAATTTGCTTTGAAAAAAAGCTAGCATGCTAACAATAGCCCGCTTAGTTAGCATTAGGGACATACCAAAATATATGACCTGTAAAAATTTGCTTTGAAAAAAAGCTAGCATGCTAATAATAGCCCGCTTACAGTTAGCATTAGGGACATACCAAAATATATGACATTGAGGTGTATACCTGTCAAAATTTGCGTTGAAAAAAAGCTAGCATGCTAACAGTTAGCATTAGGGAAATACCAAATAATATGACATTGAGATGTATACCTGTAAAAATTTGCTTTGAAAAAAAGCTAGCATGCTAACAATAGCCCGCTTACAGTTAGCATTAGGGACATACCAAAATATATGACCTGTAAAAATTTGCTTTGAAAAAAAGCTAGCATGCTAATAATAGCCCGCTTACAGTTAGCATTAGGGACATACCAAAATATATAACATTGAGGTGTATACCTGTCAAAATTTGCGTTGAAAAAAAGCTAGCATGCTAACAGTTAGCATTAGGGAAATACCAAATAATATGACATTGAGATGTATACCTGTAAAAATTTGCTTTGAAAAAAAGCTAGCATGCTAACAATAGCCCGCTTACAGTTAGCATTAGGGACATACCAAAATATATGACCTGTAAAAATTTGCTTTGAAAAAAAGCTAGCATGCTTACCGTTAGCATTAGTGACATACCAAAATATATGACCTGTAAAAATTTGCTTTGGAAAAAAACTAGTATGCTAACAATAGCCCACTTACAGTTAGCATTAGGGAAATACCAAAACATATGACACTGAAAATTTGCTTTGAAAAAAAGCTAGCATGCTAACAATAGCCCGCTTACAGTTAGCATTAGGGACATACCAAAATATATGACATTGAGATGTATACCTGTAAAAATTAGCTTTGAAAAAAAGCTAGCATGCTAACAATAGCCCGCTTACCGTTAGCATTAGTGACATACCAAAATATATGACCTGTAAAAATTTGCTTTGAAAAAAAAGCTAGCATGCTAACAATAGCCCACTTACAGTTAGCATTAGGGAAATACCAAAATATATATGACACTGTGAAAATTTGCTTTGAAAAAAAGCTAGCATGCTAACAATAGCCCGCTTACAGTTAGCATTAGGGAAATACCAAAATATATGACCTGTAAAAATTTGCTTTGAAAAAAAGCTAGCACACTAACAATAGCCCGCTTACAGTTAGCATTAGGGACATACCAAAATATATGACATTGAGATGTATACCTGTAAAACTTTGCTTTGAAAAAAAGCTAGCATGCAAATGTTAGCATGCTAAATATTAACTGTAGCATGCGTCGTGTACAAAAATATATTACTTTTACTGAAAAATGTGTTTAAAAAATTAATATACATCAAATTAGTTAAAAACCTAAATATTAGCATTAGCATGCTAACAGGTAGCCTTCGGCAAATAACAATATATTAGATGCAGAGGTGTGTACCTGCAAAATAAAGCAACCATGCTATTAGAACGCTAACCATTGTGCAGCGGGCCGCACTTTGGACACCCCTGAAATGACGTGGCAGTAAATTCTATGGCTATCATCACACTTTCCCTCCTTGCCAACAGTCATATTTTCTAATGGGCATTACATAAGCAATTCCAAGAAAAGACAGCACATTCTGAGTTTTAAAAAAACAAAAACACTTTTTAATGTGATTTGTAGCAAATTGTCGCATATAAAAATCCACACATCCATCCATCCATTTTCTACCGCTTGTCCCTTTTGAGGTGGCGGGGGGTGCTGTAGCCTATCTCATCCCACACATTAGCTGTAAATGTTTTTCACTTGTAGAAATAATGGCTGTCAACGTTGGAAAATAATAATGTCATCTTCACAGAAAAACTACCGTAAATTCCGGACTATAAGCCGCTACTTTTTTTCCTACGCTTTGAATCCTGCGGCTTGTAAGACGCCGTGGCTAATTTATGGATTCTTCTTTGCTGACGGCCATAAAACAAATCATTTTCATGACACTTTAACGGTGTATAATTGTTCAAGCTATGGCGCCATCTTTTGGACGAGTTCGCTCCCTGCAGTTGCTGCTGGGTGAGTTTGAATTCCTTCTGTTTTAAAGCTTTGAACCGGAAGTACAAACGCCGTTGCGTACCCGTCCATAACGTTTTTACTCGTACGGATTCTTCCTTCATCACCCCAAGCAACGTTTGTACGTTTTACAATATAACTAAAACAATTCTTACTTACTAAAGCGTCCCGTGTGTGACGTCTGTAGGAGTGTTTTCATGCATATTTGTAATGTAATGAGGCTAGCGTCGTTAGCATTAGCTAATATGCTAACACGTTTGTTGTCTGTCTTAGTATTATTAACTTACAATGGCATTCTTTTTCCATTGTTTTTAGTTTGGTAAGGAGTTATTGAGTCTGTTTAGCTGATTGGAGGGCTAGCTTTCACAGCCGGGTCCATGACGATGACTTCTGTTTTGTTTGATCATCCGTTTTACTGCCATGTTACAGGCAATGTTTGGAAACAATTAAGGTAAATAAACATTTACAAAATATTTTCTGTGTAAATAACCCATTTCACAATGTATAGTCCGCTGCTGCTAATATATGGAAAATATTTATTGTTTTTATCTAGTGGGTGTGGTTTGTATAGCGGTGCGGTGGACATCTTCAGACTAAAGCGGAGGCCCATGCGGGGTGTGACGGGGCCTCGGGGAGGACCCATCCCTGAGGTATGGCGTTCCCTTCGTGATGCGAGCCCTCGCCCACCAAGAAGACGTCCCACTGCCGCCTCACTTGAAGCAAGGCGTGCAGCGAGGACTCGGACTGCGTGTAGTAGTCGGTGAAGGCCTGCAGGGCGGCGTCGGCGCACACCGGCTCCCCGAACAACATGGCGTCCGCCTGCTGCTGCGCGTGCAGCCGCTTCTCGCGGTCCTTCTTCCTCAGCTCCCTCCTCTGCTCCTCCTGCCTGCTGTCCAGCATCACCATCAGCGCCTTCTCCTCCACCGTGTAGATGGCCGTCCTGGTCTTGGTCACGCGCCGCAGCGCCTCCAGCTGGCTTTGGAACGCCGCCTCGGCCTCCGGCTCGGTGGCGATGCCTTTCCTCAGAGCCGCGTCTTTCCTGAGCCGGCGCAGCTTCTCCAGGGACTTGAGCACGTCCTGCATGCGCTTGATGTCGCTTTGCTTCTTGCGCACCTCGGAGAGGACGGCGTCGGCGGCCATCTTCAGCTCACGCTGCTTTTTCTTCTCCTCCACCTGGTGGACCCGCCTCATCCTCCACTTGTCAATGGCGCCCTCTTTCTCCGCCATGCGCATCTCTCTCGCCGCTCGCTCCATCGCAGCCAGCTTCCTGCTTCTCAGGCGCCGCGCTCTCCTATCTCGCATCTTCCGCTTGTGGACTTCGGAGCGTTCCGCCAGGCTTGACAGTTTGCTTTGCATGTCGGCCTTCAAACGTAAGGCGTCGCCGTAGGCAACAGCCCACACGCCGTTATCGTCCAGGTTGTCCTTAAGGGACTGGCAGGCGTCCGACAGCCCGGACACCAGAAGAGACGCCTCCCGTAGGACATCTTTGAGGTCAGGACCCGACAGCGGCGTCTTTGCATCCTTCGCCACACGAGACGTGTTCCGCAGGAAGTGAGCCAGCCATTCTTCATCCTGCTTCCTCTGCACAGTCGCTTCATCCACAGGACAAACGGCAACGTCCACCCGTTGGCTGTTTTGCGGCGTCCAACTGAAACTGGGGACAAACGGCGGACGTGTTGGCGCCGCGTAGGTGTTTGGAAAGAAGCCTGAAGGAGGAGGTTGTTGATTAGCGGCGTGGCTCGTCGGTGGCGGCGGGAAAGGAGGAGGGAAGGCGTACGGAAACCCGGGAGAGGACACGTCGCCTCCCGGGGACGGCGTCCACTGTGCCACCGCGTAACCATGCCGGGCGGCGTCCGGGGCGTAGTTGCTTGCCGTGTATGTAGAGTCCAAGTGGTCGCCACCGAATGACGAGTGTGGGCGCTCCCCCACAGCGTCGCCTCGGTACGTCCAATCCATTTCACGTCTGCTCTAACAAGAACCAACAAGCTCAATTCATTTACTCACTTTTCCCTGACGTCCACTCAATAACTCTGGTGGGAAACTCCAGCTGATACACATGAAGGTCTTTGTACCTGAACAACACACACACACGGTCATAAGTTTTGTTCACAGGTGTCACAAGAAAAACCCTAAAGCAGGGGTCTCAGGCCACAATTGGCCCGCGAGACCTTATTTTGCGGCCCCCAACTTAATATGAAAGTTTAATGTTTGTGCGGCCCGCAAGTTTTATATGCAGCTAAGCCCATGACCTTCGATCCCTCAGGCTGTACTGCATCAACAAGCGACATCAGTGTGTAAAGGATATCACCACATGGGCTCAGGAACACTTCAGAAACCCACTGTCAGTAACTACAGTTGGTCGCTACGTCTGTAAGTGCAAGTTAAAACTCTCCTATGCAAGACGAAAACCGTTTATCAACAACACCCAGAAACGCCGTCGGCTTCGCTGGGCCTGAGCTCATCTAAGATGGACTGATACAAAGTGGAAAAGTGTTCTGTGGTCTGACGAGTCCACATTTCAAATTGTTTTTGGAAACTGTGGACGTCGTGTCCTCCGGACCAAAGAGGAAAAGAACCATCCGGATTGTTCTAGGGTCAAAGTGTAAAAGCCAGCATGTGTGATGGTATGGGGGTGTATTAGTGCCCAAGACATGAGTAACTTACACATCTGTGAAGGCGCCATTAATGCTGAAAGGTACATACAGGTTTTGGAGCAACATATGTTGCCATCCAAGCAACGTTACCATGGACGCCCCTGCTTATTTCAGCAAGACAATGCCAAGCCATGTGTTACATCAACGTGGCTTCATAGTAAAAGAGTGCGGGTACTAGACTGGCCTGCCTGTAGTCCAGACCTGTCTCCCATTGAAAATGTGTGGCGCATTATGAAGCCTAAAATAGCACAACGGAGACCCCCGCACTGTTGAACAACTTAAGCTGTACATCAAGCAAGAATGGGAAAGAATTCCACCTGAGAAGCTTCAAAAATGTGTCTCCTCAGTTCCCAAACGTTTACTGAGTGTTGTTAAAAGGAAAGGACATGTAACACAGTGGTGAACATGCCCTTTCCCAACTACTTTGGCACATGTTGCAGCCATGAAATTCTAAGTTAATTATTATTTGCAAAAAAAAAATAAAGTTTATGAGTTTGAACATCAAATATGTTGTCTATGTAGTGCATTCAATTGAATATGGGTTGAAAAGGATTTGCAAATCCTTGTATTCCGTTTATATTTACATCTAACACAATTTCCCAACTCATATGGAAACGGGGTTTGTATATCGTGTATCGTGACATGGCCTAAAAATATTGAGATATTAATAAAAGGCCATATCGCCCTGCCCTAGTTAGAATGCATTAAAAATACATCTGTGGTAAGGCTGGGTGATAAAGTACAATTGGTGTAGTGAATACTACAAGACCTTTACTTCAAGTTAACATTTACTAAACACTTTCAAATGGTAAGGTATTTGTATACTTACTACTAAAACCCAAATTCTGCATTTTATATTGAATGAAAATACCTTAAAGTGCAGTTTGAATTTGAGGCACTGTAAAATAATGTGTAGCAACACATACAACTAGTTTAATGATTATTTTAGGAACAAAATGTTGTCTTTATCCACAAACAAACAAGAAGAAAGTGTCGGTCTGCAGAGTTGTTTTAGTACACGTTATATCAGAGGAGTGGAATCTTTGCTGACACATAAACAAAAAGTATTTTTCTGATTAAATTAGTGAGTGTGTTGATTCTCACAGTCAGGACCAAAACAGTCACATGGACGTTCTGAGTGCATGCAAGTCCGCATTATGGGCAGGATTATTAAAGGTAAAAAGACTGAAAGGGTTGGAGAAGTCTCTAGAAAAAAATTTTTAAAATCTCATTGTACCTTGTACAATTAAGATTAGTTTATTTCAAAGGGGACAATGCAATTTCATAAAATGGTTAAAAAAGCCAGAATTAGCCAGAAGGCTAGTTTTCATCTGTAGTTCAAATAAGCAGCAGCAATTGAAAAATAGAGCAAAACAACATAATGAAAGAAAACATATGTTAATACTATGATTAATAACATATTTGTTTTGAATGTACACTACCGTTCAAAAGTTTGGGGTCACCCAAACAATTTTGTGGAATAGCCTTCATTTCTAAGAACAAGAATAGACTGTCGAGTTTCAGATGAAAGTTCTCTTTTTCTGGCCATTTTGAGCGTTTAATTGACCCCACAAATGTGATGCTCCAGAAACTCAATCTGCTCAAAGGAAGGTCCGTTTTGTAGCTTCTGTAACGAGCTAAACTGTTTTCAGATGTGTGCACATGATTGCACAAGGGTTTTCTAATCATCAATTAGCCTTCTGAGCCAATGAGCAAACACATTGTACCATTAGAACACTGGAGTGATAGTTGCTGGAAATGGGCCTCTATACACCTATGTAGATATTGCACCAAAAACCAGACATTTGCAGCTAGAATAGTCATTTACCACATTAGCAATGTATAGAGTGTATTTCTTTAAAGTTAAGACTAGTTTAAAGTTATCTTAATTGAAAAGTACAGTGCTTTTCCTTCAAAAATAAGGACATTTCAATGTGACCCCAAACTTTTGAACGGTAGTGTGTGTGTGTATGTATATATATATATATATATATATATATATATATATATATATATATATATATATATATATATATATATATATTTATACACATATATATATACACACACATATATACATATATATACACACACACACAACTATATATACACATATGTATATATATATGTATATATACACATATATATATACACATATGTATATATATATATACACATGTATATAAATATATGTATATATACACATATGTATATATACACATATATATATATATATATATATACACATATATATATATATATATATATATATATATATATATATATATATATATATATATATATATATATATATATATATATGAGAGTTCAAACCGATGCTAATATCCGCAGCCAGTGAGATGCTAACACGTTAGCATAACTGTGTTCTTCGTAATTATCGTTCGCCGTCTTAACAAACCCTCACACAAAGATTTACTAGCAATGTTGACTTACGTTTTCAGCGATTCGATGAACCAGTCGTCTAAAATATCATCAAAATCAGACTCCTCCATTACTTTTTGTTTGCAAATCCCGTGCTTGTCGGTGCCTTCACAAGTGCCGTTGCCTCTTCTTTCCGGTTTCCGGTCGGCTGATTGAGTCACAGCGCCACCACTGGACTGGAGCATGTATGGACGCGCATGGAGAAGGCAGTCAAAACCTGAAGATAACCTTAACACTTTTTGAAAACTTAACAAAAAACGTCAGATTTTATATGAATTTCTTTTACCTTCTAAGTAAGATTTATTTCATCGGAATAATTACATAGAAACACGCTGAAATGTACTAATTTCATGACCTCAAAGCCTACTGACCAGTGTTGGATATGTTTAGTTGTGAGCACCAGTACTTTTCATACAGGGTCGTCATCTTAAAAGATTAAAAAAGTGCAATCAAACAGTGTTTTTCAAACAACACTAATGTCAGATAATACATAACACATAGGTATTCTGCTCACAGATGCCTGGTGAATTGATTGTCTGTTCCACCTGAGCCAAGGCAGGTTATAACGTGCGATGCTTGCTCAGTCCAGGTGTTTGCCACACACCCATCTGAGCTGAGGCTGCAGCAGGACGTCCGTGGCGTCCAGAGAGAACGCGGAGAACCAGCTGCACTGGCAGGCGTACGCACGGACCCCGCTCCTCTTCCGCAATTTGGCTCGGAGCCTGTCGTGGTCCGGCATGTTGTTCCTGCACACGGATGGCACAATTTAGAGCAGGGGATGTCAAAACTCATTTTAGCTCAGGGGCTGCATTGAGGAAAATCTGTGCACACGCGGGCCAGACTATTAAAATCATGGCATTAAAACAAAAAAAATAAAGACAACTTCAGATTGTTTTCTTTGTCTTAATTTGGCCAAAAATAGAACAAACACATTCTGAAAATATTACAATAAAAATATAGACAAAAATATCGGCAGCGGGAAAGTTTAGATCCATGAAGGAAAGAAGAAAGTGAATGAATGTTTATAACTGAATACATTTACATATGCATAAAAATTTGTTTTCTTTTAGATGATAAATGGGTTATACTTGTATAGCGCTTTTCTACCTTCAAGGTACTCAAAGCGCTTTGACACTATTTCCACATTCACCCATTCACACAATGATGGCGGGAGCTGCCATGCAAGGCCCTAACCGCGACCCATCAGGAGCAAGGGTGAAGTGTCTTGCCCAAGGACACAACGGACGTGACGAGGTTCGTAGAAGGTGGGGATCGAACCAGGAACCTTCAGGTTGCTGGCACGGCCACTCTCCCAACTGCGCCACCCTTTTGTATAATTTTTTTTATGAAGTAAGTAACGTTTATGACAACCTTTTTCCAAAACACAAAATAGAAAGTGCGATATAACAGGATAATGCATACATTTATCATTTGTTTTCAAAACACTTACAAAAAATTGGGACCCCAAAAATGTACTTTGGGACCCCATTTTTATGACTTGATGACATTTTGTATCTTTTTTTTTTTTATGAACTAAGTAACGTTTATGACAACCTTTTTCCAAAACACAATATAGAAAATTAGATATAAAAGGATAATGCATACATTTATAATTTGTTTTCAAAACACTTACAAAAAAGTGGGACCCCAAAAATGTACTTTGGGACCCCATTTTTATGACTTGATGACATTTTGTATCTTTTTTTTTTTTATGAACTAAGTAACGTTTATGACAACCTTTTTCCAAAACACAATATAGAAAATTAGATATAAAAGGATAATGCATACATTTATCATTTGTTTTCAAAACGCTTACAAAAAAGTGGGACCCCAAAAATGTATTTTGGGACCCCATTTTTATGACTTGATGACATTTTTTTTAATTTTTTTTTTATTAACTAAGTAACGTTTATGACAACCTTTTTCCAAAACACAATATAGAAAATTAGATATAAAAGGATAATGCATACATTTATCATTTGTTTTCAAAACGCTTACAAAAAAGTGGGACCCCAAAAATGTACTTTGGGACCCCATTTTTATGACTTGATGACATTTTGTATTTTTTTAAATTTTTTATGAACTAAGTAACGTTTATGACAACCTTTTTCCAAAACACAATATAGAAAATTAGATATAAAAGGATAATGCATACATCCATCATTTGTTTTCAAAACGCTTACAAAAAAGTGGGACCCCAAAAATGTACTTTGGGACCCCATTTTTATGACTTGATGACATTTTGTTTTTTTGTTTTTTTTATGAACTAAGTAATGTTTATGACAACCTTTTTCCAAAACACAATATAGAAAATTAGCTATAAAAGGATAATGCATACATTTATCATTTGTTTTCAAAACGCTTACAAAAAAGTGGGACCCCAAAAATGTACTTTGGGACCCCATTTTTATGACTTGATGACATTTTGTATTTTTTTTTTTTTTTATGAACTAAGTAACGTTTATGACAACCTTTTTCCAAAACACAATATAGAAAATTAGATATAAAAGGATAATGCATACATTTATCATTTGTTTTCAAAACGCTTACAAAAAAGTGGGACCCCAAAAATGTACTTTTGGACCCCATTTTTATGACTTGATGACATTTTTTTATTTTTTTTTATGAACTAAGTAACGTTTATGACAACCTTTTTCCAAAACACAATATAGAAAATTAGATATAAAAGGATAATGTATACATTTATCATTTGTTTTCAAAACGCTTACAAAAAAGTGGGACCTCAAAAATGTACTTTGGACCCCATTTTTATGACTTGATGACATTTTGTAATTTTTTTGTTTTTATGAACTAAGTAACGTTTATGACAACCTTTTTCCAAAACACAATATAGAAAATTAGATATAAAAGGATAATGCATACATTTATCATTTGTTTTCAAAACGCTTACAAAAAAGTGGGACCCCAAAAATTTACTTTGGGACCCCATTTTTATGACTTGATGACATTTTGTATTTTTATTTTTTTTTTATGAACTAAGTAACGTTTATGACAACCTTTTTCCAAAACACAATATAGAAAATTAGATACAAAAGGATAATGCATACATTTATCATTTGTTTTCAAAACGCTTACAAAAAAGTGGGACCCCAAAAATGTACTTTGGGACCCCATTTTTATGACTTGATGACATTTTGTATTTATTTTTTTTTTTTATGAACTAAGTAACGTTTATGACAACCTTTTTCCAAAACACAATATAGAAAATTAGATATAAAAGGATAATGCATACATTTATCATTTGTTTTCAAAACGCTTACAAAAAAGTGGGACCCCAAAAATGTACTTTGGGACCCCATTTTTATGACTTGATGACATTTTTTTTATTTATTTTTTTATTAACTAAGTAACGTTTATGACAACGTTTTTCCAAAACACAATATAGAAAATTAGATATAAAAGGATAATGCATACATTTATCATTTGTTTTCAAAACGCTTACAAAAAAGTGGGACCCCAAAAATGTACTTTGGGACCCCATTTTTATGACTTGATGACATTTTGTATTTTTTTTAATTTTTTATGAACTAAGTAACGTTTATGACAACCTTTTTCCAAAACACAATATAGAAAATTAGATATAAAAGGATAATGCATACATTTATCATTTGTTTTCAAAACGCTTACAAAAAAGTGGGACCCCAAAAATTTACTTTGGGACCCCATTTTTATGACTTGATGACATTTTGTATTTTTTTTATTTTTATGAACTAAGTAACGTTTATGACAACCTTTTTCCAAAACACAATATAGAAAATTAGATATAAAAGGATAATGCATACATTTATCATTTGTTTTCAAAACGCTTACAAAAAAGTGGGACCCCAAAAATTTACTTTGGGACCCCATTTTTATGACTTGATGACATTTTGTATTTTTTTTATTTTTTTTATGAACTACGTAACGTTTATGACAACCTTTTTCCAAAACACAATATAGAAAATTAGATACAAAAGGATAATGCATACATTTATCATTTGTTTTCAAAACGCTTACAAAAAAGTGGGACCCCAAAAATGTACTTTGGGACCCCATTTTTATGACTTGATGACATTTTGTAATTTTTTTGTTTTTATGAACTAAGTAACGTTTATGACAACCTTTTTCCAAAACACAATATAGAAAAATAGATATAAAAGGATAATGCATACATTTATCATTTGTTTTCAAAACGCTTACAAAAAAGTGGGACCCCAAAAATTTACTTTGGGACCCCATTTTTATGACTTGATGACATTTTGTATTTTTTTTTATTTTTATGAACTAAGTAACGTTTATGACAACCTTTTTCCAAAACACAATATAGAAAATTAGATATAAAAGGATAATGCATACATTTATCATTTGTTTTCAAAACGCTTACAAAAAAGTGGGACCCCAAAAATGTACTTTGGGACCCCATTTTTATAACTAGATGACATGATGAAAATTGCTAGCGCCAACACTGATGGTGCGTGCAAAACAGCAGCAAGCGGCTGTGGCCTGCGGGCCGGTTCTAATAGTCACATACACGCTAGGTGTGGTGAAATTACCCTATGCGTTTGACCCATCCCCATGTTCACCCCCTGGGAGGTTAGGGGAGCAGTGAGCAGCGGCGGTGGCCACGCTCTGGAATCATTTTGGTGATTTAACCCTCAATTCCAACCCTTCATGCTGAGTGCCAAGCAGGGAGATAATGGGTCCAATGTTTATAGTCTTTGGTATGACTCAGCCGGGATTTGAACCCACGACCGACTAACCACAAGGCCACTGAGCAGGCTTTGTAAGGCTTTATATACTAATCAAATATCATCCTGGGGTCCATAGATAATTAATTCAGTCAAGTCCCACGGGCCTTGACTTTGACACCCCCGATTTAGAGCTTGACCAAAAATGATTTGAGTGTGTTTTTGTCCGCACCGCAGGAAAAGGTAATCACAAGACGGGTCCCACTCCCAGTCGTCAAACGTCAGCACCCGGAAGTCGCAGGACGTACATCTCAGTTGGTCACATGACCTGCTGATACACACCGATTGGTCACTGTTGGTCACGAAATGTACCTTCACAGAGGTGGTTTTATTTTCCGGCACCTTTTGGATGTGGCTGTTCCCACTCCGTTAGGGATGGCGCTCCCTCCCAGGAAGACGGGACAGCACCTGGCGGCAGGAAAGACATGGAGGAATAATGGAGAGCAGTGTCTAATAATTCTGGATAATTTAGGCTATGTCTACACTAAGCCGGATAACCACTTATTTAGCCTAAGCCCCGTTTCAGCCACACTAAACTATCGTTTAAGGTACCCCTCCTCTGAGGTTTTGAGACATCTTTTGCTGCTGAAGCAATTCCGGTTTTTTAAATTTTTGTGTAAGGGTCCCCCCTTACGACATTTTAGCAAAAAAAAGTTTTCCAAAAATATGCATTGCTGCCATTTTCGGGTTTTATCTGGACTCCTGATGACGTTTCGAGACATCTCCTACAACTACAGGACCACTATTGTGCTGTTGAAGCAATTCCGTTTTTTTGAATTTTTGTGTAAGGGTCCCCCCTTACGACATTTTAGCGGAAAAAAGTTTTCCAAAAATATGCATTTTCTGCCATTTTCGGGTTTTATCGGGACTCCTGATGACGTTTCGAGACATCTCCTACAACTACAGCACCAGTATTGTGCTGCTGAAGCAAGTCCGTTTTTAAAAATGTTTGTGTAAGGGTCCCCCATTACGTCATTTTAGCGAAAAAAAAAAGTTTTCCAAAAATATGCATTTTCTGCCATTTTCGGGTTTTATCGGGACTCCTGATGACGTTTCGAGACATCTCCTACAACTACAGCACCAGTATTGTGCTGCTGAAGCAAGTCCGTTTTTTTAACTTTTGTGTAAGGGTCACCCCTTACGACATTTTAGCGGAATTTTTTTTCCAGAAATATGCATTTTTTGCCATTTTCGGGTTTTATCTGGACTCCTGATGACGTTTCGAGACATCTCCTACAACTACAGGACCAGTATTGTGCTGCTGAAGCAAGTCCGTTTTTTAAACTTTTGTGTAAGGGTCACCCCTTACGACATTTTAGCGGAATTTTTTTTCCAGAAATATGTATTTTTTGCCATTTTCGGGTTTTATCGGGACTCCTGATGACGTTTCGAGACATCTACTACAACTACAGCACCAGTATTATGCTGCTGAAGCAAGTCCGTTTTTTTAACTTTTGTGTAAGGGTCACCCCTTACGACATTTTAGCGGAATTTTTTTTCCAGAAATATGCATTTTTTGCCATTTTCGGGTTTTATCGGGACTCCTGATGACGTTTCGAGACATCTACTACAACTACAGCACCAGTATTGTGCTGCTGAAGCAAGTCCGTTTTTTTTATATTTTTGTGTAAGGGTCCCCCCTTACGAAATTTTAGCGAAAAAAAGTTTTCCAAAAATATGCATTTTCTGCCATTTTCGGGTTTTATCTGGACTCCTGATGACGTTTCGAGACATCTCCTACAACTACAGCACCAGTATTGTGCTGCTGAAGCAAGTCCGTTTTTAAAAAATTTTGTGTAAGGGTCCCCCCTTACGTCATTTTAGCGAAAAAAAAAGTTTTCCAAAAATATGCATTTTCTGCCATTTTCGGGTTTTATCGGGACTCCTGATGACGTTTCCAGACATCTCCTACAACTACAGGACCAGTATTGTCCTGCTGAAGCAAGTCCATTTTTTTTAAATTTTTGTGTAAGGGTCCCCCCTTACGAAATTTTAGCGAAAAAAAGTTTTCCAAAAATATGCATTTTCTGCCATTTTCGGGTTTTATCTGGACTCCTGATGACGTTTCGAGACATCTCCTACAACTACAGGACCAGTATTGTGCTGCTGAAGCGAGTCCGTTTTTAAAATTTTTTGTGTAAGGGTCCCCCCTTACGTCATTTTAGCGAAAAAAAAGTTTTCCAAAAATATGCATTTTCTGCCATTTTCGGGTTTTATCGGGACTCCTGATGACGTTTCGAGACATCTCCTACAACTACAGGACCAGTATTGTGCTGCTGAAGCAAGTCCGTTTTCTTTTTATTTTTGTGTAAGGGTCCCCCCTTACGACATTTTAGCGCAAAAAAGTTTCCAAAAATATGCATTTTTTGCCATTTTCGCGTTTCATTGGGACTCCTGATGAGGTTTCGAGACATCTCCTACAACTACAGCACCAGTATTGTGCTGCTGAAGCAAATCCGTTTTATTTTTATTTTTGTGTAAGGGTCCCCCCTTACAACATTTTAGCGGAAAAAAGTTTTCCAAAAATATACATTTTCTGCCATTTTCGGGTTTTATCGAGACTCCAGATGACGTTTCGAGACATCTCCTACAACTACAGGACCAGTATTGTGCTGCTGAAGCAATTCCGATTTTTATAATTTTTGTGTAAGGGTCCCCCCTTACGACATTTTAGCGAAAAAAAGTTTTCCAAAAATATGCATTTTCTGCCATTTTCGGGTTTTATCGGGACTCCTGATGACGTTTCGAGACATCTCCTACAACTACAGCACCAAGCAAGTCCGGTTTTTTTTTTGTGTGTGTCAGGGTCCCCCCTTACGACATTTTACACTGTAAAAACTGAAATCTAAGTTAGATTAAATATCTCAAATAAGGGTGATATTTGCTTATTTTCTGTCTAATAAGATAATTCTTCTCACTAAGCAGATTTTATGTTAGAGTGTTTTACTTGTTTTAAGGGTTTTGGTCCTAAATGATCTCAGTAAGATATTACAGCTTGTTGCTGAGATTTGATTACCTATATTGAGTAAAACATGCTTGAAACTAGAATATCAACTGTTGCAAAGCTGTGTCATCAACACTCACAAGTATAAAACTG
Organism: Entelurus aequoreus; assembly: GCF_033978785.1. Taxonomy (NCBI): domain Eukaryota; kingdom Metazoa; phylum Chordata; class Actinopteri; order Syngnathiformes; family Syngnathidae; genus Entelurus; species Entelurus aequoreus. The sequence continues at coordinate 17,660,765 of NC_084741.1, read as the reverse complement.
CTTTTTTAAAGTAATAATTTCTTATTTCAAGCGTGAAAAAAAAAAAGATGACTGACACAATTTTGTCTCATAATTAAAACGGATGACAGCCAAATGGACTTTGCCGTTTTATTTTCAATGAAATGAATGAAATGTCCGATAATATCGGTCTGCCAATATTATCGGCCGATAAATGCTTTAAAATGTAATATCGGGAATTATCGGTATCGGGTTTTTTTATTATTGGTATCGGGTTTTTTTTTTTTTTTTTTATTAAATCAACATAAAAAACACAAGATACACTTACAATTAGTGCACCAACCCAAAAAACCTCCCTCCCCCATTTACACTCATTCACACAAAAGGGTTGTTTCTTTCTGTTATTAATATTCTGGTTCCTACATTATATATCAATATATATCAATACAGTCTGCAAGGGATACAGTCCATAAGCACACATGATTGTGTGTGTTGCTGGCCCACTAATAGTACTAACCTTTAACAGTTAATTTTACTAATTTTCATTATTTATTAGTTTCTATGTAACTGTTTTTATATTGTTTTACTTTCTTTTTTATTCAAGAAAATATTTTTAATTTATTTATCTTATTTTTTTTTTTTTAAAAAGGACCTTATCTTCACCATACCTGGTTGTCCAAATTAGGCATTATAATGTGTTAATTCCACGACTCTATATATCGGTATCGGTTGATATCGGTATCAGTAATTAAGGGTTTGGTCAATATCGGAATATCGGATATCGGCAAAAAGCCATTGTCGGACATCCCTAGTTTTTAGTATAAGTTTGCTGGTTTCAAGAAATGTAATGCCAAGCGCATATCATTATGTCAAGATAATGGCACTAGCATTTACTTAATTTAAGAATATTTTTCAACATATTGAGCAAAAAGGTCTCTTTTTTTTTTTTCTACCAAGAAAAGTGCACTTGTTATTAGTGAGAATATACTTATTTTAAGGTATTTTTGGTGTTCATTGAAGTTAGCTAATTTTACTTGTTTTGGAAAGTCTTGACAAGCCAAATTTTCTTGTTCTATTGGCAGATAATTTTGCCTAGTTCAAATAAAATAGCCCTCATTTTTGTAATTTTTTTTCTTGTGTTTGAACACTGACTTTTTGCAGTGTAGGTGGGATTCACCCTGGATAACCTTATCCGGCTTAGTGAAAAACGGGGCGGCCTTAGAGAGCTCACTTTCTCCCTCCGAATTGACAAGGTGGCATCTGCTCTGCTCGACGTGCTTTAGGAAGCTGCTCAATCTGGAATGAACAGATGAAAGATTACAAAAGTGTCAAAAGTAGCCATCAGCTATGTCATCAAATTGTTATATGTATAAACATTTTTTTTTTTAACAATTCACCCTTTTTAAAGGGGAATCTCCGTGGTCTTCCTCCTTTAATTCTTCCAGGAGAGCGTCAATGTCCTCAGTGATGTTGCCTGTCTGCTCGCCATGTGTGCTCTCCTTGTTTGTGCCATGTCTGCAGGCAAAAAGAAGACGTTTTTTTGACATGTACAAATATGTATGTGACACGAGGTTTTTGACATGAACAAATATGTTATTTATTACATGACAGACAAACATAGTGTCATTAATGTCAGGAGATATCATTAGCTAGCACAGTGTTTTTCAACCACTGTGCCGCGGCACACTGGTGTACCGTGGGAGATTATGTAATTTCACCTAATTGGGTTAAAAATATTTTTTGCAAACCAGCAATTATAATCCACAAATGTGCCGTTGTTGAGTGTCTGTGCTGTCTAGAGATCGGCAGAGTAACCGTGTAATACTCTTCCATATCAGTAGGTGTCAGCAGGTAGCTAATTGCTTTGTAGGCAAATCATATAGTTGATGTAGATGCCCATATCGGCTGTTCAGATTTACTTTACAAAAGAGAAGTGTAGGATACTTCTCTTGTTGCCTTATTTGTATTTGACTTTATTAAATGTATTTATATTAGAAACACAACATGTGTATATAACAAAAGGGTGCAAAGTCTGCAGGCAGTAGGAAACACATGGTTAAGTGTAGGGAGTAAAACTGATGGCAGTCTAAAGTTCAAAATTTTTGGAGCTCTTTGTTCAGTGGATCAGATGTTTGATGAAGCTCCGTGTCTATCTACCACCACTACTGTTTTCTGTTTATTTGTTACTGACTGTGGCAGGACACCTCTGCCTCTGTTTCACTTTATGTTGCTGGTAAATAATATGGTGGTAGTAGTAGGCTAAAGTTAAATTATTTAGTATGCACTAATTAAAGGGGCAGAGCTTTGAGACATTTTAGCTTTTATATTTTATAAGATATATTTTTTGTAAGAACCACAATTAATAAATATATTTCAGTGAATAACTTATTGTTCAAATCTGTATATAAATATGTACATAAAGTGTTGTAATTATATTGTAAAATGGATGGATGGATGGATGGATGGATGGACGTTTAAAACACAACTGTTATTATTAATTAGTAAGTATAATTTTTTGTAGCCTTTTTAGAGAAAATCAAATCATTGTAGTAAATTATGCAAACTCCTCGATGATGTCATGGTGACCACGCCCATAGCCACGCCCCCACCGCCACAGGTATCTTGGCAGTTTATGGGAAACACTGCAGTATATCTGTGGCAAATAAAGATCTACAAGCCCATACGGACACTACAAAGCACAAAACAGCTGTGCAGGGCGGGAGCTCGTCTGCTGTTTTTTGTTTAAATTTAATTAACTGGTTTTGAGGCATTATTTATGTTTAGATTATATACAAGAGGTTATTTTAAATATTTCTACCTCTGCACTTTTTTCAAAAACTGTGAATGTTACAGAATATAAGTGTGACTTATTTTGTTATACTGTCAAGAAGTGTTGGCGTTAACACACTTTTTGTGTCTTTTTAACGCATTGAAATCAGAAAGGACGCAGATTTTCTTTTTTTTTTACCATTTGTGGCCCACAGCTAATGTTTTAAAGGACCACGGCACATTCTAAAAATACTATTCAAATAAACAAAAACATAACAAAAGTGAAATAAAAAAGCTTAAATGTGAAATGGAATTTAGAAAAAGTTGCAATGTTGACTAATAAAACAAAGCTGTTTTTTTTCCTCTCAAACGGTCATTGCTCAAAACATAATATTGAATCAAAATCAATGTTATTATGAATTATTGACCTATCAAAGGTTCCGATGACTTCACATCAAATATTCCACTTTGAAAAATATTTTGGGTGGAAGATTTTGCATATTTTGTGTGTTTGCCATAAAAAACATAGTTTTGTTTGACAAAAAAGGGGGGAAAACAAACAAACAAACAAACAAAAAAACAACATGAAAAAACTAAAACATTTGGAAATGAGGGATAGATGTGAAGTTGATGTAGACTCCAGAGATTTAAGCGTTAAATATAAAATGTATGTATGCCCTGGCACACCATTATCATCATTTCATGACCCAAGCAAAACACTTTTTACACTTTTATACTGAAATAAATACACCTACAACTTATTCAATAAAACCATAGAAGAAACTATTAGCAGCGGTAAAGTTTAGATCCATGAAGGAAAGAAGAAAGTGAATGAATGTTTATAACTGAATACATTTACATATGTATACACATTTGTTTTCTTTTTTATTATCTTTTTTAATGAATTAAGTAACGTTTATGACAACCTTTTTCCAAAACACAATATAGAATGTGAGACATAACAGGATAATGCATACATTTATCATTTGTTTTCAAAACGCTTACAAATAAGTGGGACCCCAAAAATGTACTGTGGGACCCCATTTTTATGACTTGATGGGGTCCCTGGGACCCCATTTTGAAAATTCCTAGCGCCAACACTGCTGTCAACAGAGGAGAAAAAATGCTTTATTTAAATAAATATATTATTTATAAAGCAAGTTCGAGTATCATTGGCAAATTTTCACCTACTTTGAGACAAGAGCTATAGTCATGCATAGTTTGTTATGGCTTGAATTAATATCCAACAATTGCGAGAACGACTTTTTACTGTCAATATCGGCTGTTTCATTGTTCGTTTTCTGCTGGTGGTGTGCCTCCACATTTTTTCAATGAAAAAAATGTGCCTTGGCTCAGAAAAAGGTTGAAAAACACTGAATTACATGACAGACAAACGTAGTGTTGATGACGTCATGAGATATCAACACAGCTAGCCACGTTAGCTTAGTTTACCCAACTTGTCCTGCTCGCACTTTCTATCCTTTTCGGAGCTCACAGGTCTGTCGACTGTGACGGAAACGTTGCGGCAAAACTTTTTTTCCACTTCGTCCAACAAGTCGTCGAGGTCGTCGCCGTCCATGGCGGAGTATTCCGCCTGATAGATGTCTGTTAGCTTTGACTAGGCCGCCATTACAACAGTTGTCGTTGCTAAGGAACGCTTATTTCAAACGGAAATGCGAATCCGGGACCTTCAAAATAAATGTGGCTATTATAGACTCGGGACATTTTAGTAATGCTTTATCGATTTAAACTGACAAGACATAATAATAATAATAATAATAATGGATTGCATTTGTAAAAAGCACTTTACATTGAGCAAACAACCTCAAAGTGCTACAGTGTATTAAAAAATAAATAAACCAAAAGATAATAAAAATAAATAAAAATAAAAAGTAGAACAGCCAAATAGCCAGAACTAGCACGCACAAATCTAAAAAAAAAGGCTTTTTTTTTTTTTTTTTTTTTAAAAAGAAGGGTTTTTAATAGGGATGTCCGATAATGGCTTTTTGCCAATATCCGATATTCCGATATTGTCCAACTCTTAATTACCGATACCGATATCAACCGATACCGATATATACAGTCGTGGAATTAATTCATTATTATGCCTAATTTGGACAACCAGGTATGGTAAAGATAAAGTCCTTTGAAAAAAATGTATTAAATAAAATAATAAATAACTTAAACATTTTCTTGAATAAAAAAGAAAGTAAAACAATATAAAAACAGTTACATAGAAAATGAGTAAAATGAACTGTTAAAGGTTAGTACTATTAGTGGACCAGCAGCACGCACAATCATGTGTGCTTACGGACTGTATCCCTTGCAGACTGTATTGATATATATTGATATATAATGTAGGAACCAGAATATTAATAACAGAAAGAAACAACCCTTTTGTGTGAATGAGTGTAAATGGGGGAGGGAGGTTTTTTGGGTTGGTGCACTAATTGTAAGTGTATCTTGTGTTTTTTATGTTGATTTAATAAATAAATAAAAATAAATAATTTAAAAAACGATACCGATAATTAAAAAAACGATACCGATAATTTCCGATATTACATTTTAAAGCATTTATCGGCCGATAATATCGGCAGGCCGATATTATCGGACATCTCTAATTTAAACTGACAAGACATAACAATAATAATAATAATAATAATAATAATGTAACCGAGGGTTTATAAATGTCGCCTATACTGTATAAAACTACAAAATAACAAACACGGAGGCTACAGTTTTACACGAGGACCACTTTATTTTCTTTCTTTCCAAAACCTTCGCTCCACTACAACGTGTTATCACTTCCGCTCTTAGCGCCTTCAAAATAAGAGCTCAAGACATATACTGTATAACAGTGGTTCTCAAATGGGGATACGCGTACCCCTGGGGGTACTTGAAGGTATGCCAAGGGGTACGTGAGATTTTTTTTAAATATTCTAAAAATAGCAACAATTCAAAAATCCTTTATAAATATATTTATTGAATAATACTTCAAGAAAATATAAATGTAAGTTCATAAATTGAACATCAAATCAAGTAGGCTATTCCATTCATTACCATAAACCCAGAGTTTCCCCCATGCCATGATGGTTTGACCCTCACTAAAATGTCTGTCAAAAAGAACTGTGAAAAGAAATGCAACAATGCAATATTCAGTGTTGACAGCTAGATTTTTTGTGGACATGTTCCATAAATATTTAATATTTATATGTTAAAGTTTTTTTTTTTGTGAAGAAACATTTAGAATGAAGTTCATGAATCCAGATGGATCTCTATTACAATCCCCAAAGAGGGCACTTTAAGTTGATGATTACTTCTATGTGTAGAAATCTTTATTTATAATTGAACCACTTGTTTATTTTTCAACAAGTTTTTAGTTATTTTTATATCTTTTTTTCCAAATCGTTCAAGAAAGACCACTACAAATGAGCAATATTTTGCACTGTTATACAATTTAATGAATCAGAAACTGATAACATAGTGCTGTATTTTACTTCTTTATCTCTTTTTTTCAACCAAAAATGCTTTGCTCTGATTAGGGGGTACTTGAATTTAAAAAATGTTCACAGGGGGGTACATCACTGAAAAAAGGTTGAGAACCACTGCTGTATAACTGTGTATAGCAGGAACTTAACATCACAAAGAGGAAAGCCGATAAAAATAGGTTACAATAATAATAATAATAGATTGTATTTGTAAAAATCACTTTACATTGAGCGCGCAATCTCAAAGTGCTACAGTGTATTAAAAAATAAATTAATAAAAAGATAATAAAAATTAAAAAAAATAAAAACTACAACAGCTTAATAGCCAGAACTAGCACGCATGAATAAATTTTAAAAAATGCTTTTTTTCTAAAAAGAAGGGTTTTTAAGCCTTTTTTAAAAGCATCCACAGTCTGAGGTGCCCTCAGGTGGTCAGGGAGAGCGTTCCACAGACTGGGAGCGGCAAGGAGAAAGCCCGGTCTCCCGTTGTTTGTAGTTTTGTCCTCGGAGGTTAGTCTGACGGAGGTTGTAATCATTCCTTCATCTCGGCCTGTGCATTTTCATTGGAAACGGGCAGAACTTTTTATTATTAGAACTTCTATTATTATAAGATAAGAGGCAGGTGTATTACTTTAAACGCCTGATTAACTTGACTTATTGCTATAAAAAAATGAACATATGTTTAAAGTAGAAATGGGACAATGTTGAAGGAGAGACAAAAAGTGGTCGCTGTCGGGAGGATTCGAACATGCGCGGGGAGACCCCAATGGATTTCTAGTCCATCGCCTTAACCACTCGGCCACGACAACTACTATCTAGTTTGCCATTACAACATTTTTTTGAAATTTTAAGTAGGGTTTATAAGCCTTTTTAAAAGCATCCACAGTCTGTGGTGCCCTCAGGTGGTCAGGGAGAGCATTCCACAGACTGGGAGCGGCGGAGCAGAAAGCCCGGTCTCTCATTGTTCGTAGCTTTGTCCTCGGAGGTTGGAGGAGGTTAGCCTGACGGAGGTTAGCCACGACGGGAATGTAATCATTCCTTCATCTCGACCTACTTTACTGCATTAGTCGTGACCTTTTCACTTTGGAAACTGGCAGAACCTTTTATTTTGAAACAATGAAAAGGAACTTTAATCTTCAGATAAGAGGTAAGTGTATTACTTTAAACGCCTGATTAAATCGACTTATTGGTATAAAAAATTAACATATGAGTAAAGTAGAAATGGGTCGATGCTATTTCAAAAGGAAATGCCAATCCGTGACCTTCAAAATAAATGTGGATATTATTGACTAGGACATTTTAGTAATGCTTTATCGATTTTAACTGACAAGACATGAAAGGAATGTAATAATTCCTTCATCTCGACCTACTTTACTGCATTAGTTGTAACCTTTTCAGCACAAAGTGCATTTTCATTGGAAACGGGCAGAACGTTTTATTTAAAAAAAATGAAATGTACTTCTACTATTATAAGATAAGAGGCAGGTGTATTATTTTAAACGCCTGATTAACTTGAGTTATTGCTATAAAAAAAAATTAACATATGTTTAAAGCAGGAATGGGACAATGTAGAAGGAGAGACAAAAAGTGGTCGTTGTCGGCAGGATTCGAACCTGCGCGGGGAGACCCCAATGGATTTCTAGTCCATCGCCTTAACCACTCGGCCACAACAACTACTATCTTGGTTGCCATTACAACATTTTTTTTTGAAAGAAGGGTTTTTAAGCCTTTTTAAAAGCATCCACAGTCTGTGGTACCCTCAGGTGGTCAGGGAGAGTGGTCCACAGACTGGGAGCGGCGGAGCAGAAAGCCCGGTCTCCCATCGTTTGTAACTTTGTCCTCGGAGGTTGGAGGAGGTTAGCCTGACGGATGTTAGCCACGACGGGAATGTAATCATTCCTTCATCTCGACTTACTTTACTGCATTTGTCGTGACCTTTTCACTTTGGAAACGGGCAGAACCTTTTATTTTGAAACAATGAAAAGGAACTTCAATCTTCAGATAAGAGGTAAGTGTATTACTTTAAACGCCTGATTAAGTTGACTTATTGCTATAAAAAATTAACATATGAGTAAAGTAGAAATGGGACGATGCTATTTCAAACGGAAATGCCAATCCGTGACCTTCAAAATAAATGTGGATATTATTGACTAGGACATTTTAGTAATGCTTTATCGATTTTAACTGATAAGACATGAAGGGAATGTAATCATTCCTTCATCTCGGCCTCCTTTACTGCGTTAGTCGTAACCTTTTCAGCACAAAGTGCATTTTCATTGGAAACGGGCAGAACATTTTATTTTGAAAAAATGAAAGGAACTTCTACTATTACATGATAAGAGGCAGGTGTATTATTTTAAACGTCTGATTAACTTGACTTATTGCTATAAAAAAAAAATGAACATATGTTTAAAGTAGAAATGGGACAATGTAGAAGGAGAGACAAAAAGTGGTCGTTGTCGGCAGGATTCGAACCTGCGCGGGGAGACCCCAATGGATTTCTAGTCCATCGCCTTAACCACTCGGCCACGACAACTACTGTCTAGTCTGCCATTACAACAATTTTTTTTTAAAGAAGGGTTTTTAAGCCTTTTTGAAAGCATCCACAGTCTGTGGTGCCCTCAGGTGGTCAGGGAGAGCGTTCCACAGACTGGGAGGGGCGGAGCAGAAAGCCCGGTCTCTCATCGTTTGTAACTTTGTCCTCGGATGTTGGAGGAGGTTAGCCTGATGGAGGTTAGCCTGACAGGAATGTAATCATTCCTTCATCTCGACCTACTTTACTGCGTTAGTCGTGACCTTTTCACTTTGGAAACGGGCAGAACTTTTCATTTTGAAAAACTGAAAGGAACTTCAATTTTCAGATAAGAGGTAAGTGTATTACTTTAAACGCCTGATTAAATGTACTTATTGCTATAAAAAAAATTAACATTTGAGTAAAGTAGAAATGGGACGATGCTATTTCAAACGGAAATGCAGATTTGTGACCTTCAAAATAAATGTGGATATTATTGACTAGGACATTTTAGTAATGCTTAATCGATTTTAACTGACAAGACATGAAGGGAATGTAATCATTCCTTCATCTCGACCTACTTTACTGCGTTAGTCGTGACCTTTTCACTTTGGAAACGGGCAGAACTTTTTATTTTGAAAAAATTAAAGGAACTTCAATTGTCAGATAAAAGACAAGTGTATTAATATAAAACGCCTAGTTAAGTTTACTTATTGCTATAAAAAAAAATGAACATATGAGTAAAGTACAAATGGGACGATGCTATTTCAAACGGAAATGCCAATCCGTGACCTTCAAAATAAATGTGGATATTACTGACAAGACATGAAGGGAATGTAATAATTCCTTCATCTCGACCTCCTTTACTGCGTTTGTCGTAACCTTTTCAGCACAAAGTGCATTTTCATTGGAAACGGGCAGAACTTTTTATTTTGAAAAAATGAAAGGAACTTTTATTATAAGATAAGAGGCAGGTGTATTATTTTAAACGCCTGATTAACTTGACTTATTGCTATAAAAAAAAGAACATATGTTTAAAGCAGAAATGGGACAATGCTGAAGGAGAGACAAAAAGTAGACGTTGTCAGCAGGATTCGAACCTGCGCAGGGAGACCCCAATGGATTTCTAGTCCAACGCCTTAACCACTCGGCCACAACAACTACTCTCTAATTTGCCATTACAAAATTATTTTTTTTAAAGAAGGGTTTTTACGCCTTTTTAAAAGCATCCACAGTCTGTGGTGCCCTCAGGTGGTCAGGGAGAGTGTTCCACAGACTGGGAGCGGCGGCGCAGAAAGCCCGGTCTCCCATTGTTCGTAGCTTTGTCCTCTGAGGTCAGAGGAGGTTAGCCTGACGGAGGTTAGCCACGACGGGAAGGTAATCATTCCTTCATCTCCACCTACTTTACTGCGTTAGTCGTGACCTTTTCACTTTGTAAACAGGCAGAACGTTTTATTTTGAAAAAATGAAAGGAACTTCTACTATTATAAGATAAGAGGCAGGTGTATTATTTTAAACGCCTGATTAACTTGACTTATTGCTATAAAAAAATGAACATATGTTTAAAGTAGAAATGGGACAATGTAGAAGGAGACAAAAAGCGGTCGTTGTCGGCAGGATTCGAACCTGCGCGGGGAGACCCCAATGGATTTCTAGTCCATCGCCTTAACCACTCGGCCACGACAACTACTATCTAGTTTGCCATTACAACATTTTTTTTTTTAAAGAAGGGTTTTTAAGCCTTTTTAAAAGCATCCACAGTCTGTGGTGCCCTCAGGTGGTCAGGGAGAGCGTTCCACAGACTGGGAGCGGCGGAGCAGAAAGCCCGGTCTCCCATTGTTCGTAGCTTTGTCCTCAGAGGTTGGAGGAGGTTAGCCTGACGGAGGTTAGCCACGACGGGAATGTAATCATTCCTTCATCTCGACCTACTTTACTGCGTTAGTCGTGACATTTTCACTTTGGAAACGGGCAGAACCTTTTATTTTGAAACAATGAAAAGGAACTTCAATCTTCAGATAAGAGGTAAGTGTATTACTTTAAACGCCTGATTAAGTTGACTTATTGCTATAAAAAATGAACATATGAGTAAAGTAGAAATGGGACGATGCTATTTCAAACGGAAATGCCAATCCGTGACCTTCAAAATAAATGTGGATATTATTGACTAGGACATTTTAGTAATGCTTTATCCATTTTAACTGACAAGACATGAAGGGGATGTAATCATTCCTTCATCTCGGCCTACTTTACTGCGTTAGTCGTAACCTTTTCACTTTGGAAACGGGCAGAACTTTTTATTTTGAAAAAATTAAAGGTACTTCAATTGTCAGATAAGAGACACGTGTATTACTATAAAACGCCTAAATAAGTTTACTTATTGCTATGAATAAAAAAATGAACATATGAGTAAAGTACAAATGAGACGATGCTATTTCAAACGGAAATGCAAATCTGTGACCTTCAAAATAAATGTGGATATTACCGACAAGACATGAAGGGAATGTAATCATTCCTTCATCTCGACCTACTTTACTGCGTTTGTCGTAACCTTTTCAGCACAAAGTGCACTTTCATTGGAAACGGGCAGAAATTTTTATTTTGAAAAAAAGAAAGGAACTTCTACTATCATAAGATAAGAGGCAGGTGTATTATTTTAAATGCCTGATCAACTTGACTTATTGCTATAAAAAAAATGAACATATGTTTAAAGCAGAAATGGGACAATGTAGAAGGAGAGACAAAAAGTGGTCGTTGTCGGCAGGATTCGAACCTGCGCGGGGAGACCCCAATGGATTTCTAGTCCATCGCCTTAACCACTCGGCCACGACAACTACTCTCTAATTTGCCATTACAACATTTTTTTTTTTAAAGAAGGGTTTTTACGCCTTTTTAAAAGCATCCACAGTCTGTGGTGCCCTCAGGTGGTCAGGGAGAGCGTTCCACAGACTGGGAGGTGCGGAGCAGAAAGCCCGGTCTCTCATTGTTCGTAGCTTTGTCCTCGGAGGTTGGAGGAGGTTAGCCTGACGGAGGTTAGCCACGACGGGAATGTAATCATTCCTTCATCTCGACTTACTTTACTGCGTTAGTCGTGACCTTTTCACTTTGGAAACGGGCAGAACCTTTTATTTTGAAACAATGAAAAGGAACTTCAATCTTCAGATAAGAGGTAAGTGTATTACTTTAAACGCCTGATTAAATCGACTTATTGGTATAAAAAATTAACATATGAGTAAAGTAGAAATGGGTCGATGCTATTTCAAAAGGAAATGCCAATCCGTGACCTTCAAAATAAATGTGGATATTATTGACTAGGACATTTTAGTAATGCTTTATCGATTTTAACTGACAAGACATGAAAGGAATGTAATAATTCCTTCATCTCGACCTACTTTACTGCATTAGTCGTAACCTTTTCAGCACAAAGTGCATTTTCATTGGAAACGGGCAAAACGTTTTATTTTTAAAAAATGAAATGAACTTCTACTATTATAAGATAAGAGGCAGGTGTATTATTTTAAACGCCTGATTAACTTGAGTTATTGCTATAAAAAAAAATGAACATATGTTTAAAGCAGAAATGGGACAATGTAGAAGGAGAGACAAAAAGTGGTCGTTGTCGGCAGGAGTCGAACCTGCGCGGGGAGACCCCAATGGATTTCTAGTCCATCGCCTTAACCACTCGGCCACGACAACTACTGTCTCCTTTGCCATTACAACATTTTTTTTAAAGAAGGGTTTTTAAGCCTTTTTAAAAGCATCCACAGTCTGTGGTGCCCTCAGGTGGTCAGGGAGAGCGTTCCACAAACTGGGAGCGGCGTAGCAGAAAGCCCGGTCTCCCATTGTTCGTAGCTTTGTCCTCGGTTAGCCACGATGGGAATGTAATCATTCCTTCATCTCAACCTACTTTACTGCCTTCGTCGTGACCTTTTCACTTTGGAAACTGGCAGAACCTTTTATTTTGAAACAATGAAAAGGAACCTTCAATTGTCAGATAAGAGGTAAGTTTATTACTTTAAACGCCTGATTAAGTTGACTTATTGGTATAAAAAATGAACATATGAGTAAAGTAGAAATGGGTCGATGCTATTTCAAACGGAAATGCAGATCCGTGACCTTCAAAATAAATGTGGATATTATTGACTAGGACATTTTAGTAATGCTTTATCGATTTAAACGACAAGACATGAAGGGAATGTAATCATTCCTTCATCTCGACCTACTTTACTGCGTTTGTCGTAACCTTTTCAGCACAAAGTGCATTTTCATTGGAAACGGGCAGAACGTTTTATTTTGAAAAAATGAAAGGAACTTCTACTATTATAAGATAAGAGGCAGGTGTATTATTTTAAACGCCTGATTAACTTGACTTATTGCTATAAAAAATGAACATATGTTTTAAAGTAGAAATGGGACAATGTAGAAGGAGAGACAAAAAGTGGTCGTTGTCGGCAGGGTTCGAACCTGCGCGGGGAGACCCCAATGGATTTCTAGTCCATCGCCTTAACCACTCGGCCACGACAACTACTACCTAGTTTGCCATTACAACATTTTTTTTTTTTAAAGAAGTGTTTTTAAGCCTTTTTAAAAGCATCCACAGTCTATGGTGCCCTCAGGTGGTCAGGGAGAGCGTTCCACAGACTGGGAGCGGCGGAGCAGAAAGCCCGGTCTCCCATTGTTCGTAGCTTTGTCCTCGGAGGTTGGAGGAGGTTAGCCTGACGGAGGTTAGCCACAACGGGAATGTAATCATTCCTTCATTTCGACCTACTTTACTGCATTAGTCTAGTAGTAACCTTTTCAGCACAAAGTGCATTTTCATTAGAAACGGGCAGAACTTTTTATTTTGAAAAAATGAAGTGAACTTCTACTATTATAAGATAAAAGGCAGGTGTATCATTTTAAACGCCTGATTAATTTGACTTATTACTATAAAAAAAAATGAACATATGTTTAAAGCAAAAATGGGACAATGTAGAAGGAGAGACAAAAAGTAGACGTTGTCGGCAGGATTCGAACCTGCGCGGGGAGACCCCAATGGATTTCTAGTCCATCGCCTTAACCACTCGGCCACGACAACTACTACCTACCTTGCCATTACAACATTTTTTCTTTAAAGAAGGGTTTTTTTAAGCCTTTTTAAAGGCATCCACAGTCTGTGGTGCCCTCAGGTGGTCAGGGAGAGTGGTCCACAGGCTGGGAGCGGCGGAGTTTTGTCCTCGGAGGTTGGAGGAGGTTAGCCTGACGGAGGTTAGCCACGACGGGAATGTAATCATTCCTTCATCTCGACCTACTTTACTGCGTTTGTCGTGACCTTTTCACTTTGGAAACGGGCAGAACTTTTTATTTTGAAAAACTGAAAGGAACTTCAATTGTCAGATAAGAGGTAAGTGTATTACTTTAAACGCCTGATTAAGTTGACTTATTGCTATAAAAAATGAACATATGAGTAAAGTAGAAATGGGACGATGCTATTTCAAACGGAAATGCCAATCCGTGACCTTCAAAATAAATGTGGATATTATTGACTAGGAAATTTTAGTAATGCTTTATCGATTTTAACTGATAAGACATGAAGGGAATGAAATAATTCCTTCATCTCGACCTACTTTACTGCGTTAGTCGTAACCTTTTCAGTACAAAGTGCATTTTCATTGGAAACGAGTCGAACTTTTTATTTTGAAAAAAATGAAAGGAACTTCTATTATAAGATAAAAGGCAGGTGTATTATTTTAAACGCCTGATTAACTTGACTTATTGCTATAAAAAAAATGAACATATGTTTAAAGTAGAAATGGGACAATGTAGAAGGAGAGACAAAAAGTAGACGTTGTCGGCAGGATTCGAACCTGCGCGGGGAGACCCCAATGGATTTCTAGTCCATCGCCTTAAACACTCGGCCACGACAACTACTATCTAGTTTGCCATTACAACATTTTTTTTTTTTAAAGAAGGGTTTTTAAGCCTTTTTAAAAGCATCCACAGTCTGTGGTGCCCTCAGGTGGTCAGGGAGAGCGGTCCACAGACTGGGAGCGGCGGAGCAGAAAGCCCGGTCTCCCATTGTTCGTAGCTTTGTCCTCGGAGGTCGGAGGAGGTTAGCCTGATGGAGGTTAGCCTGACGGTAATGTAATCATTCCTTCATCTCCACC
>NC_084741.1:17618395-17640895 GCF_033978785.1 Entelurus aequoreus | reverse complement strand
AGCGCGTTTACTTGTGTGTGATATCACATGCGATACAAGTAGTCATGCAGCGTGTTTACTTGTGTGTGATATTATGTGCAATATAAGCAGTCCTGCAGCGCGTTTACTTAGGTGTGATATTATGTGCGATACAAGCAGTCCTGCAGCGCGTTTACTTGTGCGTGATATCATGTGCGATGCAAGCAGTCCCGCAGCGCGTTTACTTGTGTGTGATATCATGTGCGATGCAAGGAGTCCTGCAGCTTGTTTACTTGTGTGGGATATTATGTGCGATACAATCCAATTTCTTCTCTTTTAGTCAAGTCATTTAAGAAAGGTAAACATGGTAGGTTGTCGGCTACTAGGAGCTACTACACCGCAGCTAAGCACACAATAGCACACAAGCTAGACAAATGTAACAAGGGACAATTAAAAATATTGCCGTCTAAAACAAATATAAACAAGTTAAACATTACTTACACATACAAAGTCTCCAAGGCACAAGCGTATGAGAAAGTACCTAGTAACAAACATGTCCGCATCATTCCTCATGAGCTTAACTTAATGAATTATTGTGACCATATGGTGTCCTCAAAACAAATTACAACTCCACTTCAACTTAAAGACAGCATAGGTCAACTCTGCATTGTTGATAAGATATGTTTTCATACCTTCCATTAATGATGTAATTATATATTGCGATAGACACGTAATAGATAGCAATAAAAATGTTCGATATATATATATTTGTATATTTTTTGGTCGGAAGAAACAGGAAATTACGTAACAAGCTGGGTTGCATGAACCCCCTACTGTGTCGTATTGATGCTCAAGAAGAAAGTCATATTAAAAAATGACACGTGTGTGTAAAATGTTACTTACATACGCTAACTTATATATTGCGATAAACACGTAATAGATAGCAATAAAAATGTTCAATATATATTTGTATATTTTTTGGTCGGAAGAAAGAGGAAATTACGTAACAAGCTGGGTTGCATGACACCCCTACTGTGTCGTATTGATGCTCAAGAAGAAAGTCATATTAAAAAATGACACGTGTGTGTAAAATGTTACTTACATACGCTAACAGGAAGACAAAAAGTGCAAACAAAAGCACTACTGAGGCGAAAATGATCTGCGTGTCCGTCCATATTTGTCGCCAGTCTCTGTCAGAGCAATCTGCAAATGGAAAAACGAACAAGAGTTTGGTGAACGTGGGAAGAAAAACAAAAAGGTGAAAGTAAAAATAACGACTAAATCAGCGGGGATGGAGAACATTCTAAAATGACAATTGGCGGTTTTGAAAAAATAAAAAAAATAAATAAATTAATTAATAGTTCATAGCTGAATGTTAGCAGCTCACTGCTTTTGTCTCATTTACTTGTCTTTGTCACTTCATATCAGGACTTTCTCACATATTGAATGTGGAGGGGCAAAACTATATACTAGGGTTGTACGGTATATATTAGTATAGTACCGCGATACTAATTAATCATATTCAGTACTATAACGCTTCTAAAAAGTACCGGTCAACCACGCCCCCGTCGTCGTCACGTCGTGAAATTGCTGGTTTACAAGCAGAAGAGCATGTTCGGCAGCGCACAGTCACAGAGTACTTACAAGCAGACACAGTGTGTAAACAGATAAGGGAGAACGGACGCATTTTGGCTTAAAAACTAACGATAAAGGTGAAGTTATAACACTGAAACACCCTCAGGAAGAGGTGCTTTAAGACATGGCTAGCTAGCTAGCGGCTAAAGCCCATCTGCAGTCTGCAGTGTTTTAGCTACTTCTAAATCACTAATCCTTGTCTCCATGGCGACAAATTAAGTACGTTTCTTACAAGTTTCATCCCTGCAGGACGAGGAATAGCTAAACATGCTTCACTACACACCGTAGCTCACCGGCGTCACAATGTAAACAAACGCCATTGGTGGATCTACACCTAACATCCACTGTAATGATACCGAGTATTAAAAAACACTTTAAGACCAATGTCTTGGAAAAATATATCACTCTTGAATCAACACAGTAGTTAATACTATGATCAATGTTAATTACAAACTAAATGTGGGATATAAATAATAATGGAAGTATAATTGTTTGTATATAGTATATAATTGGTACAAAGGTTTAACTAACACGTGTACAAGGATATTTCACATGTCTTTACTGTGTATATAATTGAACAGTGTTTATGTTGTGTACAAGGTGTATTTAGAATATGTTGTGCAAAGGAAATTTTATATTTTTTGGAAGCTCATCTTGTATTTGACATTGTTTATAGGGTTAGGCGCAATAAGTGTTCAACTTCAGCCTAAACCCTTACGGTCTGCAACATTTTCAATTTATGAATGAACTGTTTGTTTATGTAAAACTGTTTGTTTATTTTGTTGACCACGGACCGAAGAAATAATAAACTAAAGTACAAGAGCGTATCGAGTCAATACTACTATGATTACATCGATATTTTTTGGCATCACAACATCTTCTTTCGGTTTTAAAAAAAATTCATGTTATGTTTATAAAGTCAGGAAATATGTCCCTGGACACATGAGGACTTTGAATATGACCAATGTATGATCCTATAACGACTTGGTGTCGGATTGATACCCAAATTTGTGGTGTCATCCAAAACTAATGTAAAGTATCCAAACAACAGAAGAATAAGTGATTATTACATTTTAACAGAAGTGTAGATAGAACATGTTAAGAGAGAAAGTAAGCAGATATTAACAGTAAATAAACAAGTAGATTCATATTTAATTTTCTTCCACTTGTCCTCGATAATTTTGACAAAATAATAGAATGGAAAATGACACAATATGTTACTGCATATGTCAGCAGACTAATTAGGAGCCTTTGTTTGTTTACTTACTACTAAAAGACAAGTTGTCTTGTATGTTCACTATTTAATTTAAGGAGAAACTTGCAAAAAGAAACATATGTTTAATGTACCCTATGATTTTTTGTCAAAGTAAAGCCAATAATGCTATTTTTTTGTGGTTCCCTTTATTTAGAAAAGTATCGAAATACATTTTGGTACCGGTACCAAAATATTGGTATCGGGCCAACACTACTATATACCGATAAATATGAATTTAGAATATGAAGTAACAACTTCACATTAGAGTGTCCGCCCTGAGATGGGTAGGTTGTGAGTTCAAACCCGGGCCGAGTCATACCAAAGACTATAAAAATGGGATCCATTACCTCCCTGCTTGGCACTCAGCATCAAGGGTTGGAATTGGGGGATTAAATCACCAAAAATTATTCCCGGGCGCGGCCACTGCTGCTGCTCACTGCTCCCCTCACCTCCCAGGGGGTGATCAAGGGTGATGGGTCAAATGCAGAGAATAATTTCGCCACACCTAGTGTGTGTGTGACAATCATTGGTACTTTAACTTTACTTTTTTAACATTGATTTAATGCAACATATTAATAATGCTGCTTGAGTTTGAGCCAATCACTAACCACAGTACTGAATACCCCCACTCTGATTGGTCGGGTCTCATCGAGTGGCCACGACTATTTTTAGTTTATTTTGCCATTTTATGCTTTAAAAATGCTTAATAAAGGCCAATTAGGGCTGTAAAAGTATAAACAATTTGATTATTTATTGTGGAAAAAAAAGTATTTTTGTTGTTTCTTTATTTGCCAAATAAAAAAACATTAAAAAAAAAAAAAATTGTATATATAACAACCTGTTTTCTATTTTTTTCCCGACAAAAAACTGCTCAGACCTTCAAGTTTGCTGTATGCGGTCCGAGTTTCTACACCGTGGGGCTAAAGGAAACAACAACCCAACATACCTGACAAGGTGAGAAGAACCTCCCCCTTCCTGCTGCGCTCTCCTGCAGGTGCCTCCAGTCGGCACGCATACACGCCAGCGTCGGCGCACGTCACGTTGTGCAGGGACAAGGTCCGGTCCAGCAGGTCCACCTCGCGCTCCGAGTCGACGTATTTCTCCACGGCGCCGCCGGGAAGCTGAAGAGCGATGAACTGATGAATGACGCCTCAACGCGGACGTAAAGAGATGAATGATATGGACAGGAAGTTGTGTGAAGCACATTTTAGACTACTGTGGAACCACGATTTACGAGTTATTTGGTTGAGTTTGAGTTTATATATAATGTATAACTGAATACATTAGGTTTTCTTTTGTATTTGTTTTTTATGAATTAAGTAATGTTTATGACAACCTTTTTCCAAAACACAATATAGAAAGTGAGATATAACAGGATAATGCATATATTTATCATTTGTTTTCAAAATGCTTACAAAAAAGTGGGACCCCAAAAATTTTTATGACTTGATGGGGTCCCAGAGACCCCATTTTGAAAATTCCTAGCACCAACACTGCTTTTAGTACAAACCCCGTTTCCATATGAGTTGGGAAATTGTGTTAGATGTAAATATAAACGGAATACAATGATTTGCAAATCATTTCCAACCCATATTCAGTTGAATATGCTACAAAGACAACATATTTGATGTTCAAACTGATAAACATTTTTTTTTTGCAAATAATCATTAACTTTAGAATTTGATGCCAGCAACACGTGACAAAGAAGTTGGGAAAGGTGGCAATAAATACTGATAAAGTTGAGGAATGCTCATCAAACACTTATTTGGAACATCCCACAGGTGAACAGGCTAATTGGGAACAGGTGGGTGCCATGATTGGGTATAAAAGTAGATTCCATGAAATGCTCAGTCTTTCACAAACAAGGATGGGGCGAGGGTCACCACTTTGTCAACAAATGCGTGAGCAAATTGTTGAACAGTTTAAGAAAAACCTTTCTCAACCAGCTATTGCAAGGAACTTAGGGATTTGACCATCTACGCTCCGTAATATCATCAAAGGGTTCAGAGAATCTGGAGAAATCACTGCACGTAAGCAGCGAAGCCCGTGACCTTCGATCCCTCAGGCTGTACTGCATCAACAAGCGACATCAGTGTGTAAATGATATCACCACATGGGCTCAGGAACACTTCAGAAACCCACTGTCAGTAACTACAGTTGGTCGCTACATATGTAAGTGCAAGTTAAAACTCTCCTATGCAAGGCGAAAACCGTTGTTCAACAACACCCAGAAACGCAGTCGGCTTCGCTGGGCCTGAGCTCATCTAAGATGGACTGATACAAAGTGGAAAAGTGTTCTGTGGTCTGACGAGTCCATATTTCAAATTGTTTTTGGAAACTGTGGACGTCGTGTCCTCCGGACCAAAGAGGAAAAGAACCATCCGGATTGTTCTAGGCGCAAAACTGAAAAGCCAGCATCTGTGATGGTATGGGGGTGTATTAGTGCCCAAGGCATGGGTAACTTACACATCTGTAAAGGCGCCATTAATGCTGAAAGGTACATACAGGTTTTGGAGCAACATATGTTGCCATCCAAGCAACGTTACCATGGACGCCCCTGCTTATTTCAGCAAGACAATGCCAAGCCACGTGTTACATCAACGTGGCTTCATAGTAAAAGAGTGCGGGTACTAGACTGGCCTGCCTGTAGTCCAGACCTGTCTCCCATTGAAAATGTGTGGCGCATTATGAAGCCTAAAATAGCACAACGGAGACCCCCGGACTGTTGAACAACTTAAGCTGTACATCAAGCAAGAATGGGAAAGAATTCCACCTGAGAAGCTTCAAAAATGTGTCTCCTCAGTTCCCACACGTTTACTGAGTGTTGTTAAAAGGAAAGGCCATGTAACACAGTGGTGAACATGCCCTTTCCCAACTACTTTGGCACGTGTTGCAGCCATGAAATTCTAAGTTAATTATTATTTGCAAAAAAAAAATAAAGTTCATGAGTTTGAACATCAAATATGTTGTCTTTGTAGTGCATTCAATTGAATATGGGTTGAAAAGGATTTGCAAATCATTGTATTCTGTTTATATTTACATCTAACACAATTTCCCAACTCATATGGAAACGGGGTTTGTAGTTCTATTCCTGGCTATGAGTGGAATGTTGTTCAAACTTAATATGTTTTTACTGTATTTTGGACATTGTTGGTGATAAATAGGAGTTGTGAAACGACATTGATTCATGAGTGCTAATTTAAAGCGTGGGCACTACTAAAATACTGTAGTAGATTCATGCGTTTACCTTGTACCATTGCAGCGAGGTGTAGTTGACCCCTGGCTTGGCTTCAGCCGGGCACCGGAGCGAGTAATCCCCGCCTGTAACCACCTCCACCTCCTGCACGTGGCGACCCTGCGCTGACGTTCCCCCCAGCAGACCACCTGGGGAACAAAACACACGCATCGGCTCCATGACATCACGCGTGACACGGGAGTGGATTTTGACTACAGTTCCATCCCATAATAATTCTTATAAAGAGACTAAAGTTCCATTCAGGTTTTTGAGGCGGTCTTTCATAACATGTTTAGCATTGTATCGGTCATTATTGTGTGAGTTTTTGTATTATTGTGTGATCAGCTTGTATTCTTTTTTTATGACATTTTAGGAGTTTAATGCACAACAACCTCAATGTTTCAATGTTCTGGAAAGAAAATATCAGTTATTGCCTAAGCCATGCCAAAACTTCGAAGCTTAGGTATGGCTATGCAAAGTAAACAAAAACAGAATGCTGGACGACAGCAAAGAATTACTGTGGAGCAAAGACGGCGTCCACAATGTACATCCGTACATTATATGACAATCAACAATGTCCCCACAAAGAAGGATAAAAACAACTGAAATATTCTTGATTGCTAAAACAAAGTAGATGCGGGAAATATCGCTCAAAGGAAGACATGAAACTGCTACAGGAAAATACCAAAAAAAGAGAAAAAGCCACCAAAATAGGAACACAAGATAAGAACTAAAACACTACACACAGGAAAACAGCAAAAAAAACTCCAAAATAAGTCACGGCGTGATGTGACAGGTGGTGACAGTACACCTACTTTGAGACAAGAGCTATATTGATGCATGCTTGGTTATGCTTTTAAGTCATATCCAACAATTGCAACAACGACTTTTTACTGTCAGCTGAGTTTCGTTTTTTAATTACTTCTGCTGGTGGTGTGCCCCCAGATTTTTTCAACGCAAAAAATGTGCCTTGGCTCAAAAAAGGTTGAAAAACGCTGCTTTAAACCAGTGGTTCTCAACCTTTTTTCAGTGATGTACCCCCCTGTGAACATTTTTTTAATTCAAGTACCCCCTAAACAGAGCAAAGCATTTTTGGTTGAAAAAAAGAAATAAAGAAGTAAAATACAGCACTATGTCATCAGTTTCTGATTTATTAAATTGTATAACAGTGCAAAAATATTGCTCATTTGTTGTGGTCTTCCTTGAACTATTTGGAAAAAAATATATAAAAATAACTAAAAACTTGTTGGAAAATATACAAGTGATTCAATTATAAATAAAGATTTCTACACATAGAAGTAATCATCAACTTAAAGTGTCCTCTTTGGGGATTGTAATAGAGATCCATCTGGATTCATGAACTTAATTCTAAACATCTCTTCACAAAAAAAGAAATCTTTAACATCAATATTTATGGAACATGTCCACAAAAAATCTAGCTGTCAACACTGAATATTGCATTGTTGCATTTCTTTTCACAGTTCTTTTTGACAGACATTTTTAAAAAATCTCACGTACCCCTTGGCATACCTTCAAGTACCCCCAGGGGTACGCGTACCCCCATTTGAGAACCACTGCTTTAAACAACTGAAAGTTTCTGTTATGACTAGATGTTATTACTCGTGTTACCGCTAGGGGGCAGTACTGGTTCGTAGTCAACTTACCGTGCCATATAACGTGGTAGAGCAAGACTGCATACTATTTTAATGCTTATACTTACGTTTTAAAAAAAGAAATATGTTTTACTTTTCAGACGACGAATGACCAATCATGTTTCGGAAATGTAAAGTGTAATTATGACAATGAAAAGTTAGTAAGAGTTGTTAAACCATTAAAAATGTTTAAATAGTCAGTAACAAAAAAAGTAAAAATGGTGTTCACTTTCACATAAATACGTTGTAAACCGTGTTCTCGGAGTGTGTATCCTGAAGCATACTGTTTTAATTCTTATGCTTATGTTTTAAAAGACACATGTTTATCTTCTTTTAAAAAATAAAGATGTTTGTATTTGTAATTTCAAAAAAAATAAAATTAATAAAAAAGGTCTATTCTTCGAGCGGAAACAAGCGGCGGCCGGAAGTACAATTGGCCCCCGGGCTTTGTAGTTCTTTTAGGAAAAATAAAACTACACACTGGCGGTGGTTCCCGCTCCCGTTGAACTTTTAATGTTGTACCGTTACCAACAAATGAATAAACTCTATAAAGTGGACTCCCATCATACAGGGTTTGAAAACATGGCAGTCTGTAGTGAGACATTTATATTATTTAACAAGCCAGCATTGAAGACACAATTGGAAACATGAAGACCATTTTGTCGAAGTAAAACAAACAAAAATAAATGCTCACCCAGTGTCAGCGCCATGAAGTACACACGGAGGTTGGACATGTCCTCACTGCTCAGCTTCCAAAACAGACGAGACTGACGGGAAGGTGAGTGTGCGTCTCACTTTATGGTTCATGCCTGGGTGGGCGTGTTTTAGTTTGATTGACAGGAGCCCCCTCGGCGGTCACTTCATTAGGTACACATCTCATCAGTACCAATGAGGAAAAAACATCAGCTTCTAACTTAGAATGTCTTTCAGAATTCATATTAGTAGATACAATACCATTAATTATTACGTTATTTGTTTAAAATTAAGTAACCAAAAAATATCAAAAACAACACAAAGCCTATAGATTATTAGTAAAAGTTTTCATATTTCAGCAAGTGTTGGAACAGTATTATTTGTATTGTCATTAGAGATGTCCGATAATATCGGACTGCCGATATTATCGTCCGATAAATGCTTTAAAATATAATATCGGAAATTATCGGTAACGGTTTCATAAAGTAAAATGTATGACTTTTTAAAACGCCGCTGTGTACACGGACGTAGGGAGAAGTACAGAGCGCCAATAAACCTTAAAGGCACTGCCTTTGCGTGCCGGCCCAGTCACATAATATCTACGGCTTTTCACACGCGCAAGTGAATGCAATGCATACTTGGTCAACAGCCATACAGGTCACACTGAGGGTGTCCGTATAAACAACTTTAACACTGTTACAAATATGCGCCACACTGTGAACCCACACCAAACAAGAATGACAATCACATTTCGGGAGAACATCCGCACCATAACACAACATAAACACAACAGAACAAATACCCAGAAGCCCTTGCAGCACTAACTCTTCCGGGACGCTACAATATACACCCCCCTGATATCCCCTACCTTCCCCCACCTCAATCTCCTAATGCATGTCCCAAATTCCAAGCTGCTGTTTTGAGGCATGTTAAAAAAAATAATGCACTTTGTGACTTCAATAATAAATATGGCAGTGCCATGTTGCCATTTTTTTTCCATAACTTGAGTTGATTTATTTTGGAAAACCTTGTTACATTGTTTAATGCATCCAGCGGGGCATCACAACAAAATGAGGCATAATAATGTGTTAATTCCACAACTGTATATATCAGTATCGGTTGATATCGGAATCTGTAATTAAGAGTTGGACAATATCGGATATCGGCAAAAAAAACATTATCGGACATCTCTAATTGTCATGTATCACGTGACCCAAAAAGAACGGAGTTCTTCTTTTAGAGGTTCCTAATAAAAGGACAACAAAGTGAGGAGTCGGGTGAAAAAACAACATCAGGCAGTTTATCTGAGACATTTCAGATCACAGTAGTACATGTATTTGAGATACTTTACATCATATTTACACAGTATTTGCTACTTATGTCGACTTGAAATGGATGTTCCTGCTAGCATTCTTTTATTGTTTGGATTTTTAGCCAACCTCTCAAAGTAAAAGTCTTCCTGCTTGTTTAGCGCGCCCGTTAGGGCCTGTACTTTGCCCACTGACATTTTCAACAGTAAAGCTTAAATAATGTAGTTCGATTTAAAAAATAAAAATTTTTTTAATTTTTTTTCCCTTTCTTCATCTGCCTGCTCAGCTGCAACGTTCCAAAAGATGAACTTTGACCTGGGGGGCCGTGCGGCCCTCTCGTCTCCCGGTGTTCAAATGTGGGAGCTCCTGGGTCCTTTGACCAGGCCCTGCTCTTTGCGCATCACCGGCGCGTGGATGCTGCAGTCCCGAGCCTCGCAGAAACCAGGAACGCCGGCGTTTCCGAGCATGCCGGTAACACCGATGGGACCTGGGAAGCCACGCGGACCGCGTTGACCTTCCATGCCGTTTTTGGCCACTCCGGGCTCGCCAGGAAAACCTGAATGGATAATAAAAATGGTGTCAACTCAAGTATACAGTGTACCTTTAAAGCAGGAATACATACTAATAGGGTGCTATGCTAACTTGCATTACAGATAGTTATTAGTATTTGTTGTCGCTATGTGGACTGTGTGTGCACGGATTACCTACTTTAGACCGTAATATTGATGGACCAGCCTGGACACATGTGGTATTTTATTACCATTAGCACTAACATGATGGATTTAATGTTATAAAACATACAAGTAGCTTCCATTTATATTGGCGGTGTCCAAAGTGCAGCCTGGAGGGGCATTTGCGGCCCGCAACACAAGTTTTGTTGGCCCACAGCATATTAATGGAAAAAACAGTAAAAATGTAAGATAAAAGAGCAAACAGATGTAATATAAGGTGAAAAAGCTGAAATTTCGATACCAATAATTAATAATAACATACTTTGTCCCCTATAACACAGTCTTTAAATACTATATGTATGTATGTATATATATATATATATATATATATATATATATATATATATATATATATATATATATATATATATATATACATATATATATATATATATATATATATATATATATATATATATATATATACATACACACATGCATATATACGTACATACATACATACAGTACATCCATATATATGTGTATACATATATATACACTACCGTTCAAAAGTTTGGGGTCACCCAAACAATTTTGTGGAATAGCCTTCATTTCTAAGAACAAGAATAGACTGTCGAGTTTCAGATGAAAGTTCTCTTTTTCTGGCCATTTTGAGCGTTTAATTGACCCCACAAATGTGATGCTCCAGAAAGTCAATCTGCTCAAAGGAAGGTCAGTTTTGTAGCTTCTGTAACGAGCTAAACTGTTTTCAGATGTGTGAACATGATTGCACAAGGGTTTTCTAATCATCAATTAGCCTTCTGAGCCAATGAGCAAACACATTGTACCATTAGAACACTGGAGTGATAGTTGCTGGAAATGGGCCTCTATACACCTATGTAGATATTGCACCAAAAACCAGACACTTACAGCTAGAATAGTCATTTACCACATTAGCAGTGTATAGAGTGTATTTCTTTAGAGTTAAGACTAGTTTAAAGTTATCTTCATTGAAAAGTACAGTGCTTTTCCTTAAAAAATAAGGACATTTCAATGTGACCCCAAACTTTTGAACGGTAGTGTACATACATATATACATATATACACATACATATATACACATATATACATAAATATATATGCACCTATATACATACATACTGTACATAAATATAAATGCACATATATACATACATGCATAATACACACACATATATGCACACGTGTGTTTATATATAGATATATACACACATGTGTATATATGTATATATATACACACACACACACACGTGTGTTTATATATACATATATACACATGTGTGTATATATACATATATACACATATGTGTGTATATATGTATATACTGTTTATACACGCGTGTGTGTTTATATATACATATATACATACGCGTGTGTTTATATATACATATATACACACACGTGTGTACATATGTATACATACACACACGTATGTGTGTATATATACATAATAACTCCTAACAGTAGCTCCTTGAATTCCTTGAATTCCTTCTAAGTCTATCTGATAGCTCAGTTACAGCTCTTTTTATTACCAAATATGTGTTATATGTGTTTTATGTTGCACGATTGCACCAAGAAAAATTCCTAGTTTGTGAACCCGTTCTCAAACAATGGCAATAAAACTATTCTGATTCTGATTCTGATATACACACGTGTGTTTATATATACATATAAACATACATGTGTATATATGTATGTATATACACACATATATATATATATATACACACATATATGTGTATATACATATATACACATGTGTGCATATATGTATATATATACACACACACATGTGTGTATATACATATATATCTATATATACATATAAACACACGTGTGTGTATATATGTATATATATACACACATACGTGTGTATATATATATATACATATAAACACACGTGTGTATATATATATATACATATATACACACGTGTGTTTATATATACATATATAAACACACGTGTGTATATATGTATATATATATATACACACGTGTGTGTTTATATATACATATATACACACACACGTGTGTTTATATATACATATATACACATGTGTGTACATATGTATATATACACACACACGTATGTGTGTATATATACATATATACACACGTGTGTGTTTATATATACATATAAACATACATGTGTATATATGTATGTATATACACACATATATATATATACACACGTGTGTATATACATATATACACACGTGTGCATATATGTATATACCGTAATTTCCGGACTATAAGCCGCTACTTTTTCCCCTCGTTCTGGTCCCTGCGGCTTATACAAGGGTGCGGCTTATTTACGGCCTGTTCTTCTCCGACACAGACGAAGACGATTTCGGTGGTTTTAGTACGCAGGAGGAAGACGATGACACAATGATTAAAGACTGACTTTTCATATACCGGTAGGCTGGTTATTTTGATAACGTACAGGCGAGCACTTTGTATTACTTAGCACCGTTGTATTATTTGTACTGTGCATGAATGCTGTTCGCCATGTCAAAGATGTGAAAGTTTGATTGAATGATTGAAAGATTTATTGTTAATAAATGGGACGCTTTGCGTTCCCAAACAGTCATCTCTGTCCCGACAATCCTCTCCGTGGAAGCAGGAACCCCTATATACTACGGTAATTACACATCAAAACCCTGCGGCTTATAGTCGGGTGCGGCTTATATGTGGAGCAATCTGTATTTTCCCCTAAATTTAGCTGGTGCGGCTTATGGTCAGGTGCGGCTTATAGTCCGGAAATTACGGTATATACACATATGTGTATATACATTATCTATATATACATATAAAGACACGTGTGTATATACATATATATACACATGTGTGCATATATGTATATATATACACACATATGTGTGTATATACATATATATATGTACATATATACAAACATATGTGTATATATATGACATATGTATATATGTATATACATATATATATATATATATATATATATATATATATATATATATATTTTATTTTTTTTTTTTTTTTTTTTCATTACAAAAATTTTGGACATTTTTGGACATACCTATTAAAAAGTCTCAAAAGAGAAAATATAATTAAAATACAAACTAAGTAGTCCGTTAAAAATAAAATAAACAAAACAATACTATTAACTAATTAATTAATTAATTAAATAATTAATTAATGTGAACAATTACAACAACTACAATAATAAACACTCAAAGGAATAACTGAACATTATTTTTGTAAAGCAGAATTGTTGACACACTCGTTTGCGCAGTTACACAATTGTAATATTATTATTATTGTTGTTATTATTATAATGATTATTATATTCTTACAGGAAAAGGACGACGACATAATGCTGGGGGAAAAAAACAGTAAAAATGAAAGAAAAAAGGGCAAGAAAGATGTAATGCAATGTGAAAAAGATTACATTTTGTTACTAATTATTACTAATAATATATTTTGTCACTTATAACACACAGCTGAAACAAAATTTTGTATATAATGTCTGTTTTTAGGAGTTCTTAATTACTTTGTTAAGTATGCGACCCTTGGTGGAAAAAGTTTGGACACCCCTGATTAATATTCACCCCAGGGGAGCCTGGCGTTGTTTCTTACTGGGACATTTAAAGTCTGAAGAAATCTAGCGCATCTCACCGGTGGCCCCTTGTGGTCCATCAAGTCCTGGGAAGCCTTTTCCTGCGTCGCCGCCAACACCTTTAGCTCCTTTTTTGCCTGTTCAGAAACACAACATTGAGCTTCCGTTCCACAACAAAAGAGAAGGTACCGAATGAGATCATGAAAACATGGCCGCCGACCTCCTTCACCCTGCGCTCCTTTGTCTCCCTCCAGGCCTCGGTCTCCCTGAACACCTCGGCCCCCTTTGAATCCAGCTTTCCCCGCTTTACCCTGAGAGAGACAGAACAACGTTTTTATTGAGTTATCCCTGAATTGTTCCTGGGTCAGGTTTAGCACCATGGGTCCAGAAGACTTCTTCTTACCGTTTTGCCGGGTGGTCCCGAGGGGCCTTTGGCGCCCGGGGGCCCGATGAGCGTTCGGTTGTTGACAGGGCAGCCCTGTGAGCACTTGGCCCGGATGGACGAGGCGTACTGCGAGATCTGGGACGTGACCACGCCCCGACAGAGCTGCAGGACCTGCTCGTCGGTCAGACCGGGACCCTGAAGGCGACACGTGGCTCGGCATTGTGACAGCTGCGCTTCTTATTTCTCTTTAAAACAGGAAGTGGGACTCACGGTGAGACCTTGCGCTCCTTTGGGTCCAGTTTGACCTTTGACACCAGGGTCTCCCAATGGGCCGCGGGTTCCCCGGGTCCCCGGGATGCCCGGCGGACCCACTGGACCAGCGTTTCCGGTACGTCCAGATGCACCTTTTGTTCCCCGCTTGGGGTGGAAGGGGAAGGTGATCATTGTGGCGTCAACAAGTCATGTTTTCATACAGTCATATATACATCCAAAGTGAGGTGCGGGGGCAGCAGCCTAAGAAGAGACACCCAGACTTCCCAGGGGGATCCCGAGGCGTTCCCAGGCCATCTGGGTCTTCCCCTACCGGTCGGACGCACCCTAAACACCTTTACTTTGTGTGTTTTGATTCGGGGTGTCCCGAATCACGATACAACTTTTTTACTTCTGATACTACAAGCATACGAATATTGGAGCCTTGAGTATTTGCCGATACCAAGCCGATACGATACCAGCATGAATCGTGGTACATATTCTTAGTACTTTCTAGTGTGGAATGTCAGAAAAGGTTTGATCGAGCGAAATTACGCTTGAAAGGAATGGTAGGTATTAAGGGTGTGACGATTCGTTTCAATTTGATGACGATTCGATTCAAAACCGATCCTCGATTCAAACCGATTTTGGCAATGTAATTTTTTTTTTGAAAGCAGGTTACAGGTTACAAAAGCTCCTTGGGGTTGCATTGAGAACGTCTTTTTAAAAATCGATTCCTGAAATTTAAAAAACTACTAACAATCCATCCATCAAATAATTTTAATTAATTAAAAAAAAACAATGGGATGAATAAGAATTGGAATTCGGATAAGAATCGATTTTGTTTGTGCACCCCTAGCAGGTATGAAAAACACTAACCTTATTATCAATCAATCAATCAATCAAAGTTTATCTATATAGGCCTTAATCACAAGTGTCTCAAAGGGCTGCACAAGCCACAACGACATCCCACATCAGGGCAAGAAAAAAAAAACATTACAGACTTAAGCTTTCTTTATATCAAAGTGGAGCAGAAATTTGTGTAGTGGCCACAATAATTCACTGAGTTAAGCTCAGTAAATTGAATGACGCGGACACGTTTGTTACTGGATACGTCCTGATGCGCTTGTGCCTTGGAGACTTTGTATGTGTAAGTAATATGCAACTACAAAGTATTTGATACTTGTTTATATTTTTACCTGCAATAATACACTCGATAAAAAGTACTTGTCATCAAAATATATCAAAACATGACAATATATGTCAAATTTGGGTAGTGTTTTTTTTTTGGTTTTAACTAAATATGCTCAAAGAATTACTGGAAAAGTTGAAATTTGGGAACAAAAAAATCCCCAAAAATATATATATATTAAATTATTATTTTTTGTTATTATTATTTAAAAAAAAAAAAAATTAAGATCAAGCAATCAATCAATCAAAGTTTATTTATATAGACCTTAATCACAAGTGTCTCAAAGGGCTGCACAAGCCACAACGACAACCTCGGTTTAGATCCCACATCAGGGCAAGAAAATACTATTCCAGACTTAAGCTTTCTTTGTATTCAAGTGGAGCAGTAATTTGTGTAGGGACACGTTTGTTACTGAATACGTCCTAAAACGTTTGTGCCTTGGAGACTTTGTATGTGTAAGTAATATGCAACTACAAAGTATTTGATACTTGTTTATATTTTTACCTGCAATAATACGCCCGATAAAAAGTACTTGTCATCACAATACATCAAAACATGAGAATATATGTCAAATTTGAGTAGTGTTCTATTTTTATTTTTTAACTAAACATCCTCAAAAAATTACTGGAAAAGTTTGAATTTGGGAACAAAAAATAAAAAAAAAAAGATATTAAATTTTTTGTTGTTATTATTATTTTAAAAAAAATAAAAATTAAAATAATGAAGATCAAGCAATCAATCAATCAAAGTTTATTTATATAGCCCTTAATCACAAGTGTCTCAAAGGGCTGCACAAGCCACAACGACAACCTCGGTTCAGATCCTACAAAAGGGCAAGAAATATACTATTACAGACTTAAGCTTTCTTTATATTCAAGTGGAGCAGCAATTTGTGTAGTGGCCACAATAATTCACTGAGTTGAGCTCATGTCGCAGTAAATTGAATAATGTGGACACGTTTGTTACTGGAGACTTCCTAATACGCTTGTGCCTTGGAGATTTTGTATGTGTAAGTAATATGCAACTACAAGTATTTGATACTTGTTTATATTTTTACCTGCAATAATACACCCGATAAAAAGTACTTGTCATCAACATATATCAAAACATGAGAATATATGTCAAATTTGAGTAGTGTTTTTTTTTTTAACTAAACATGCTCAAAAAATTACTGCAAAATAAATTGGGAACAAAAAATCCTAAAAAAAATGTTGATTTTTTAAATTTATTATTAAAAAATTAAAAAATAATAATAATAATGAAGATCAATCAATCAAAGTTTGTTTGTATAGTCCACATATAGCTCACACGTGTCTCAAAGGCTGCAAACTTGGAGGTGTTAAGACCACGGGCAAGACCCAGGACACGGTGGTGAGACTGTTGTCTCCCAGCTGGCCTGGGAACGCCTCGGGAAGTAGCCGGGGAGAGGAAAAGTCTGGCCTTCTCTGCTTAGGCTGCTGCCCCCGCCATCCGAGTTCGGATAAGCGGAAGAAGATCAATGCGCGGAAATTTGGTTTTTGGTTTTTTGATCCCTGGATTTCATGCACTAACACTATCCCTGTGTAGAATCCACCCAAAACCTACTTTAAATCACCCAAACATGTGAAAAAGTATATTTTGGATGCCATCAACGATGTCAAAGACAATGCTGAAGCTACCCAAAGACCCATGACACTCAGCATCATGAAAATCACATACAGTTATTTCCTCAGCATTGGATACTTTTTTTGTGCTTAGCTGTTGTGTAACTGCTAGCTCCTAGTAGCCTATAGCTTGCCATGCTTACCTTTTGTGTGCTTATTAGATGTTACGGTGACTGCCTGTCCAGCTTTGCACAAGTAAACGCCTGTATCGGAGATTTTAGATGCAAGCCGATATCACCCACTACTTGATAACACTATCGTATCAGGACATCCTTAATTATGACGATAATGAAAACATGTGATCTTATGTAGCTTTGTAATGAAACTGGGGAATGCTAAATTGTGTGTGTTTCCTGTGACGTCGCACGTTACCTGGCCTTTGTCTCCGCGGTCGCCCGCGGCGCCCTGAGAGGAGAAAGCAAGTTAGGAGAGCGAAAGAGGAAGTGATGTCATGCGCAGTGTGTCACCTGCACCGCAAACACCAACCTTCTGTGCTTTCTGGCCTTTTATGCCATTCCTTCCCTTTGCACCCTGCAAGAGGAACATGAGAAAAATAAAAAGCGAGGAAGTTGTAAAGGGGGGGAATCCGCGGGTCACATGACCGCACGCAAATATTTTTTCCCCTTTCAGTGACGTCGGCCGGCGGACTTTCCAGCAGGAAGTTGATGTTTGTTTTGTCAAAGGACAACGAGCAAGCGCAAGAAGAGAACACTAGATGTATTACAGCAGTGTTTTTCAACCACTGTGCCGCGGCACACTAGTGTGCAGTGAGATACAGTCTGGTGTGCCGTGGGAGATGATCTAATTTCACCTATTTGGGTTAAAAATATTTTTTGCAAACCAGTAATTATAGTCTGCAAAGGATGTGTTGTTGTTGAGTGTCGGTGCTGTCTAGAGGTTGGCAGAGTAACCGTGTAATACTCTTCCATATCAGTAGGTGGCAGCCGGTAGCTAATTGCTTTGTAGATGTCGGAAACAGCGGGAGGCAGTGTGCAGGTAAAAAGGTGTCTAATGCTTAAACCAAAAATAATCAAAAGGTGAGTGCCCCTAAGAAAAGGCATTGAAGCTTAGGGAAGGCTATGCAGAACGAAACTAAAACTGAACTGGCTGCAAAGTAAACAAAAACAGAATGCTGGACGACAGCAAAGACTTACTGTGGAGCAAAGACGGCGTCCACAATGTACATCCGAACATGACATGACAGGCAACAATGTCCCCACAAAGAAGGATGAAAACAACTGAAATATTCTTGATTGCTAAAACAAAGTAGATGCGGGAAATATCGCTCAAAGGAAGACATGAAACTGCTACAGGAAAATACCAACAAAACAGGAAAAGCCACCAAAATAGCATGGCAAGACACTACACACAGGAAAACACCAAAAAAAGTCAAAATAAGTCAGGGTGTGATGTGACAGGTGGTGACAGTACACCTACTTTGAGACAAGAGCTATTGTGATGCATGCTTGGTTATGGTTTAAAGTCATATCCAACAATTGCGACAACAACTTTTTACTGTCAACTGAGTTTTGTTTTTTAATGATTTCTGCTGGTGGTGTGCCTCCGCATATTTTCAACGCAAAAAATGTGCCTTGGCTCAAAAAAGGTTGAAAAACACTGTGTTACAGTATCACATAATCCTAAATATATCATCTGGTCAGGAAATGTACGTGTTAAATGTGATTTTTCATGTTCTTTCATGTTGCCATATGTGATATGTTTGGAGTGGAATTACAGCCCAAAACTCTATGAACACAGAAATATTTTAATCACCCCCAACGATTCGCAAGTAAAAAAACGAAATTTCTTTCCGAGGTAAAACGGTGCATGGTGGGGAGTAAAATGGCGGACAGAGGAGAGGGGAAATTACAGGTTAACTTACAGGTTGAGCTTGTTTCCCCTCTCTTCTGTCCGCCATTTTACTCCCCACCCCGGTTCTTCACCTTTTGTTATTTTTGGCGGATGGCACCATGCGCAAATAACAGTCGTTCTGACGGCCTTAAATTGACTCAACAGCATCAGCTGTCGTAGAGTGAGAATTACAAGTGCTCTGAGTGCAAGTGTGTGGATCACACAGGGTGGAAAATCACTGCCAAAAGTTTTAAATTGAAAACAATGTTTAAATTGAAGAAAAGGGTTTTTATACTTACGAATCCTTATTATTATTTTTTTAATTGTAGAAAATGGTTTTGTCGACCTTTTTCCCCACATTTTACGGGCGCCGTGTGGCGACCAGTCACATTCCTGTTCTTTAACTCTTTACAATCTTTATTTGTCTAATCTTGATTGGGTTTGTGCTGAAAACAACATTTCAATGAACTTGTACAATGACAATAAAGTTCCATCCATCTATCCATCTTATATTTGCAAATCGATTATTTACTTGCAGAAAATTGTTTTTATACTTGCAAAATCGTTTTTTAATTAAAGAAAATTGTTTTTATACTTGCAAATCGTTTTTTTTAATTGAGGAAAATTGTTTTCATACTTGCAAAAACGTTTTTTACATGCAAAATATTGTTCTCATATTTGCGAATAATTGTTTTTACCTGCAGAAAATTGTTTTTATACTTGCAAAAACATTTTTTACTTGCAGAATATTGTTTTTACACTTGCAAAATGATTTGTTTTTTTTACTTGTAGAATATTTTTTTTGTATTTGCAAATTGTTTTGTTTTTTTACTTGCAGAAAATTGTTATTATACTTGCGAAACATTTTCGTAACATTTTTTTAATTGAAGAAAATAGTTTTTGTATTTGCAAAACATTGTTTTTTAATTTAAGAAAATTGTTTTTATACTAGCACAAATGTTTTTTACGTGCAGAATATTGTTTTCATATTTGCAAATCGTTTTTTTACATGAAGAAAATTGTTTTTATACTTGGGAAAACCTTTTTCACCTGCAGAAAATATATTTTATACTTGCGAAAAAAAAATTAACTTGCAGAATATTGTTTTTACACTTGCAAAATGTTTTTTTTTTACTTGTATAGTATTTTATTTTAGATTTGCAAATTTTTTTTTAATTGAAAAAAAAAAGTTTTTGTACTTGCAAATCGTTTTATTGAAGAAAATTGTTTTTGTACTTGCAAAAATGTTTTTTACATGCAGAATATTGTTTTCATATTTGCGAATGTTTTGCACCTGCAGAAAATTGTTTTTAAACTTGTGAAAATATTTTTTATTTGCAGAATATTGTTTTTATATTTCTTTTTTTTACTTGTATAATTATTTTGTTATACTTGCGAATTGTTTTTTTAAATTGAAGAAAATTGTTTTTGTACTTGTGAATCGTTTTTTTACTTGCAGAATATTCTTTTTATACTTGCGAATCGTTTTTTTTACTTGCAGAAATGTTTTTCAATACTTGCAATTGTTTTTTTAATGGAAGAAAATCGTTTTTTTAACTTACAAATCGTTGGGGGCGATTAAAACTATTTTTGGGTGTTTTGGGCAGTAATTTCACTACATGGATATTTGGTTTCAGATCACATTTTAGTCCAATCAGACACAATTTGTAGAATTTCTCACACCTATGAAGAAGATAGAAATATCTAATTTCAAACACAGTTGTACTTTGGTTTTCATAGGCCACACCTTTCGTACTATTTTGTATTTACAAATAAAATGTATGCCCAAAGATGTTTTTCCTGTAAAGTCTCGGTTCGTAGAGCTCAACATTGCGCGTAACAAACTATCCTGTTTTCTGCGTATTATTGTACTTCTTTTGCTTGAGTACGACCGCAAAATGATTAAAAATTAATAAATGTAGTGAGTGCCAGCACTTTGATTACGAAGGTGAGAAACACTATTGTATTCAAGAAAGTTTAACTGGTTCTGTGACACAGCTTGTACCTCAAAAAACTCATATTGTGAAACAGCATTGCCCATTGAAATGACTTAAAACCAATTTAATAAACAGCACACTTTTAACATGCAACATGCCTTTTAAAAAGAAAAACAAACATTCCGATCACAAATATTGCATGAAAATGGCGACTGGATTGAATCAGATGGTAGAGCGGCCGTCCAGAAACTTGAGGGGGTTCCTGGTACGGGTCCAGCTTCCGCCATCCTAGCCACTGCCCTTGTGTCCTTGGGCACTTGCCACTCACGCTGGTGTATGAACGTGAATTAATGTTTGGTGGCAGTCAAAGAGGCCGTGGGCCCAAACTGGCTTGCGTCAATCTACCCCAGGGCCGCTGTGGCTACAGCTTACCACCATGAAGGTAATGAAAGATTGCTTCTCAATTCCCACTGTGAAGCACTTTAGGTGTCTAGAAATTTATACCAGACCTGGGCAAATTAAGGCCCGCCAGACATTCCCAAATAATTTTTTTTAGATCTTTAAGATGGAAAGTGTAGCTGCCATTATGATGTGCAGTGATGTTTTCAAATGACCGTAAGTCTTGAACTATACAAAGTATTTCAATGGTTGGAATCTGGGCTTTTGCATAATACACTAGTTACTATGGTAATCTAATTAGTTACTATGGTAATCTAAGTCACAGCAGCTCAGACGAGGCACCAAGCAGTGTGGGTGGGGAGCGTTTCCACAGAGTGTTTCCAGAGCGGCCAGCCTGGAATAAGGGTGTCAGGGCCCGACGTGGAAGTAGATTTTTCCAACAAAGTTCTAAAGCTTAGTGATATATCAGATATATCAGATTGTAGGTGGGTTTATTTGTTACCTTTTACATTCACATTTCGCTGTATTTGTTGCATTTTTGTTTCGTTTCGCTTGATTGTAAAATATGTGGATCGAGAGCGGGTGTGACGTTCATATGTTGTCAATATTCAGTGTTTTATCGTTCATAGTTAATATTGTAAATCTCAACATTCTTTATTTTCATGTACATTCTGGGTGTCTCATTCAGTAAAAAAAATGAAAAATTCCATTCCGTTTTTTAAGGCGGTCTGTCATAATGTTTTTAGCATCCAATCAGACATTGTGGATTTGTATTAGTGTTCCTAAAAATAGATATACCGG
>NC_084741.1:17590895-17613395 GCF_033978785.1 Entelurus aequoreus | reverse complement strand
GATACATTTAAAAAATAAATTATGTATCGATTATAACAGGGATGAATAAGAATTGCAATTCAGATGTGAATTGATTTTTTTGTGCACCTCTAATACATATCGTAAATTCCGGACCATAAACAGCTACTTCTTTCTCACCTGCGGCTTGTAAAACGGTGCGGCTATTTTATGGATTTTCGTTTTGCAATAGTTTTTAAAAAAAACTAAACAAGCAAACACACTGACAAGATGTTTTATTGTTTGTGCTATGGTGCCATCTTTTGGACGAGTTTGCTCGCTGCAGGTGCTGCAAAGTCCTTCCATTTAGTCCTTTTAACCGGAAGTAGTAGTGCCGTTCAGTCTTCTTGCCGTCCATAGCGATTCTACTCCTATGGATTCTTCCTTCATCACTCCGAGCAAGGTTTGTAAGTTTTACTATATGACTAAAATAATTCTTACTTACGAAACCATCCCGTATGTTTTCATCACGTGTTATCAGAATGTAATCAAGCTAGTGTCGTTAGCATGAACTATTACGCTAACACGTTTACAAGTGTCTGTGTGAGTACTATTAACTTACAATGGCATTATTTTTTTTATTGTTTTAGTTTCACAAATTCTTCACCAAAAGCTATTGAGTCTGTTGAGCTGATTGGAGAGATAGCTTCCGCAGCTAGTGGGTCCATGACGATGACTTCTATTTTGTTTGATCAGCCGTTTTACTGCTCTGTTACAGACACCGTTTGGAAACAATTTGGGAATGTAAATAAACTAGAGAATCTTTCCGTCTAAATAACTCATTTCACAACGTATATATCATGCGGCTAATATATGGGGGGAAAAAATGTTTTTCCCTAAAATGTTGTGGGTGCGCGCTGTAGTCTAGAAAATACAATACCGTATTTTTCGGACTATAAGTCGCAGTTTTTTTCATAGTTTGGCCGGCCGGGGGTGCGACTTATACTCAGGAGCGACTTATGTGTGAAATTATTAACACATTAGCGTAAAATATCAAATAATATTATTTAGCTCATTCACGTAAGAGACTAGACTAGGGGTCGGCAACCTTTACCACTCAAAGAGCCATTTTGGAAAGTTTCACAAATTAAAGAAAACAATGGGAGCCACAAAAATTTTTTGATAATTTAAAATGAAAAACAGCATACAAAGCTTAAATTGCTTTGCGCTATGTTAACCAGGGGTCTCTGACACACGCACCGGCACGCATCTTAATATGGAAATTTAATGTTAATGCGGCCCACGACTTTTAATTGAATGGTGCTTAATAGCGTCTTTCTTGCCAACCCTCTCAATTATCTGGGAGACTCCCAAATTTCAGGACGTGCTGGTACTGCTTTTAGCGCCCTCTACAGCCTGCCCAAACAGCGTACCTGCTTGGCCACATGTTGAATGCAGCTTTTGCTTGCTCCCGTAAGTGACAGCAAGGCATACTTGTTCAACAGCCACACAGCTTACACTGACGGTAGCCGTACAAAAACAACTTTAACACTGTTACGTTACAAATATGCGCCACACTTTGAACCCACACCAAAAAAGAATGACAAACACATTTCTGGAGAACATCTGCACTGTAACACAACATAAACACAACACAACAAATACCCAGAATCCCATGCAGCACTAACTCTTCCGCTCAACCGACGCACGGATGGGGGGGTGGGGGGGGTAGGGGGTTGATGTGTGGGGGGGTTTGGTGGTAGGGGGGTGTATAATCTAGACCGGAAGAGTTAGGGCTGCATGGGATTCTGGGTATTGGTTGTGTTGTGTTTATGTTGTGTTACGGTGGGATGTTCTCCAGAAATGTGTTTTTCATTCTTTTTTGGTGTGGGTTCACAGTGTGGCGCATATTTGTAACGTAACAGTGTTAAAGTTGTTTTATACGGCTACCGTCAGTGTAAGCTGTGTGGCTGATGACTAAGTATGCTTTGCTGTCTCCTACGTGTGCAAGTAAAAGCTACATACAACATGTGGCCGGGCTGGCACGCTTTTTGTAAATGCTATAGAGGACAATTACTGCAGTGCAATTAGGGCACGCCCCTTAATTTAGTAATTAGAGTGAAAATAGGATTATATTTGCCCTGGGAGTTATCTAGGAGAGGCACTGAGATCCATAAGTCTCCTGGGAAAATCGGGGGGGTCGGCAAGTATGCAGCTGAGCCGCATCAGAGTGGTCAAAGAGCCGCATGCGGCTCCGGAGCCGCGGGTTGCCGACCCCTGGACTAGATGTATAAGATTTCATGGGATTTAGCGATTAGGAGTGACAGATTGTTTGGTAAACGTATAGCATGTTCTATATGTTACAGTTATTTGAATGACTCTTACCATAATATGTTACGTTAACATACCAGGCACGTTTTAAGTTGGTTATTTATGCCTCATATAACGTAGAC
Source organism: Entelurus aequoreus (assembly GCF_033978785.1). Taxonomy (NCBI): domain Eukaryota; kingdom Metazoa; phylum Chordata; class Actinopteri; order Syngnathiformes; family Syngnathidae; genus Entelurus; species Entelurus aequoreus. The sequence goes on along the minus strand of NC_084741.1, from coordinate 17,611,005 downwards.
TTATTCAGCCTGTTGTTCACTATTCTTTATTTATTTTAAATTGCCTTTCAAATGTCTATTCTTGGTGTTGGCTTTTATCAAATACATTTCCCCCCAAAAATGCGACTTATACTCCAGTGCAACTTATGTTTTTTTCCTTCTTTATTATGCATTTTCGGCCTGTGCGACTTATAGTCCGGAGCGACTTATACTCCGAAAATACGGTACATATGTTTTTGTAGCTTTTTTACAAAATTAAGATATATAAAAATATCAGTGTGGGCCTCCTGCATTCTTAGATATTTCATGATGTTTTCCTCAGGGGAAAAAGTTCAGACACTGCTGCTGTTTATATAAATACGCTACAGTATTGATACAACATGAGTTATTATTATCGCGCTCGGGCAAATGTACCGCATCATACTCAAAACAACAGTTAATTGCATGTCAAAATATCACAGACATGTTTGGAGTGTCCAGGAAGTCATCTCCATGGCAATATCCACCAATAAACAATAAACATACCCAAACAACATTTAGAGTTGGCTCTCACCTTGGGACCAAAGAAACCTGGCTCTCCCATCAGTCCCGGGACACCGATGGGTCCCTGGTGAGAGATGTTTTACAGTGAAAGTTGTACAGTACCTGACAGTGGATATAGTGAAAGCAGTCAATATGAAGACACACTCACATCTTCTCCAGGGTCGCCATCAATGCCTGGAGTGCCACCTAAACCTTGGCTGCCCTGAAAGAGGAAGAAATACCGGAAATCATTGTCTATACAGTATCAGAAAAAATAATATACACTAATGTTTGTGTAAAATGCTTGTATTTGTCAACAAAAGTAGGGTCATTTTGCATTTAACGAATAATGGCATTTGTGTTACAACTTTATAAACGATAACAGATATGAAAATATCTTTCAGACGTGGACTGAAAGGCAACATTTGCATTTGTCCTAACAACCACTATGCCCTAGGCATATATGTGTGTATTGAAATATTTGATTGTGTACTTTCCCTCTGACTGACAGCAGGACAAACGTGCTATTTGGAGCTTCAAGTGTGGCCAAAGCACCAGTAGTGTAAACAAACATACAATACAGATTTGACAAGGCTTTTAACACACGCTGGGTGTGAACTGTGAATATATTTTAATATTATTTTAATCTTCTTCCCTCACATGTAATGACAACAAAGAGCTGCCTTATAAATAGAGAAGGGTATTGTTTACTTTTTAACCGATACCAGTGCCAAATCTGTACTTTAAAAACGGTGCCAATGCTTAAACCGGAACTCAAAAAATCAAAAACATGCACATTTTTGTAAAATAAATGTAAACATTGTGTGATATTCAGTGGAATAGACTAATGATTTAGTTACTTTCATTATTTAAGTTAAATTATAACTGGAGTACTTTTACAAAATAAGCTCAGTTGGAAGCCCCATATAAACTATATTAAGGCAAAGCTTTGTAAATCTCTTGCAATAATATTTTAAGTCAAAGAACTATTAAATGAAAAAACTTATATATTGTATACTATTCCCTGGTTCTCCCTTACATGACCTATGGCCTAGAAGTGTGGGGAAACACTTATAAAAACAATCCTAATCTAATTGTGAATAAAGTGGCTAACAGGGCACATACAAATGAGCTTTTAATTTGATTAAAAGCACTAAAATGGGAGGATTCGGTCGACTTTAAGACAGCAAAAATGATGTATAACATGAACAATAACAAGCTACGAGCGTATATACAGAGATTGTTTCAAAAACGAGACTGTGTTTATAATTCCAGAAAGAACAACATGTTTAAAAAAACATACAAAGCAGCATTCTGTGTCTTTTGTTGGGATTAATGTATGGAATCCTTTGGACCAAGAGATGTCCGATAATGACTTTTTTGCCAATATCCAATATTGTCCAACTCTTAATTACCGATTCTGATATCAACCGATACCGATATATACAGTCGTGGAATTAACACATGCCTAATTTTGTTGTGATGCCCCGCTGGATGCATTAAACAATGTAACAAGGTTTTCCAAAATAAATCAACTTAAGTTATGGAAAAAAATGCCAACATGGCACTGCCATATTTATTATTGAAGTCACAAAGTGCATTTTTTTCATTTAACATGCCTCAAAACAGCAGTTTGGAATTTGGGACATGCTCTCCCTGAGAGAGCATGAGGAGGTTGAGGTGGGCGGGGTTGAGGTGGGCGGGGATAGGGGGTAGCGGGAGGTGTATATTGTAGCGTCCCGGAAGAGTTAGTGCTGCAAGGAGTTCTGGGTATTTGTTCTGTTGTGTTTATGTTGTGTTACGGTGCGGATGTTCTCCCGAAATGTGTTTGTCATTCTTGTTTGGTGTGGGTTCACAGTGTGGCGCATATTTGTAACAGTGTTAAAGTTGTTTATAGGGCCACCCTCAGTGTGACCTGTATGGCTGTTGACCAAGTATGCCTTGCATTCACTTGTGTGTGTGAAAAGTCGTAGATATTATGTGATTGGGCCGGCATGCAAATGTACCACTCCGTACAGCGGTGTTTTAAAAAAGTCATACATTTTACTTTATGAAACCGATACCGATAATTTCCGATATTACATTTTAAAGCATTTATCGGCCGATAATATCGGCAGTCCGATATTATCGGACATCTCTACTTTGGACCAAGAGTTAAAAGACTGTATAACTTTAACTCAATTTTAAATTATTTGGAAGAAATCCATTAAAAAAAAAATATGTAGAGAACGGATGCCAAGGATGTAAAATGAACATGTTGAAACGTTTTCATATTTTTAAAATGTATTTTGTGATTAATGGAAAACAAAAAAATGCACGACTACATGCATAAGACATTGGTATTTTTTCTTCTGTTTGTGTTTTGTAAATACACTTGGCTGGGTGTAATAACCATCAACTTCTGCCTATTCCATTTCAGACTATATGTATATTCAAATTAATCTGTCAAAATGAAAAAAATGTCTGATTAAATAAAACTTTAAATGTGAAATAACTAAGTAATACATTCAAAATTCCGAGGGTTCGTGAATGCAACCTCACTGGCAGTCATTAATGCATAAAAGGAATGTGCTGTGTTCTTGTTGTGGTGGTGATGTTATGAGGGATGCTGTTTTGGCGTGTTAAGGTCTGGAAAAAAGTTTAAAAAGAGCGTCTGTCGGGACGCTGCATTACTTACAAGACTTGTACAATGTCACCATCAAGCACGTGTTGCAGGTGGAAAAGTCATTTAGCAGCAAAATGAGGCCACTTCTTTTTTTGGTCTGGTTACTACCGTTTACATTGGCACCAGTGTCATTATGGAGCTGGGTTTTGGTGCCCATTCCTACTTATAATAAAAGTGAAAGTGAAAGTACAGCGAAACCTCGATTCACAAACCCCAGTATGGCAGACTCGAAGACGAAGGCTTAGTACCAAAGCAAGTTTTAATTGTGATGAGACCGCTCTTTTCTGGTCTCGGCACAGAGCGGAGAAGACTGCCTCTTGTTCAGTGGCGCGTCTTCCAAGAGCAACAGCGTTGACATTTTCCCCACTTTTTACGCGGCGCCGTAAATGGCAACTCATCAGCCTTCCTCTTCTGTAATCCTGTACAATGTTTGTTTGTTTAATCTTAAACGGGTTTGCGCTGAAAATGAAATGTTGTTGTACTTGGGCAATGACAACAAAATCCATCCATCCAACACACACAGCCCTCGCCCACTGTCCCCTTCCTTCCCCCCTTCTGTCTGCTCCTTTCTCAAAAATACACTCTCATTTGCCGATGTTAATGTAAATGGGTTATACTTTTTAAAGTGTGTATTATTGTAGCAATATGGTTGAATTTGGGGGGATTTCTGATCATTTGTGAGGTCACAAAAGGAACTTATGTTTGTGCACACGTTGCCAGAGCAGCACATACATAGGACAGTAGCATGTCGTCGTTGTTTTGGCTTGTTAAAAAAGAGACAACTGATCCAACAGCCCCTTGTTAAGTTTGTTTTATATACTGTACTGCAGGTCTATTCAACTTGCGGCCCGCGGGCCGAATCCGACCCGCCAAAGCTTTTCATTTTGGCCCGCCGAACATCACCTAAATAGGCTTGATGAAACTAGGGTGGCTCATGTATGCAGTACTCCCACCACGCGGCAGGGGGGCAACAGTGTCACAGTGAAGCAGCAGTGGGGTGAGTAGAAGAAGACTGCTTAAATTTGTCATAAATTGCGATGGACACATTGTTCCAGACAAGCAGCAACAACGGTAGAAATCCACACGTGTAAGCTTCATCACAAAACTTGGTCACATCTTTGTAGGGATGATGTTTGATAAGAAATTATCGAGTTCGAGCCTATTATTGAATCCTCTTATCGAACCGTATCCTTATCGATTCTCTTATCGAGTCCAGATAGGTTGTTGTATATGGAAAAAAACACACAATATTTGGTTTAACAAAAGCTCACTTTTATTATATAAGAAAAAAATAAAATCTAATAAATAAATAAATATTGACTGTTACCCCCCTAAAAAAATAAAATAAAATAAATAAATATTGACTGTTGTTACCCAAAGTATATTAAGTGGGATTTTTCAGAAAAACAAATATATACAGTAACACAAAAACAACCTGTCTCTGTGATCACTATAGGTGTATAAATAATAATATAGTGTTAAATAAAATCAGTCCTTTGGGCACAAAACTGAAAATAATACAGCTCTCCAAAAAGTGCACTTCTGCTGCTATTTGACATAACTGTTTGTTATGATGCTTTGACATTTTTGCACTTTATTTCTTTATTGAAAGAAAATTCTATGAAGAGAAAAGTTTTTTGCAAATGTGGTTACAATGCTAAAAAATGAAAAGTTACAGCTAAAAAAAGAAATACACTTTATTGAGTTAGCATTATTTCTTTATAGGGGGAAAGATGTGATGTTATGAGCTAGGAATATAACAACTACACTACCCAGCATGCAACGGGAGTGACGAGCATGCGCGGTAGCCCCGAAAAGTGTTGTTGCATATCGTCACCCGGCAGCTAAGAATGAGGTTATGAGCACACTGTGAAAGTAAACATCAAGAACTCAGCCAACACGCCTCGTCTGCATTATTTATAATTAGACAGACAACACATATACAGTGTGATTTTGTTTTGTTTACAAGGAAAGAAAAACAAAAGTTAAAAAAGAGAGATATATATTGTATATATATGTATGTGCTGCGGTTGCTTTAAGAACGTTGTGACAGCTGCCGTAAAGGAGGTGCGTTGCTAGCCTGGTTGCTATGTTTCCGGTTGGTCATAAAAGTGTTGGTCATGTGTTTCTACCCTGCTCAAATCTCTCAGTAAAGTTATTCATTGGATTTTACCTTTTGTTTTGAACTTTATTACACCTTGGAGCGCTTTTTCCGGTCCATTTTTTTCCTGCTTTCGCTATCTGCGCCTAATGACTGAGCTAAGTGAAGTCATTTCTTGTGATGTCACACGGAGCATTTCTGGTCGGGACGGGATTCGTTCCTAGGGATTCGAATAAAGAACCAAATCTTTTTCTTTACTATAGTGGTCTCAATAACGGGTACCGGTTCTCAAAAAGGGATTCGAGTCCGAGGACTCGGTTCTTTTCTTATCGAACAACCGGGAAAACCGGTTTCGAGTATCATCCCTAGATCTTTGTAAGTATATGTTGTGCATAAAGATATTTAGTTTACTTTTTCAAATGTTCTTGTATTCAGACCATATTTTCGATGGAATTTTTACCTGACATGTTTCCAGGTAAAATTCCATCTAATACACCAAAAATATGGCCTGAATACAAGAACATTTGAAAAAGTATATGACTAAGAAGAAATAATGAACCTTTTTGAGCAAGATATTTAGTTTGTTTATTTAAATTGCTGACTTTGTGATGTCTTTTGCATTCGTGGTCATGTTATTTGTCTGAGTAACTCTGGCAAGCAAAACTTCTTATCGAACATGTGCGCTAATTTGACACCTCGGTTTAATTGTATCGAGCAACATTCATGTTTTCTGTGGATGTTTAATTTCTATATGCATAAACATCTGTAGTTTATTGTGTGAATGTATTTACATTAAACATTCCTTTGTATTTATGTAAAATACACAATGGCCTTTGTACTTTAGTAATGTCTATTTCATGTTTGTATTTTCAGTCTGACAAACTTGAATGAAGGAATAAGTGCAATGTAACCGAGGAGGGAAAATAATCCTAAAGAAGGAACATCAATCCTCAACAAAACTTTTGGAGCTTCTGTTTCTTCATGCTGTTAACTAGCTGTCTAGCTGCACACGCTGGAAACGAATAATTAATTTATTGACAGTGCAGTGGGAAAGCTGATGTGTTTACTTTGCAATGAAGTAAACAAAGTGTTAAAGGAATATAACCTGCGGAGGCACTTTCTGACGAAACATCCACATTTCCATGTCTGGCCCCTAAGCCCTTGGGCTCTAGAAACTGCAGCCTTTTTTGTAGTTGAATAGCCCTGCAGTACTATATAGCACTTAATACAGTGTGAAATATGGCTGGAACCCATTATTAATATTTGCATTGTTTCTTATGGAGACATTTCACTATACAAACTATCGAGGTTCCACTGTAAAGGTTTTTGGCACAATGCTAAACTCTGAATAGTTGACAGTGCTGCAGTGTGAAGATCCACACAGTACCTTTGGTCCAACAGGCCCGTGGTCTCCCGTCTGTCCAGGGTATCCCTGAGGAGCACAAACAGCTGGACTTTAGTTGTCATCAATACATGAAGGACACGCTGCTTCAATTTGTATAAGAAATGCCAACAAGGATCAGTCTGAATGTAACAAAAATACACATGTTAGGCCCTTTGAGACACTTGTGATTTAGGGCTATATAAATAAACATTGATTGATTGATTGACTTCAGCCTTTTAGGAGATGTAAAACCAAGCAAGTGGTAAAAAGAGGAAGTGTAAGAGGTGTCATACATTGTAGCCTCTATCACCAACATCTCCTGGGAACCCAGGCGCTCCAGTCTGGCCCTGCAGGACAAAGACAAGACAGTCAGACCTCTGTTGATTGATTGATTGATTGATTGATTGTAACTTTTATTAGTAGATTGCACAGTACAGTACATATTCCGTACAATTGACCACTAAATGGTAACACCCGAATAAGTTGTTCAACTTGTTTAAGTCAGGGTCTATGTTAATCAATTCATGTGGCGGCCTCTGCTGGCCAGCAGGGAACACAGCACGTTGAGGTGATCAACAAAGCAACTTCTGCTGTCGCCACGACGCCACCACAACTGGCAGCTGCTGCTACCACTACATAAAAACTAATCCTCAGATTAAACAGCATTGTGAGCCAATTCTAGGTCTTCAGTTAATGTTAACATCAAGATTATCATTGTCAAATACTTACAATTTTCTCTATACAGAGAGTTATAAGCTTTTGGCTGTACATAATAACTATCTGCAGTAGGACATGGGTATTAAATTAATAAAAAAAACCTTTAATTAGATTCGCTGATACCTGCTGAAACCCTACTACAGCAACACACCCAAGACCAATTGAAATGAGTGCATACTTGCAAAAGACACTCAGAAGTTTAAGAAATCCTAATAATTGGGTAGTGCAGTTATCATTACTAGACATCAGTTAATGTTAAATAAAAACATTTAGATTTAATTTTTAAACAATTAAGATGGTACCGTATCGATTCCAATGTGAAAGGTACCATCCCTGTGGAAATGGGATAGTAATCGCTCTCATTTACCAACAAAAATCAGTGCTGGGGATAGCGCTCAACAGTTCTTCCATGTTCTAAAGGAAAGCGGTTGTAAACTATGTGTTGGAACATCATGAACAAACATTTTTCAAGTGGAAAATACATTTTAATTCAGGGATGTAGCTAAACTACACAAAGATTCTTTCATTGATAAATAATTTATAGGAAATTACATTCTTAGTTGGGATATGTGCAAATACAGTATCTCACCCCTAAGCCCCTTTTAGCACAGTAACATATTTTCTAGGAAAAAATACTAGAAAACTAAAGTCATCAGTGTACAGCTGGTATAAAAAGTGTTATTTCTAGAGTTGCTTCAGGTTATTTCTATTGTTTAGTCGTCTTAGAATTGGAATTGTGAGGGGTTTTATTTTATTTTCTTCTCATGTGAAGTTGTAGATATCAGTTTGCTTTTTCCTGAGGAATAACATGAGTACTTTGTTTTGACTAAATGCAGAGTGTGTAGTATCAATCTACAGAGCTGAGCAAATACATATGGATTCTTAAAGACAATAAAATTGATCACGCTATTACATGGCGAATTGTCTAGCTCATCATACAACAGTGCAGCTAAAAGATGTGCCTGAAAAAAAACACGTTTGTTATATACCCCCCCAGCATCCATCCATCTATCCATCCATTTTCTACCACTTATCCCTTTCAGGGTCGCGGGGGATGCAGGAGCCTACCTCAGCTGCAATCGGGCGGAAAGCGGGGTACACCCTGGATAAGTCGCCACCTCATCACAGGGCCAACACAGATAGACTGACAACATTCACACACTAGGGCCAATTTAGTGTTGCAAATCAACCTATCCCCAGGTGCATGTCTTTGGAGGTGAGAGAAAGCTGGAGTACCCGGAGGGAACCCACGCAGTCACGGGGAGAACATGCAAACTCCACAGAGAAAGATCCCGAGCGCAGGATCGAACCCAGGACCTTCGTATTGTGAGGCAGACGCACTAACCCCTCTTCGACCGTGCTGCCCACCCCAGCATGTCCACATTAAACAAACGCAAAAAACTTGTCTCATCATGCCGGCACAGAAGCAAGGCAATACTGTGTAACAATGTAATGCACCCTATACATATGTAACAACCACAGACGTTTCAATAAACTCCCTTGAAGAGCAGGGAAACCTGCGAAACAGGCTTGTAGGGAGGAAATAGCCTCCGTGTTTTTTCCTGACCTAACATATATTTCGCTCTACCCCGGTATTGAGCACTGTATAACGGATAAACCACAGTAACCTTGACTATATATATATATACCGTAATTTCCGGACTATAAGCCGCTACTTTTCCCCCTCGTTCTGGTCCCTGCGGCTTATACAAGGGTGCGGCTTATTTACGGCCTGTTCTTCTCCGACACCGACGAAGAGGATTTCGGTGGTTTTAGTACGCAGGAGGAAGACGATGACACAATGATTAAAGACTGACTTTTCATATACCGGTAGGCTGGTTATTTTGATAACATACAGGCGAGCACTTTGTATTACTTTGCACCGTTGTACTATTTGTACTCTGCACGAATGCTGTTCGCCATGTCAAAGATGTGAAAGTTTGATTGAATGATTGAAAGATTTATTGTTAATAAATGGGACGCTTTGCGTTCCCAAACAGTCATCTCTGTCCCGACAATCCCCTCCGTGGTAGCAGGAACCCCTATATACTACGGTAATTACACATCAAAACCCTGCGGCTTATAGTCGGGTGCGGCTTATATATGGAGCAATCTGTATTTTCCCCTAAATTTAGCTGGTGCGGCTTATAGTCAGGTGCGGCTTATAGTCCGGAAATTACGGTATATATATATATATATATATATATATATATATATATATATATATATATATATATATATATATATATATATATATATATATATATATATATATATATATAGGCCGCAGTTCCATGATCGACTTTGTAGTCGTGTCATCGGGTTTACGGCCTCATGTTTTGGACACTCGGGTGAAGAGAGGGGCGGAGCTTTCTACCGATCACCACCTGGTGGTGAGTTGGCTGCGATGGTGGTGGAGGATGCCGGACAGACCTGGCAGGCCCAAACGCATTGTGAGGGTTTGCTGGGAACGTCTGGCAGAGTCTCCTGTCAGAGAGAGTTTCAATTCCCACCTCCGGAAGAACTTTGAACATGTCACGAGGGAGGTGCTGGACATTGAGTCCGAGTGGACCATGTTCCGCACCTCTATTGTCGAGGCGGCTGATTGGAGCTGTGGCCGCAAGGTGGTTGGTGCCTGTCGTGGCGGTAATCCTAGAACCCGTTGGTGGACACCGGCGGTGAGGGATGCCGTCAAGCTGAAGAAGGAGTCCTATCGGGTTCTTTTGGCTCATAGGACTCCTGAGGCAGCGGACAGGTACCGACAGGCCAAGCGGTATGCGGCTTCAGCGGTCGCGGAGGCAAAAACTCGGACATGGGAGGAGTTCGGGGAAGCCATGGAAAACTACTTCCGGACGGCTTCGAAGCGATTCTGGACCACCATCCGCCGCCTCAGGAAGGGGAAGCAGTGCACTATCAACACCGTGTATGGTGAGGATGGTGTTCTGCTGACCTCGACTGCGGATGTTGTGGATCGGTGGAGGGAATACTTCGAAGACCTCCTCAATCCCACCAACACGTCTTCCTATGAGGAAGCAGTGCCTGGGGAATCTGTGGTGGGCTCTCCTATTTCTGGGGCTGAGGTTGCTGAGGTAGTTAAAAAGCTCCTCGGTGGCAGGGCCCCGGGGGTGGATGAGATCCGCCCGGAGTTCCTTAAGGCTCTGGATGCTGTGGGGCTGTCTTGGTTGACAAGACTCTGCAGCATCGCGTGGACATCGGGGGCGGTACCTCTGGATTGGCAGACCGGGGTGGTGGTTCCTCTCTTTAAAAAGGGGAACCGGAGGGTGTGTTCTAACTATCGGGGGATCACACTCCTCAGCCTTCCCGGTAAGGTCTATTCAGGTGTACTGGAGAGGAGGCTACGCCGGATAGTCGAACCTCAGATTCAGGAGGAACAGTGTGGTTTTCGTCCTGGTCGTGGAACTGTGGACCAGCTCTATACTCTCGGCAGGGTCCTTGAGGGTGCATGGGAGTTTGCCCAACCAGTCTACATGTGGTTTGTGGACTTGGAAAAGGCATTCGACCGTGTCCCTCGGGAAGTCCTGTGGGGAGTGCTCAGAGAGTATGGGGTATCGGACTGTCTGATTGTGGCGGTCCGCTCCCTGTATGATCAGTGCCAGAGCTTGGTCCGCATTGCCGGCAGTAAGTCGGACACGTTTCCAGTGAGGGTTGGACTCCGCCAAGGCTGCCCTTTGTCACCGATTCTGTTCATAACTTTTATGGACAGAATTTCTAGGCGCAGTCAAGGCGTTGAGGGGATCCGGTTTGGTGGCTGCGGGATTAGGTCTCTGCTTTTTGCAGATGATGTGGTCCTGATGGCTTCATCTGGCCAGGATCTTCAGCTCTCACTGGATCGGTTCGCAGCTGAGTGTGAAGCGACTGGGATGAGAATCAGCACCTCCAAGTCCGAGTCCATGGTTCTCGCCCGGAAAAGGGTGGAGTGCCATCTCCGGGTTGGGGAGGAGATCTTGCCCCAAGTGGAGGAGTTCAAGTACCTCGGAGTCTTGTTCACGAGTGAGGGAAGAGTGGATCGTGAGATCGACAGGCGGATCGGTGCGGCGTCTTCAGTAATGCGGGCGCTGTATCGGTCCGTTGTGGTGAAGAAGGAGCTGAGCCGCAAGGGAAAGCTCTCAATTTACCGGTCGATCTACGTTCCCATCCTCACCTATGGTCATGAGCTTTGGGTTATGACCGAAAGGACAAGATCACGGGTACAAGCGGCCGAAATTAGTTTCCTCCGCCGGGTGGCGGGTCTCTCCCTTAGAGATAGGGTGAGAAGCTCTGTCATCCGGGAGGAGCTCAAAGTAAAGCCACTGCTCCTCCACATCGAGAGGAGCCAGATGAGGTGGTTCGGGCATCTGGTCAGGATGCCACCCGAACGCCTCCCTAGGGAGGTGTTTAGGGCACGTCCGACCGGTAGGAGACCACGGGGAAGACCCAGGACACGTTGGGAAGACTATGTCTCCCGGCTGGCCTGGGAACGCCTCGGGATCCCCCGGGAAGAGCTAGACGAAGTGGCTGGGGAGAGGGAAGTCTGGGATTCCCTGCTTAGGCTGCTGCCCCCGCGACCCGACCTCGGATAAGCGGAAGAAGATGGATGGATGGATGGATGGATGGATGGATGGATATATATATATATATATATATATATATATATAGTAAATATAGTATATATAGTATATATATATAATTAGATAGAGTATATGTATGTATATATACACACAGTATATATATATATATATATACATATACATATACTGTGTGTATATATGTGTGTATATATATATATATATATATATATATATATATATATATATATATATATACATACTGTGTGTATACTGTATATATATATATATATATACAGTATATATTTATATATATATGTATATAAATACACTGTGTGTATATATGTATATATATACAGTATATATTTATATATATATGTATATAAATACACTGTGTGTATATATGTATATATATATACTGTATATATATACTGTATATATATATATATATATATATATATATATATATATATATATATATATATATATATATATATATATATATATATATATATATATATATATATATATATATATATATGTCCACAGTATATACATATATATACAGTATATTTATATACATATATATACATATACATACATGGTTACTTTGCATGCAGTCAGCTTCCAGCCCCTGGCCAAATTTTGTTAGCCCAGTGTGGCCCCCCAAGTCAAACAGTTTGGACAACCCTGATCTAGACCACAAGGAAGTGTTTTAAATGTACAATGTGCCATTATTGTAATTTGTGCAGTCCACCAAAGTGTTTGTACTGTCGGTATTGTACTTATTACACACCAGGTGTTTGATTGTAACGTGCATCTTAGTTGTAGTTAATTAACAAATTTGGAGGCGTTGAAATTGCCATGTAAAATTGCTAATGCCAATTAGTAGCATGTATATGGCATATCCCATGTAAATTGAGCTAGCTACTTCTGAACACTTTCTACAAGGCAAGTTTGCTTTGTTGACATTGAAATTTGCAACATTACATAGAGGCAATCCGCTATGAATACGCCTGTTTGCCCGAAAGTGAACTGCAACCGGACGTGACGTCACGTGCAACAAAAGTATGGAAATATGATACCGTTTGAGTTTACGTGAATTGGCACACGGTAGTGCCGACGAAATTCGGTTGGTACTCATCCCTGCACGTCCATATCTCTGTCATTGTAAACAAGAAGTGGGGACGTGCGTAGGCGATGCAGGGACACTGACTGGTTAGACAGTTGATGTGTGTGTTTGTACTCACGGACAAAATCGATATGGGAAAATGAAGATAGCCAAAACGTGCGGTAAAGTGTGGCGAGTGGACACAATTGCGGGGGATGATTTGTGAGGATTTATTGAATTGGCGCGATGGCAAAATAGTCAAATCCTTTTCATCTTTTATTTCCTTATAGTTACCTTTTGGCCATCTGGTCCTTGAGTGCCCACTTTGCCCTCCTTTCCAAAGGACCCCTAGACAGAAAAAAACACAAATTGCAATGTATAAAAATGTATACTTAACAATTAAATAAAAACATAAATTATGTATGATCATTTTAGAATTAATACAATTGAATTTTCTGTCCTAAACCAATATCATAATATAAATGTTATATAGGTTCAAAAATAGTTATATTGGGTAAAACAGATGTGTAATATCATCTTAAAGGGGGACTTGCCTATCATTGTACTGTTTATATTATATTATTTATTATTATCATTGTCTATTGTGAGCGAACTGTGGTGCTGAATTTCCCCCAGGGATCAATAAAGTACTTTCTATTCTATTCTATTCTATTCACAAGAACACATGACTTTCTTTTTTTATGCATTCTTATTTGTAATACACAGCAATTATAAGGTGGCTAACAATGCAGCTAATGTGAGTCATCTATTGCGCCCATCAATCCCTCTAAAAAACAACCCAAAACCACCAACAATACTTCATTGTGACCTGAATATTAAACAAGAAATAGCAATATTGTTATTATAAGAGAGCTAACTACCTTATACTGCTATATTGACATATTGAGCTGCTGCGTCACCTCGGAGTTGGTCAAAGTTAATTCTAGATTATAAATCATACCTCTCACCTGGATAGTAGAAGGTTGTGGACATAAACCGAGAAGTTGGTCAACTTTGAGAGTCAACTTAGACACGGAAAAATGCGTGTTTGCGCCAACCTTTTTTAAAATCCTTAATGAGGATAACGATTAATTCTTCATCCAAACGGGAAGATATAAACATCCCATCAGTCGGCATTCCAGTGAGAGCAGACATTGTACAGTAAGTGTTTGTTTTATTATGTTTGTAGTTTGTTTTTCTTGTTTAGCACTCAGCAATATTGCTACAGTACTATGTACTTATCACACAGCTTCTAAAACTTGTAGTTCATACTCCTTATATTCAGGCTAAAAAATATAAGGTTCTTGATCATCATTTGTCTCAAAGTAGTCTTTGTTGTCTCTCATAAAGTCTGCCATGATTAATAGTGTTGTTGTTGCTGCAGGGAAAATGCATTGATTAATTTCATTAATCTATGAAAATAATGCACAACCACATGCTTAAAAAAAGCGAAATACGTAAATATTACATGTTATTATGAATGTTACTACATTACATATAAACGCATGGCATGAATATAAAACCTTGATGGAGGTTTTTGGTTGTTTTTAGGGCGCCTTATAGGTGGAATAGAGCAAATTATCTACATTGTTAGCTGACTCTTGCAGGCGTTTATGAGTTAGAATGCATAAAAAAAGAAAAACATGTTCTTGTCTCACAAAAGGTTTGTGAATTAAAGACACACTTTCAAAAAAGGGCAGTTCCCCTTTAACAATATAATGTGGTGTTCAGCAACTTGACAGAATGTGTAAAATAACAAAAGATGCTTTCAGCATCTTCCAAGTCTTTGATTTTACCTTGATACCTTTACCTCCGCTTGATCCTGGGGTGCCGGGATCACCGACGGAGCCCTAAAACAAAAACACCTGTATTGACTTTCGGTGTCAAACTGACGGATTGATTGACTGAAACATTTTCCTCACGGGGTTAGCACGACCTCCAACGCCTCCGCGAGGACCCTCCATGCCGATGTCACCCTGCAAACAGGAAGTCACATGACTCACGTGACCTGAGAACCTGAGGCGGTCAAAGTCATCAAGGGACATTTAAAGTATTGACTCAAAAACATGATTATGTTAACTAATATAGCTAACACTTAAGTTAACTTGAGTCCCTCTCCCTTAAGGAAGCACGCTAGAAGCCTATGAATGAACAGTGTTTACTGTGTGTGGTCACCTTTAGACCCGCCTCTCCACCCTCACCCAGGGCTCCTAAAAGTCCCGGTTCTCCCTGGTGGACAAAAATAAATGATTAATTAGATGTTGCCCCCCCAAAAAACTTGTTATTGTGATATCTGATCATTTAGGGTTTACTCACCATGGCTCCAGAGAAACCAGAACCTCCTTCTTCGCCTTCAGGTCCAGGATCACCCTGACATTTGGGAGGTCAAATGTAAAAAAAAATGTAAAAAAACATTTGTGACTAAAATACTTAGTAGCTGATCAATGTTCACATGTATTTTACGTAATTTCCCTTTTCCTGTGTGATCAGTTGAGTGGTTCTGACAATTCTTGTGTATCTTCTGTTACCGTGGCAACAGCATCACGGTTACTGTCAGCTTGTAAGATGCGAGACTCACCACTGCCCCGCCGCTTCCTCTTCTCCCCTGCACTCCTTTAGTTCCTTTGTAGCCCTAAAACGCCAGCAAACGTGAGCGTGCGGTTGATGTTTGAATCCGTGACTTTATATCGGCGTGTCACCTCTCTGCCTTGGTGTCCTGGCCCTCCTGTTTTGCCATGCAGGCCTCGGGAGCCCTGACAGGAAATGGAAAAAGCTAATAAGTCAGCCGGGTTTCTGATGCCCGAGTCTGGGAGTCCTAGATGTCTCCATCAGTGCTCTCCTTGGTACCTTTGGTCCAGCAAAGCCAGCGAATCCAGGCTCTCCGGGTTCACAGTCACATTCAGTAGGCCCCTCCTCACCGAGGGCCGCGTCACCCCCCGACTCTTCAGACGACCCTGTCTCGGGTCCTTGGGGCCTGAATGGTACCTGAAAGGGCCCATTTGACATTTCAGGCACACATGTGGAGAGGGGTGTCCCGATACAACTTTTTTTACTTCCGATACCCAAATTGAAGCCATGAGGATTAGCCGATACAGATACTGTTCCGATACGATATCAGCAGGAATCATACATACTTTCATGATTTTGAAAATCAAGTGAAATTAGACAAACAGAAAACAGAGGTAGGTATAAAAAACACTAACCTATTTATCTGGAATGGATTTGTTCTATCTTAAAAGGAGCTGTTTGCAACTTGCATAACCCTTGGGAGGACCAGAGACCTAAGTGGGTATTTTTATTGCCTTTGAAGAAAGTCGAATACATTAATTATAGCCACAGGAGTTGAAAAGGAATTGTTCTCAAAATTTGCACAAGCTTTGAGTGAGTATACATTGGAGCAGGGGCGCCGCTAGGGATTTTGGGCCCCATGAAAAGAATCTTTACAGGGCCCCCAACACAGCTGCAACATTTTTTGATGCTATTTTACATACAATTATGCATTTTAATGGTATTTTTGACTATCATTACCATATTTTTGAAAGAAGAACAGCATCATAGTTTTATAAGTATTATAATTTCATCATCATTAGGGGCCTCTCTGGGCCCCCCTCCATCATGGGCCCCTAGAATCCGTCTCCTTTACCCCCCCTTTTCGGCGCCTCTGCATTGGAGTTCCCCGGGACCCTTTTGTCCCCCATTGACTCCCTTTTATAATGGCCATTTTTCGATATACTGTAAACCTGTTATATCATAGAGCTTTTTTCCAATAAAACCAAATGAACCCAAGCATTTCCTTTTGAATTACGTGCAAATCCTATAAAAAGTGTCATTTGACCTCTTAACCACGAGATACCGCCAGAGTACCATAGAGCAGTGGTTCTCAACCTTTTTTCAGTAATGTACCCCCTGTGAAAATGTTTTTAATTCAAGTACCCCCTAATCAGAGCAAAGCATTTTTGGTTGAAAAAAAAGGGATAAAGAAGTAAAATACAGCACTATGTCATCAGTTTCTGAGTTATTACATTGTATAACAGTGCAAAATATTGCTCATTTGTTGCGGTCTTTCTTGAACTATTTGGAAAAAAAGATATAAAAATAACTAAAAACTTGTTGAAAAATAATCAAGTGATTCAATTATAAATAAAGATTTCTACACATAGAAGTAATCATCAACTTAAAGTGCCCTCTTTGGGGATTGTAATAGAGATCCATCTGGATTCATGAACTTAATTCTAAACATTTCTTCACAAAAAAATACATCTTTAAAACATCAATAGTTATGGAACATGTCCACAAAACAATCTAGCTGTCAACACTGAATATTGCATTTCTTTTCACAGTTCTTTTTGACAGACATTTTTTAAAAATCTCACATACCCCTTGGCATACCTTCAAGTACCCTCAGGGGTACGCGTACCCCCATTTGAGAACCACTGCCATAGAGTACCATATATTCATATTAAAAAAGCACAGTTGCTTTAAATCTGCCAACAACATAGTGACATTAGAGTTGTGTGAATGTGGTTACAAAAATAGTACGTGTGTGTGTGTTTGCTCTAAAAAAAAATAAAGGGGTTTCTTTAAAAAAAAGGGCATCAAACATAAAAAAAAACCTAAAATACTTTATATCGACGGATGCATCTCAAAATTGATCTAGAGTTTTAAGTGTTAAAAGTAAAATATACATATACTGTAAATATATATGACTTACTTTTAAGACTTTAATGGCTAAAACCCTTTTGGGTCTTTGGTACCTATAACATTCACCACATTTGGGAGATCCCTAAGGGTTTTTCAAACCTAAAAAAACACGTTACGAATAGTGGTTCAACAGAACAGATTTCATAAATACATGTACGTATACATATACATAAACATATATGTATGTATACATACACATATATATCTATACATACACACACACATCTATACACACACACATATATACTGTACATATACATTTACAAACATATATATACATCCATTCCATACATATATATATTTACACATACAAATATAGATAAATACATATTTATATATACATATATACGTGTACATTCATACGTATACATACGTATATAAACATACATACGTACATACATATATATATATACATACATACATATATACATACATATATATATATATACATATACATACATATATACATATATATACATATACACACATATATACACTACCGTTGAAAAGTTTGGGGTCACCCAAACAATTTTGTGGAATAGCCTTCATTTCTAAGAACAAGAATAGACTGTCGAGTTTCAGATGAAAGTTCTCTTTTTCTGGCCATTTTGAGCGTTTAATTGACCCCACAAATGTGATGCTCCAGAAACTCAATCTGCTCAAAGGAAGGTCAGTTTTGTAGCTTCTGTAATGAGCTAAACTGTTTTCAGATGTGTGAACATGATTGCACAAGGGTTTTCTAATCATCAATTAGCCTTCTGAGCCAATGAGCAAACACATTGTACCATTAGAACACTGGAGTGATAGTTGCTGGAAATGGGCCTCTATACACCTATGTAGATATTGCACCAAAAACCAGACATTTGCAGCTAGAAAAGTCATTTACCACATTAGCAATGTATAGAGTGTATTTCTTTAAAGTTAAGACTAGTTTAAAGTTATCTTCATTGAAAAGTACACTGCTTTTCCTTAAAAAATAAGGACATTTCAATGTGACCCCAAACTTTTGAACGGTAGTGTATATACATACATATATATATATATACATACATATATATATATACACACACATACATACACATATACATACATATATATATACACATGTATACATACATACTGTACATACATACATACATACATATATATACTGTATATATATATATATATATATATATATATATATATATATATATATATATATATATATATATATATATACATATATATATACATACATACACACACACAAACATTATATACACACATATATACATCCATACATATATACATACACATATAAACCCAAACATATATACAAATACATAATTACCGTATTTTCCGCACTATAAGGCGCACCGGATTATAAGGCACGCCTTCAATGAATGGCCTATTTTAAAACTGTGTTCATAAATAAGGCGCACCGCATTATAAGGCGCATAGAATAGACGCTACAGTAGAGGCTGGGCTTACGTTATGCATCCATTAGATGGAGCTGTGCTAAATGGAATGTCAACAAAACAAATAGTGATGGTACTGACACTTCTACTTGCTGCTCTCTGTTCAACAACCCACTGTTCCAGTTTGTCCCCCAACTGTAGCCATCTCCCTTTGTTCCCTCGGAAACTCTGTTTAGTTTTCTTTACTTGGCGCAGGTCATCATGTTGCTTCCTCCACTTCCGCACCATTGATTCGTTAATGTTAAATTCTCTCGCTGCTGCTCTATTCCCGTGTTCTACTGCGTGACTGATCGCCTTGAGTTTAAACTCTGCGTCGTAAGCGTGTCTCTTAATAGGAGCCGTTTTTGGGTCTTTACATAAAGTTTAGGTCTCGCAACTACGGTAAGCAGCCGCCGACTTCATTTTCCCCCGTAGAATAAGAAGCGCTTCTTCTACGGTAAGCAGACGTCGACTTCATTTTCCCCCGTAGAAGAAGAAGCGCTTCTTCTACGGGGGACAATGAAGTCGGCGGCTGCTTACCGTAGTTGTGAGACCTGTTGTGGCTCAATTTTGGTCCTTATATAAGGCGCACCGGATTATAAGGTGCACTGTCAGCTTTTGAGGAAATTGGAGGTTTTTAGGTGCGCCTTATAGTGCGGAAAATACGGTACACATACATACACCCACTATATATATATAATATATATACATACATATAATAAATACATATATACTGTACATACATAAATAGAGTATATACATACATACATATAATAAATACATATATACTGTACATACATAAATAAGAGTATATACATACAAACATATATACACACACACACACACACACACACACACACACACACACACACACACACACACACACACACACACACACACACACACACACACACACACACACACAC
>NC_084741.1:17515895-17580895 GCF_033978785.1 Entelurus aequoreus | reverse complement strand
AGAAGACCCTCGGGTGCCGTGAATGTCAATCAAGTGACGAAAGTGACGTCATAGTGAAGATTTATGATCGCTCATTTTTAGGACTATTTTTTTAATGCCTGGCTGGGGATCGACTGACACACCCTCCGTGATCGACCGGTAGATCGGGATCGACGTAATGAGCACCCCTGATCTACATCAACAATAGGATTTCCCTGAGTGGCTTGACAGGGCAGAATTTAACATTGTGGAGGGGGGCGTGGTCTGCGGCCCTGCCGCGGAGCGGGGTGTGTAAGGACCGGCCTCGAAGCCAGTGGCAGGTGAGTAGATTGCCCAGCTGGGGCTGGTTATCTAATCACCGGTCGCCTTTATTAGCAGCAGCCGGTCCGAGACACGTGGTTGGAGTTGGAGTTGCAGACAGACACTACTCGTATGTGACCGAGACCACGCAGCAAGAAGGAGAGCAGCAGAAGGACTGGAAAGTTGCAAGAACAGTGTGCTGTGTTTTGACGCGTGTGCGCACACATAAAAGACATTGTTACACCAGACTACCGGGCTCACGAGAAGATCTATTATGGTCGGGAGGGAAACTTCACAAACATTTATTTAGAAAAATTTTAAATTGATTTTTTTGAATTGTTACAAGCAAGAATCGCTATTAATTTGATTTTTTTTACACCCCTTATATACATGTATTATAGGGCAGTTTATCGGTTACTGTACTATCCTGTATCGCCATACTGTATAGTAGTTATTGTAGACAAAATATCTATATAATAATAATAATAATAATAATAATAATAAAGGCAAAGTGTCAGTGTCAATGTTGTCGATGGCACGGAAGGAAGAAGATTTATTTATTTTTTAATTGTAATGTATTACCAGCACATGTTTATATGTTCACAATAAACTATAAACAATAAACTGTCTATTATCTGACACCTTCTATGTTAGCTACTTCTCTTTGTTTTTAATGTCTATTTTCTGCTGGATTTACTCTCTATTTTATGCTGCAGCTGTCACATATACTGTAATATTGTACATGGTAATTGTTATATATGATATAGACATAATATAATATATCAGTATATATAATATACTGTACATATATTATGTAAATATTACGTATACACTACCGTTCAAAAGTTTGGGGTCACATTGAAATGTACTTATTTTTTAAGGAAAAGCACTGTACTTTTCAATGAAGATAACTTTAAACTAGTCTTAACTTTAAAGAAATACACTCTATACATTGCTAAATTGGTAAATGACTATTCTAGCTGCAAATGTCTGGTTTTTGGTGCAATATCTACATAGATGTATAGAGGCCCATTTCCAGAAACTATCACTCCAGTGTTCTAATGGTACAATGTGTTTGCTCATCGGCTCAGAAGGCTAATTGATGATTAGAAAACCCTTGTGCAATCATGTTCACACATCTGAAAACAGTTTAGCTCGTTACAGAAGCTACAAAACTGACCTTCCTTTGAGCAGATTGAGTTTCTGGAGCATCACATTTGTGGGGTCAATTAAACGCTCAAAATGGCCAGAAAAAGAGAACTTTCATCTGAAACTCGACAGTCTATTCTTGTTCTTAGAAATGAAGGCTATTCCACAAAATTGTTTGGGTGACCCCAAACTTTTGAACAGTAGTGTATATGTTATATTTTATATCGCTATATTTAGTCTATTTATACCTGCATTGTCCTTTCCATCACTGTAACTGAGCTACTGTGTGGAACAATTTCCCTTGTGGATCATTAAAGTTTGTCTAAGTCTAAGTCTAACTAGAGCGCGTGAAACTGACTGGAAAATGAGCAAGTTATGATTTATTTTCAGTATAAAACGCATTGTATTGCACTGCCTTAAAATGGTGGTGGGCCCTGCTTAGATGGCCGCCACGTAGGCCCCTTTTTTTTTAGATCCAGATATATCTGTGGTCACCATCGTCTGACTTATGACCTTTGACCCACATCTGATGAGATGGAGCCTCTACTCACAAACCGTGAGTCCTGGTGGCCAAGTATTGAATTACACTCCACCATTGACTTGTGTGATTCCCAACCACTGTGCCGCAGTGCGACTTAACTGGTGTGAAAATGATGACTGCAATACAAAATTGTGTCTTTGTTCGTCTATCTCGGCCAGACACGTATATTGACAGGCAGAACAATGGAATGCTGTCCCAAAAGATGGCATGAAATTACAGTGTATCCACCAGTTTTTGGATGGGCCCCGACATTTTCCTTGTATAATATACAAAAGCAGGGGTGTCCGAACTCTTGTCTAACAAGGGCCACGCTCCAAAAAAGATTGAAGGATGCGGGCGGCCGTTTTCATACTTTTTGTGCATAAAAGATGATCAAATCAATAAGCTAGCTGAAGTGACACAGGAAATTAGTGTGCAACTAGGGCTTTCAAAAATAACGATTAACTCATGTGATTAATCACAAACAAATTTTGAATTAATCATGGATATATGCAGATTAATCACGCCATTTATTTGGCTCCTTTACCAACTTTTCCACCAAGTACCACCTAAGAAAAACACCAGGCTCACCAAGTACCTCCATAATAACCAACATTAAAATACAGTAGCGTAGTAGACCTAAGTGTTCATTAAAAACACGGCAGAGGTTTTTTAACATCTACATTTAATCTTTTGGTTACTGCAACATTACACACAATGCACAAACATAAACAACGACACATATGTACAGACTTCTTTGGCATACCACTAGATGGGAGTCCGCGTACCACATTTTGAGAATCACGGCTCTAATCTATTCGAACAATAAAATTGCATTTGTGTCCAAATACTGGGGTCTTTTTTAAAATGAATTTAAATTTCTAAGTCAATTGAAGTTATGCAAGAGATAGAATACTTGTGATTAATCCAAATTCAAAATTGATTTATTGTTTGACAGCACTACTTATAACATGAATACATTTTTTACAAACTGTCAAGGGCTAAAAAAAAGAACAAAAACAAGCTCTGGGCCTAAATTGGCCCCGGAGCCGCACTCTGCACTAAAGAAACAATCTTTCTGAAGTACCCAAGTCACATCCACAATGACTCCGCCTATCCACCAATTATCCATTAAATATTCCACAATACAGTGAGTCTTAAACTGTAGTACACGGGCTCCATCTAGTGGTAGTTAATTATTCAAACACAGTATTACTATTCAAACTCTGTGTAATGTTAAAGTGGACAAAATAATAAACAGAGTTCCTAAATAAAACCTCTGCCTTGTTTTTAATGAATATTCAGCCCTACTATGCTACTATATTTTAATGTTGGTCATTATGGTGGCACTTGGAGAGCAAAGTCTTTTCTCAGGTGGTACTTGTTGGAAGATAAAAAAGTTGAAGAACCACTGTGTGTCTGTTACATATAACATGTTTGCACTTTTACATTCCATCCTCTAACACAGGGGTGTCCAAAGTGCGGCCCGGGGGCCATTTGCGGCCTGCAGGTAATTTCTTAAAGGCCCCGCAGGACATTCTAAAAATAAGATGAAAAAAAAATAAAAAACATAAAAAGTGGTATAAAAGAGCAAACAGGTGAATTGTAACAAGAACATTTTGCATTATTTACTCTAATAACACAAAGCTGCCACGCTGGCTGTTTCTTTCTTTAAAAAATAATAATGAATCAAAATCAATGTCATTATGAATTATTGACCTATTCAAGGCTCCATTTACTTCACATTAAATATTCCACTTTGAGATATTTTGGGGGGAAAATGTTGCATATTTTTTGGTTGCCATTTAAAAAACAAAGTTTTTTAAAGAAGGGCCTAAAACGAACAAACAAAAAACATAAACAACAATAAAACTTATAATTGACGGATGGATCTGAAGTTGATCTTGAGACTATTGTGGTAAAAGTTAAAAAAAATGTTGGATTTATTTTTTTAAACTTTACTGAGCAGGACCCTTTTGGATCCCCAATAATTTTAGTGGGACTTTTTTTTTTTTTTTTAAGTGTCATTGCTCAAAAAAATAATGAATTAAAATCAATGTTGTTATGAGTTCTTCTTTTAAGACTCCAATTATTATATAATCTCAAATATTTCACTTAAAAATTTTATTGGGGGAAAATATTGCATATTTTGTGTTTTTTTCCCATAAAAAACACGATTTTCCTTGACAAAAATGGCATACAACTTAAATCTTTAAAAGCGTTATATTGACAGATAGACCTAATGTTGATCTATGGATTTAAAACTTGAATAATAATAATAATAATAATAATAATAATAATACTAAATAATGACACATTTGTAATATTTTTTTTGACCAAAACCTTTTGGGGTCCCCGGGATCAAGTCTGAGTGGAGGCCTAAATGTATCTTTTTATACAAATATTGTATTGGTTTTTAAAATAAAAAATATCAAAATGGCCCCCGCTTGCTTTGATTTTTCAGTGTGCG
Source organism: Entelurus aequoreus (assembly GCF_033978785.1). Lineage (NCBI taxonomy): Eukaryota > Metazoa > Chordata > Actinopteri > Syngnathiformes > Syngnathidae > Entelurus > Entelurus aequoreus. The sequence continues at coordinate 17,576,477 of NC_084741.1, read as the reverse complement.
GCCCTCAGTGGAAAAAGTTTGGACACCCCTCCTCTAACACAATCTTGACATTTTATGAAGCAAACCATTTTTACCAATAAAACTGCAAAAAAGCTCGGAACAAACAGGCTGATGTTAAACGTTGGAAACTATTAGTAGGGAAAGAAGGAAGCTATTTTTTTTTCATGATTACAGGGTTGCTGTAGGTATCACCGAATCTAATTTAATGTTTTTTCTTTTTTTTAAACAAATCCACTTAAAACAAATTTAATGCAAAATGTCCTACAGATAGTATATATGTATGTATATGTTAGACAACATTGCAAGCATTTGACAATGATCATCTTGAACCGTTGAAAAGTTGACATTAACTGTTGCTCTTTAGTGAATTAGTTGGCTCACAAGACAGTTGAACCTGCCAATTTATTTTATTTCACTTATTTTACTGTAGTGGTAGCAGCAGCTGCCAGTTGTGGTGGCGTCAGAATAAGTTGCTTTGTCGGTCATTTGGCACAGCTAACTGCTGCCTATGGTCATCTCATTGTATGTGTGACTTAGCCGTTTTAATTAAATTTAAGGCCATGAATTGATTTACGTGGACCCCGACTTAAACAAGCTGAAAAACTTATTTGGATGTTACCATTTAGTGGTCAATTGTACGGAATATGTACTGAACTGTGCAATCTACTAATAAAAGTTTCAATCAATCAATCAATCAATCAATCAAAAGCCTTGATTTTCGCAAAATCCATTTACTGACTTAAAATGCTTTTTAATGACCCGCGGACACCCTGGATTAGACGAGGGTGCTTTTGGAGTAAGTGACCTGCAGGTGTGACGTGTTACACAAATGACCCCGCGGGACCTCAAGGCCAGTGAGGTGAAGGCCGAGAGCGTATGAAGAAATATAATCACTTTACCGAGGGTTCCAAGGTTAAAATCAGATGAAAAACCTATCAAAATGTACTGGAAAAAGACCTTACCCGCACTTTTCTTTATGATCAACAGCCTTAAAAGGAGCTTTTGAAAAGGTATACCTCAACAAGACGGAGGTGACTTTAAGAACCCGTATCATTATCAGCACAGTATTACACTTTGTAAATGATCTTCACATTAGTTCTTAGACACCTTCCAACCTAAACTACACCTTTCTTTAGCAGTCCACTTCCTCAGTTCTCTGTCTGGACTTCCTCCCCAAGTCCCTCATTGCACTCACAGCCCGCAGGGTCCTCACCTTGACAGCGGAGGTTCCCATGATGCTGCACGGCGAGTCCTCTCAAGCTGGACCGGATTTCTGAAAACAAAATCGAGAGCTTTTCCTTCGCAGTGCTGGCCTCTCCTCTCTCACTGCATGTTCCTGGCGATGGTTCCCCCTCCTGGATCGTGTCTCTCTGTGGCTCTACGGGCGCCCTCAGGTTCCCAGGAGCTGGCGGGACCCTGTGCTGGCGTCTCGCCCGCCTTCTCTTTTTTTGTTGCTCTCGTCCAATATCTCTTCTTCGCAACAGGGTGAGAAATACCTGAGGCAGAATCCAGCATCAGCACAGCAGACAGGAGGAGGACACGCCGGACGGAGCGACGCTTACCACCAAAGGAACATTTTCGGACTTCTGCAAAGGAGCAGAATTAGCGGAAAGCAAATGACACTTTATAAATAAAAAACGGCGATCATGACTACACGGTCAAATACATTCATTGCCACTTAAGGAGCCAATTAAATGCTTAGTTTTCATGTAAAAAATATGCGTATTATTGTGTTTTACATTATCATTAAACAAAAGCCCCCCAAATAAACGTAGTCAAAAACGCGACGTAGATGAGTAAAATCAGGGGTGACCTTTGACCTCCCCCCCCCGGTATCAGAGCTGCACCGATGACACTCTCGTCCGACATTCCATGGCTTCAGTCGAAAAGCTCTGCCGGCCAATCGGCGGGCTTCGGGGGCGGAGCCTGTTCACACTGTAAGGCAGTCAAAAGAGGAGCAGCAGCAAGACGTGGTTAAGATATTTCATACCGCTTTCCTTTTTACTCCCCTTTTGTGTTGGGACGCCTTTCTTCTGATTGGACGACTTGCAAAATGGTTGTTATATGTGTGTCATATAAGAACAATTTGAACAAAAATGTGGTTCCATGGATTTATTTGACATTGATTTACCTCTCAGTTTATCACATCATCATCATTAAAAAGCCAATAGTTCCAAAACGTAAGAGGGATTATTCTTCGGGTATGTTGACCTATCTGATCAGGAACTGTCGCTTTTCCCTCGCTCTTCTTTCCTTTTCTTCTTCTTCTTTTTGCGGTCACGGTGTCGCTCATCTGGCGAGCGCGAATCCCTGCGAGGATGTAGACAGGCGGCGATGAGAACACGTGACATTTTTGAAGTGGCTTTACTCAAACAATAAAAAAACTTGCCTTTTCCTCTTCTTCTTCTTGGTCTCTCGCTCGCGACTGCGATGGCGTTTGCCGCGTGAGTGGCGAGACTCCGTTGATGCGGACCGCCGCTCATTAGGTTTACGCCTGTCGGGCAAATTGGGATGTTAGTAAGTGTATTTATGACACAGTATTGTAAATACTGCGGTATCAAAATAATCACAATAATGCTGTGACGTGTTTGACAATATAAAAGAGGGGTGTCCAAACTCCGGCCCGCGGGAAGTTTTCAAATCAGTGTTTCCCACACATTCATTTATTTGTGGCGGCCCACCATGAAAGAATTACGTCCGCCACAAATTTTAAAAAATAATAAAATTTAAAAAAATAAAAAATAATTCTTTTTTTTTTTTTGTCCTGTCCAGCTTCTCAGGCAAATCATATAGTAGATGTAGATGCCCATATCGGCTGTTCAAATTTACTTTACAAACGAGAAGTGTAGGATACTTCTCTTGTTGCCTTATTTGTATTTGACTTTATTAAATGTATTTATATTATCATTTGGTGCAGCCGGGCCGGAGCAGGAGGGGATAGAAAGCGAGAAAAAAGAAGACAGAGGGGGGAATTGTGGGGACGAGAAGGGGATTAGACAGAGAGACAAAAACAACAACAGCAAACACAACAACAACAATAGAGCAACATCAGCAAATACGACACGTACAAATATGATGGTAAAAGTAATAGCAAATAAGCAGTTAGCGAAAATAAAACACAATACAGAAATGACAATGAGCATTATTACACTACAAATGGAGCAATACAAATACCAATAGAAATAGCGCTATTGATAATGAACAATACCAATACTTTACCTTTATTATCAACAATACAGTTGTTCAAAAGCAACAATACATATACCTGTACGTAATGATAACTTGAGATACGAAAGAATGCAGAAAAATGGAGGGGAAGAAAGAGAAGCAACCTACATTAACCTTGTATATTGTTATATTAACAATAGGTTAAGCTTTGTCAGTGAGCTCTTTGTTCAGTGGATCAGATGTTTGATGAAGCTCTGTTTCTATCTACCACCACTACTGTTTATTTGTTACTGACTGTGGCAGGACACCTCTGCCTCTGTTTCACTTTATGTTGCTGGTAAATAATATGGTTGTAGTAGTAGGCTAAAGTTAAATTATTTAGTATGCACTAATTAAAGGGGCAGAGCTTTAAGAGACATTTTAGCTTTTATATTTTATAAGATATATTTTTTGTAAGAACCACAATTAATAAATATATTTCAGTGAATAACTTATTGTTCAAATCTGTATATAAATATGTACATAAAGTGTTGTAATTATATTGTAAAATGGATGGATGGATGGATGGATGGATGGACATTTAAAACAAAACTGTTATTATTAATTAGTAAGTATACATTTTTTGAGCCTTTTTAGAGAAAATCATATCATTGTAGTAAATTATGCAAATTACTCGATGATGTCATGGTGACCACGCCCATAGCCACGCCCCCACCGCCACAGGTATCTTGGCAGTTTATGGGAAACACTGCAAATACATTTTGAATATCTGCTTGCTGCAAATTTGCCACCATCTCGTGGACAATGGGAATATTTTTACAGCAGACATTTACTTATATGACCCAATCCGAACAACCTTCCCTAGTCATGGCAGGAAAAGAAATTGCAACCCACACAAAAAGTCAACAACACGGTTACACATAACACAACCTGCTCACTGAGTTTTGGTGGATGTTATTAAAAAAAACGTGCAACAACCATAAAACAGTCAAAATTACACCCATTTAAATCCATTACAATGCATGATGGGAAAAATGCAAAACATTTTCTCCACACTTATGCATGTTTGGCGCATTTTAGGAGGTTGTCGCAGAAGTAAACAAGGTAGGAGTCAAACTTTCCAATTATATGTATGTGTATATTTATACACACACACACACACAATTTATACATACACACACACACACACACAAACACACACACACACACACACACACACACACATATATATCAGGACAAAGAAACAAAGTTGGTTTTTGAACTGGAAAAATTCCCGGTTTTCCCAAAATTCCAGGAATTCCGTAATAACATTTCTCAATTCAACAGGTTACTAATTCAACATTTCTCGACCGATTTGAAAAATATCGACACCAACCATTTCAACTCATTCAAGTCTTTTAACATTTTCCAAGAAATTCCCCCTTTTCCCAAAGTTGCCAACTTTTTGGGAAATTCCCATTTAAATCAATGGGACATTCTTCAAAGTTCCACAATTCCCTTATTTTTCATCTGATTCAAACCGTTCCAACTCCAAAATATTCAGTGTGTTCAAAATTGTGCAGTCTCCTTCAACATTTTTTTAAAATTCCCGGATTTCTAAGAATTCCCAGTTTTCAGGGACATTTTTCCCCATTCAAAATGAATTGTCCATTTTTTAAACTTCCACAATTCCCACATTTTTCAACCTATTCAAACCATTCCAACATCAACACATTCCACTCATCCAACTAACACTTTCCCACCAAATTCCGTTTTTCCTGGAAATTCAAACACTTCAACATTCAAACTATTCTTACATTCGTACTACATTCGGTCAGCATTTCAGTTCAACTTCAGGATTGGAGCATTCACACGCAATTCCTTCAGGAATTGCCTCTTCTAGTGGCGTGATAGAATACCACGCAATCTTTTTAATCATTACCTGTCCAAAACCATTAGTTGCAACTCACACTTGTGTTATTGTATTAATACAAAAGAATGTTCACAAACCTTTGGGAGGTTAGCACCCTCTCCTCCTCCTCTTCCTTCCTCTCCTCTTCATGCTCGTCCTTCCACTGTCTGCCAAGCTCTTCCGAGTGGACCTTTATGACTTCTCTGATGACCTGAGGGGTGATAAGGATGTTTGTCGTCTCACAAAAAGATAGGCCGCCTTTACCGGACATTACAAAAAGCAGTAATTTCCTTCCAGGCATACAACAGACAGTTTTTCCCACTTTGACCCAGAAAAACTTTTTTTGTTAACATATCCATCAACTTAAACATTAACATCAACTGTCAACAAAAACAAACAATATTATGAGCAACCCTCTATGTGGGAGACATTTGCGAGCCGCAGCTAATTTTTTAACGGTCCCCGGCAAATTTCAAAAATACTATTACATTAAAAAAAATTGGAATAAAAGAGCAAACGGGTGAAATGTATTCTATAATAATAGAAAGCTACCATGCAGGCACACATAAAATTGTATTTGCTTAAAAAAAATGTTGAATCAAAATCAATGGATCATTGACTTATTGAAGGCTCCAATTACTTCACATGAAATATTCCACTTTAAAATATTTTTCTTGAAACAAATATTTAATATTTTGCGTGTTTGCCATAAAAACTAAGGTTTTCTAAAGTAAAAAAAAAAAAAAGAAAAGAAAGATGTACGACTTATTTTTTCACACTTTTATGAGTGGGGCTATTTTGGATCCCTGAGGATTTGTCTGATTTTTTTAAACGGTCATTGCTCAAAAAATAATAAAGAAAAAATTCAATGTTCTAATGAATTATTGACCTATGTAAGGCTCCAATTACTTTACATCAAATATCCCACTTTGAAGTATTTTTGGGAGAAAATATTGCATATGTTGTGTGTTTGCTAATTTGCCACAAAAACAAAAGTTTTGTATGACAAAAAGGGCATGAAACAAACAAACAAACAAAAAAAAACATAAAAAATTATAAAAACTTCTAAACGATGGATAGATCTGAAATTGAAGATCTAGGTGAATTAAAGATTTAAGGGTTGAATGTAAAAACCTTTTTTTTAATGATGTAGGTTTTTTTCCCACACTTTTATGAGTGTGGCCCTATAGGATTGCAGATTTTTTTTTTTATAACTGTCATTGTTCAAAAAATAAAAAAGAATAAATATATCAATGTTTTTATAAAAATGTACCTATTTATATAGCTACAATCACTTCACATCAAATATTACACTTTGAAATGTTTTCGGGTAAAATATTGTTTCTTCAACAAAAGGCATCAATATAAAAACAAAATTCTAAGTTGAAATTGACAAGATCTGAAGTTGATATAAAGATTGAAGCCAGTGTTTCCCACACATTCATTTATTTATTTGTGGCGGCCCGCCACGAAAGAATTACGTCCGCCACAAATAAAAAAATAAAAAAAAATAAAAAAAATTTGTTGTTTTTTTTGTTGTTGTCCTTTCCAGCTTCTCAGGTAAATCATATAGTTGATGTAGATGCCCATATAGGCTGTTCAGATTTACTTTACAAAAGAGAAGTGTAGGATACTTCTCTTGTTGCCTTATTTGTATTTGACCACTACTGTTTTCTGTTTATTTGTTACTGACTGTGGCAGGACACCTCTGCCTCTGTTTCACTTTATGTTGCTGGTAAATAATATGGTTGTAGTAGTAGGCTAAAGTAAAATTATTTAGTATGCATTAATTAAAGGGGCAGAGCTTTAAGAGACATTTTAGCTTTTATATTTTATAAGATATATTTTTTGTAAGAACCACAATTAATAAATATATTTCAGTGAATAACTTATTGTTCAAATCTGTATATAAATAAAGTGTTGTAATTATATTGTGAAATGGATGGATGGATGAACGTTTAAAACAAAACTGTTATTATTAATTAGTAAGTATACATTTTTTGAGCCTTTTTAGAGAAAATCATATCATTGTAGTAAATTATGCAAATTACTCGATGATGTCATTGTGACCAGGCCCATAGCCACGCCCCCACCACCACAGGTATCTTGGCAGTTTATGGGAAACACTGGAAGAGTTAGGGGAAAAAAATGTTAAGACCTTTTTTAAACATTTTTAGGACTGAGACCCTTACGGGTCCCCGAGACCAAACTTGAGGGGAGCCTTAAAGATTAAAAAAATCTATATATTGTATTGTTTTGAAAAGGAAATATGTCAAAATGGCCCCCACGCTTTGATTTTTCAATGTGCTTTATGTGCACCCAACTAGTCAATCGCACCATCCCGTTGCCCGAAAAATCATTAATAATACAACTTGATGGCAGAGTTCACTTCTACTAGTGTGGAGATTTTTGTCCCCTCTTTTTATTTGTGTAAAAAAAATTTAATACTGTTGGATTCAAACCGGAATTTATTTGAAAGTATGTTTTGGATTATTAAGTATAAATGTTAAACAAATTGTTTAATAATTAATTTCTCGTGCAAAACAACAAATTGAACAATAAAATAACCATCTGTTGGCTATCCCCTAATTACTATTTTAATGGACATGTTTGTTGCTCCAAGGGCACTTGCTTTAACCACTAGACCACCAGAACCTGATGCACATATCAGTGAGAGCTGCCATTTTAAATTTAGTATAATTTCTGTATTATTATTTATTTTGCTAACTGCTTCTTTGCTATCACTTTTACCATCATATTTGTACATATCGTTTTTGCTGATGTTGCTCTATTGTTGTTGTTATTGTTGTGTTTGCTGTTGTTGTTTTTGTCTCTCTGTCTTATCCCCCTCTTGTCCCCACAATTTCCTCCCGTCTTCATTTTTTTCTCTTTCTATCCCCTCCTGCTCCGGCCCGGCTGCACCAAATGATAATATAAATACATTTAGTAAAGTCAAATACAAATAAGGCAACAAGAGAAGTATCCCACACTTCTCTTTTGTAAAGTAAATCTGAACAGCCGATATGGGCATCTACATCAACTATATGATTTGCCTGAGAAGCTGGACAGGACACAAAAAAAATAATAATAAAATAAATAAATAATTAATTTAGTATCAAATTCCATTTCAAACACCCGGTCATTTATTGACAATTTACAAGTTATTCTTTTGCTTCTTAACAGTGTCTCACGTGTTGGGGGCCTTTAGTAGAGTTTTAAAAAAGAACACCCGCCGCCCAGTCCACCAGCTGTAACCCGCCCTCATCCTGGTGCGACATAATGTAATTTGCACTTCACTGGAACACGCACACACTCACAGCCAAAGGATAACGTAATGTTACAAAAGCACATGTTTGAAAAACAAAATATAATTTTAACAAGCAACTTTTTAAAAATAATTTCTTTTACAAATCTCTCAATCCTTATAGGGCACAACGGGACCCTAAACTTCGACTTTGGCCCAAGTAAGGCCGTGCATTAAAGGAGAACTGCAATTTTTTGGGAATTTTGCCTATCCTTCACAATCCTTATGTAAGACAAGAACTGATATATTTCTCTTTTTTGTGCATTCTAACATGTAAAATATGGCAAGTATGAGGTGACTAACAATGCAGCTAGTGGGAGTATACTATTCTGCTCAAAAAAGCAGTATTAAAAATATCCCAAAACTGGCACTAATACTCTATTTACATCTCATGACCTGAATATTAACCAAGTATTAGCAATATTGTCATTATAAGCGCTAACACAGACGGACTACTTTTAGCCATGCCGCGATCACAGAGCGCTAACTAGCCTATGCTGCTATATTGACATATTGAGCCGGTGAGCTGCTGCATCGCCTCTGAGTTGGGGAAAGTTAATTCTAGATTATCATGCCTCTTACCTGGATAGTAGAAAGTTGTGGGCATAAACCGATAAGTTGGTCAACTCTGACATTCAGCTTATACCCGGAGATGGCAAGAAAAACACTAAAAGACACTCATTTGTAGCCACCTTTTTTTTTTAACCCTTTGAGGATTGTGATTAATTCTTCAGATATAAACATTCCATCAGTTGGCATCCCAGTGAAAGCAGACATTATACAGTAAGCGATTGTTTTATTATGTTCATAGTTTGTATATATTGTTTAGCACTTAGCAATACTGCAGCACACAGCTTCTAAAACTTGTAGAGCATCCTCCATATATTCAGCCTCAAAAATTTGAGTTTCTGATCATCATTTGTGCTAAAGTAGTCTTTGATGTCTCTCATGAAGTCTACCGGATTAGTAGTGTTGTTGTTTTTGAAAGGAAAAGCGAACGTTGTGATGCGTCTGTGAAATTATTACACCGCAGTATGACTTGTGCTAGCGTTTGTGAGTCAGAATGCATAATAAAAGAAAAACATGAGGTCTTGTCTTACATAAGGATTGTGAATGATTCCAAAAAAAAAGGCAGTTCCCCTTTAAAGGCCTACTGAAACCCACTACCACCGACCACGCAGTCTGATAGTTTATATATCAATGATGAAATCTTAACATTGCAACACATGCCAATACGGCCCGGTTAGATTAGTAAAGTGCAATTTTAAATTTCCCGCGAAATATTCTGCTGAAAACGTCTCGGTATGATGACGTTTGCGCGTGACGTCACGGATTGTGCGGACATATTGGGACACCATTGTGGCCAGCTATTAAGTCGTCTGTTTTCATCGCAAAATTCCACAGTATTCTGGACATCTGTGTTGGTGAATCTTTTGCAATTTGTTTAATAAACAATGAAGACAGCAAAGAAGAAAGCTGTAGGTGGGATCGGTGTATTAGCGGCTGGCTACAGCAACACAACCAGGAGGACTTTTGAGTTGGATGGCAGACGCGCTACCGTGAGTACAGCTTTGGCTTCCAAACATTTGATCGCTTGCCCGTACGTGCGTGCCGCTATGTGCATGTCACCTACGTAACTTTGGGGAAATATATGTGCTGTATGAACTTCACTGAGGTGAACGATGAAGACAGCAAAGAAGAAAGCTGTAGGTGGGATCGGTGTATTAGCGGCTGGCTACAGCAACACAACCAGGAGGACTTTGAGTTGGATAGCAGACGCGCTACCGTGAGTACAGCTTTGGCTTCCAAACATTTGATCGCTTGCCCGTACGTGCGTGCCGCTATATGCATGTCACCTACGTAACTTTAAGGAAATATGTGTGCTGTATGAACTTCACGGAGGGGAACGGTACTTTGGGCTGTGGGATTGATTGTGTTGTGCGGGTGTTTGAGTTGTATTGGTGGGTTATATGGACGGGAGGGGGGAGGTGTTTGTTATGCGGATTAATTTGTGGCATATTAAATATAAGCCTGGTTGTGTTGTGGCTAATAGAGTATATATATATGTCCTGTGTTTATTTACTGTTTTAGTTATTCCCAGCTGAATATCTGGTGCCACCCGCCTCTCACAGCATCTTCCCTATCTGAATCGCTTCCACTGCCCTCTAATCCTTCACTCTCACTTTCCTCATCCACAAATTTTTCATCCTCGCTCAAATTAATGGGGTAATCGTCGCTTTCTCGGCCCGAATCGCTCTCGCTGCTGCTGGCCATGATTGTAAACAATGTGCAGACGTGAGGCGCTCCACAACCTGTGACGTCACGCTACTTCCGGTACAGGCAAAGCTTTTTGATCAGCGACCAAAAGTTGCGAACTTTATCGTCAATGTTCTCTACTAAATCCTTTCAGCAAAAATATGGCAATATCGCGAAATGATCAAGTATGACACATAGAATGGACCTGCTATCCCCGTTTAAATAAGAAAATTTAATTTCAGTAGGCCTTTAAGGGAGGCCTGCTTGTCAGTAAAGGACATTGCCACAGAACCTACCTCGGTGTAGGACTTCTTAGTGATGTGAACGTTCTTGGCCCGGTAGGACTGACGCCGCCTCTTGTAGTCCCTCATCTCCGCCATGCGCTCCAGGTGGGTCTTTGGCTCATTCTGCTCTACACCTGCACAAAAGGTGTCTCGTAATGGCACCAGGAAGGGAAATGCAGAGTATGGCCAACTCGGTTTTAAAGATGGCCTCAAAATGACACACTGTAGTCACGTGAGGGGCTTTAGACCAATCATTTAGAACACAGATGTCAAACTTAAGGCCTGGGGCTAGATATGGGCCGCCACATATGGCCTGCGAAAGCCTGGAAATAATGCGTCAATAAAGTACCATATCTTCACTTACTAAATGTATTTGTTCTTTCCAATTTGACAGAAAAAAATATATGCACTGGATGAAATGTCATACTTTTATAACTTTAACATCATTCAATATTTTAACACATATTATAAGGGTGTAACGGTACGTGTATTTGTATTGAACCGTTTCGGTACGGGGGATTCGGTTCGGTTCGGAGGTGTACCGAACGAGTTTCCACACGGACATATTAAGTAGTGCACCGCATGTTGTGTAAACAATGCACACCGAGGCACAACACACGGCATGCTAGCAGCAACCGGGCTACTACAACATGGAAAAAGCCAGAGCTGGAAGACCCTCCTGCCTCGTTAAGATCTCCCGTTTGGGAACATTTCGGTTTCGCAGTGCAATACAAAAATGGATAACATCGCTTCAACGAAGAGAAAGACGAACAAACGCTCCCACCGCATTCAAGCAGCCTCTCCTCGGCGAGTCAGGCAGGGCTAAAGCAATAACAAATGCCGTTGGTGTTTTTATAGCATTAATAATAATAATTTATAGCATATTGCATTAAAGACTAGATTTTGACCCACTTCTATGGTGGAAGAACAATGGGCCCATATATCCTCTTACTGCCAAGTTAGCCAGGCACTACCTCGCCATACCTGCTACCTCCACAATGTGGATAAACTGATTTTTCTGGCAAAAAACATGAACATTGAGTGAAAGTCACCAGGGTTAAAGGCTGGGGGGGGGAAAGAAAAGTTAATCTGAGGCTGAGTTGACTTGAAACTGTTTAATGTTGCACTTTTTGTATGTAGAAGAACATTTTTGTCATTTTATTTAATCTGAGCAACAACTTGAAGCAGTTTAATGTTGCACTTTATATGTCGAAAGGTTTTGTTAAGAAACCAATTCTGAGCCTTATCTTATTTAGTTCTTATTTTATATATGTTGACTGCATTAACCCCGGAAATCGACCCTGTGTGTATATGTATGTTATACCATACCATACCATACCATACCAACTTTATTTATAAAGCCCTTTAAAAACAACCACAGTTGAAAAACAAAGGGCTGTACACCACAAAGAAATAAAGGCAAAGGACAGACTAAAAAATAAAATTTAAAACAGAAGTAAAATACACATTAAAAAAGCAAATACAAAATTACCCTAAGAACAATTTTGTTAGATAAAAAGCAGTTAAAAAAGTTAAAAGTTAAAAACAGTTTAAAGTCTCATGCTGGGTTAAAAGCCAGTGAATAAAAATGGGTTTTAAGAAGGGTCTTAAAAATAGCCAAAGAAGGGGCCTGTCTCACATGAAGTGGAAGATCATTCCAGAGTTTTGGGCCCGCAACAGAGAAGGCTCTGTCCCCCCTGAGCTTACGCTTGGATTTGGGTACCTCCAGGATCAGCTGATCAGCTGACCTGAGGGACCGGGTGGGTTATTGTAATGTTAAAAGGATAAAGCCAGTTTACAAATTTTGGTAAATAAATAAGCAGAAAATTTACTTTTTGTTGTTTTCTTACTGTACCGAAAATGAACTGAACCGTGACCTCTAAACTGAGGTACGTACCGAACCGAAATTTTTGTTTACCGTAACACCCTTAATATATTATCATACTTTCCAAACAATTTTTTTGTCAAAAAACAGAAAACTTAAATATCTACTTGACTTATAATTTCAAAGTAAGATCTTCAATCATTTATACACTGTAAATTTACAATTTACATTTTTTTAACAGAATATTACTGTAAATCGAAAAAAATTTTTATGGTAAAATTATGTTGATTGAGCTGCCATTTTTTTTAACCTTAAATTGTTGATTTTACGGTAAAAAAGTGAACGTATTACTGTAAATAAAATCAAAAAACGTACCACGGTTTTTCTATGGCAAAAAACTGGCAGCTCTGTTGCCAGAATTATAAAAAAAGTGTTATTGTTTTTCTATTTACTGTAATATGTTGTGAAAAATACTGCATATTTTACAGTAAAATACTGACGATTAAGTTGCCATTTTTTTTACTGTAAAATCTAGTTGTTTTTTTACAGTGTACGTAAAAAATATATACAATAATCACATGCATAGGCAAATTCATATTTTTCGCTGTTACAAACAGCCCTCTGAGGGCAGCCATAACTGCGACGTGGCCCTCAATGAAAATGGGTTTGACATCCCTGATTGGGAAGATCCTCTGGCCATACGCTCTCTGATTGGTCAAAAGCCCCTTATGTGACTACAGGGCGCCATCTTGAGGCCAACTTTGAAACAGAGTTAAAGAGATATAAATTCCGAAGGATAGCGCCACCTTACCCTTCTTTAACTTGGACACCAAATCCACGTAAAGCTCGTCGTTGCTGGAGAGGGCGCTCGCCTTCTCTTGGTTGAGGGTGTTGATCACGTGATCGTACAGAGCCAGGCGGTCAGCCACAGTAAGGTCGCACACGGCTCGCTTGTGGTTCTGCGGTACGTCGACCGGCTGGCGCGAGAACTGACCTGACGGGACGGGCAGAGAACATGTGATCACACACACAAGCTATCCTAAGGCGCTCTGTGGGTGTGTTGCGCACAAATAGTTTCACTTCAAACACAGCTTTCCAATGAGAGATGACATGTATTTCCCCCCGGCACGTAACGGGGGAAAAAAGGATATGAAGTCAAAAGGATACTGCACACAGTCAGGTTAGCCTGAACCAGAGCAGCAGAACTTTCTAGAACCCGCCTCCTAATACTCACCGTGGTGCTGCAAACAGAACACACAGTAGATGACACACATCAGAGAAGGAAAGAAAAGGCTTGTAAAATGTCAGAATGATGACAAACTCTGTGTTTGGCACAAGCTAATTAGTTTCAGCCGCTCCCCCACAGTGGTCGATTCTGAAAATGGTACTCATGGCTAGGACTGGGCAATTACCGTATTTTTCGGACTATAAGTTGCAGTTTTTTTCATAGTTTGGCCGGGGGTGCGACTTATACTTAGGAGCGACTTATGTGTGAAATTATTAACACATTACCGTAAAATATCAAATAATATTATTTATCTCATTCACGTAAGAGACTAGACGTATAAGATTTCATGGGATTTAGCGATTAGGAGTGACAGATTGTTTGGTAAACGTATAGCATGTTCTATATGTTATAGTTATTTGAATGACTCTTACCATAATGTTACGTTAACATACCAGGCACGTTCTCAGTTGGTTATTTATGCGTCATATAACGTACACTTATTCAGCCTGTTGTTCACTATTCTTTATTTTAAATTGCCTTTCAAATGTCTATTCTTGGTGTGGGGTTTTATCAAATACATTTCCCCAAAAAATGCGATTTATACTCCAGTGCGACTTGTGTTTTTTTCCTTCTTTATTATGCATTTTCGGCCGGTGCGACTTATACTCCGAAAAATACGGTAATACAATTTTGATTTCAGCTTCTTACAATCATAACAATATTATAATCAGGAAATACAATTAATGGGCCGCACAACATGCATGCAAAAACCTGACCTTGTAATGGTGAAACTGATGAGAAAGGGTTTTAGTGGAAAAAAGAACCCGTCTACTAGAAGTATGGGATGTCACCACGGTTGCTACTTTTTCTTTGACGCAGCGCTAGTATGCCTAATCAATAATCTTTAAACTCAACGGAAAAAGTGAGCCATATGATTTCTGCGTTAACGTAACTGCGGTAGGAATCACAGAAATGGCTAAATAACAGAATCCGGAATTCAGAATATCTGAAAATTGGCACAAATGTGAGTGAAAAGCTGTCATTGTCAGGTGAAGGAACACTTGTTTGGGGAAACAAAGTGCCCGGTACCACTCATTCATCCCCGACACACTCAACCGCTCTGACTTGAAGTCAACAATGTGGAGACGGCCACCTCAGACAGCGACTCAACTATGAGAAATACAAGCTATTCACCCACAACACATCTCATCTGCTTGTGTTGTTGTGAACGACATCATGGATGTAAAATCAACGTACAAACTCCTTTTTATTTTTTCTAAACAAAACCTCAAGTCGTCTCATTACTCGCCAAGCGCAGAGCAGCGGTTTCCCCCCGCCACAATAACAGCGATGTGTGCAACATCAGGTCTGACTGCGCTAACGAAATAAAGATTGAAAAAAGAACCTTGCACACCCGTAATGTACTTAAAGCACTTTTTTTATACATTTAAAAAATTACTTAACATACTGGTCAAAAGTGTATTACACCTATAAATGTGAAGATTTTTGCATTTAATTGACAATCATTTTAGTAAATTTTATCTGATAAAAAGCAAACACATGGTGGTAAAATAAGTGTAAAAGGTAAAAAAAACAGAAAACTAAACAATTATTGTGAGGAAAAAATGCCTTTTTTTATATTGTTATTTTAATTAGGGCCTGAACAGCAGAGCAAGCCCCATAGGGGCGATGCAGAGTACCGCAAGGGCCCTATTGAAATTGCAGTTTTTTTCTTAT
Source organism: Entelurus aequoreus (assembly GCF_033978785.1). Lineage (NCBI taxonomy): Eukaryota > Metazoa > Chordata > Actinopteri > Syngnathiformes > Syngnathidae > Entelurus > Entelurus aequoreus. The sequence goes on along the minus strand of NC_084741.1, from coordinate 17,560,784 downwards.
ATAGGTTTGGACGCCTTTTGGAGGCCCTTAACATGCAAGAAAAGTCATCGTATTTTGCATGTGCGTCAGGTATGGCGAAAAAACTTAATGCTTTTGGGGTAGCAAAAATTTTATTTCAAAATTGGCACTCTTTAAAATGAGAAAAAATTTGCCCCTCCCACCAGTATCGACACAAAAATCGCAGGAGACGTCTATCATGACGGGACACACATAAAAGTCTCACGAACCCATACCTGAAATCAAACAGAAAGTCGGCCATCTTGGTTTTCGGCTGCCATTTTTTGGCCAAAATAAACGGGACGTATTTGACGAACTCCTCCTAGGGACTTTGGCCAAATGAGTCACGGTTAAAATTACAAATACTAAACATATAGGCGATGATAAATTTTAAAAAAAAATTCCAACGCCATAAGATGTGGGTGTCCTATGGAGCCAAACATGGCTCCGATGGTTTTTGGCCATTTTTTGACTCAAAAACGGGGTCGTACTTTAATGAACTCCTCCTAGGGACTTTGACCAAATGAGTTGCTATTGAAATGACAGATACTACACATAGTGATGATGATAAATTGTGAACAAATTTTGACTACGCCATAAGATGTGGGCGAGGCATGACACTAAATATTTCTCAGATGATTCGGCACAAAACACGAAAGATTAATAACTCGGCTACACAAATTCAGATCTTGATATTACTTAGTAAAAAGGATGACGATGACACCTTGAAGAGCCCAAAGGGTCAGTACCTACTCGTAGTGGGTGGAGCCTAGCGGCGAAAACTGCCCCACTCCATCACATCATTTCTGCACTTTAACTGATCAGAGACAGATACTAAACTGATGGGTGATGATAATTGCAAAAAATATTCTGCAAATGACACGATGTGGGCGGGGCACGGCGCCAAACTTTGATCTAATTGTTCATCACAAAACATGAAACGTTAATAACTCAATTCCACAAGTTCAGATCTTGACCCTAATTGCTAAAAATTATGATGGCAGTCTGAAGTGGCTTTATTTCATTTTTATTTAATACAATATTTTTTTTATTTAATTTAATGTAAAAAAATAAATATTTTATTTAATTCAATGTAATTTATGTTTATTTAATTCAATTTAATACATTCATTTAATTGAATGAATAATTTATTTTATTAGTGCCCGAGCAGCGGAACATGGGCCCTCTTGAAATTGCTGTGTTTTTTCTTCTATACATTTGGGTGCTTTTTTGAGGCCCCTTGACATGCACGAAAAGTCCCCATATTTTTATATTTTTGCAGGCCCCTCACGTGTGGTGGAAAATGTTATATTTTGGGAGGGGCAGAATTTTTGGTGGCGAGTAGGGCATGGGGAAGGACCTAAGCGCAAACGACATGCGTGACGGACGACTCGTGTGAACCCCGCGGTGCAATGGAGGCGAGAACCCATTCAATGCTGCTCGTAGCTTTAATTTATTGTTGTTTAAATTATTTTTATTTTTCCTGTTAATTCCGTACCAACTTACATCCATTTTTCTTTTAAATTATATTTAAGGTTGAGTTTTGGTGGTCCAATAAACACTAATGTTTTCAAATGAACGAATAATCGTGTTATTGATGGTGATTTCAATATCAATCAAAATAATTGGGATGATTATTTTGCCATAATCGTCCAGCCCTACTCAGATTTTGTATTTTTTCTTTGCCCACTAATCAACACACTGCACTGCCTCTTAGGCACCCAACCACAGTGCTTGGTACCCCAACAGTGCGATTGTCAGCTATTAAGATTCCCTCCACAGCTTTTGAGAAATGGTGGAAACACAGCTCATCTGCGCCTCCAGTAACTGGTCTTTCTTGTGGACTGAACCGTTTCCAAACCAGGACGCTACCTTGCCAGAAGGTGCCTTCCATCTTCATGAGCGGAGCAGCAGATCTGGCCTGCAGGATCACCTGGTTCTGAATGTTTTTGTCTGCAGGAAGGAGACAAGAGCGACATTCTTAGACCACAAAACAAAAACACATTGTGCTGGCTGGAGTCCTCCCTCACCCATTGCAAAGCTTCTGATGCTGGTGTTCTCGTAACAGACAGAAGCATCATACATCTCTGCCTGCAAGACAGGAATGTTTTTTAACAACGAAGACGTGTTCCTTACAAAAAGCTATTTTTTCACAGCTCTCCATTCAGTCCATTCTTCACATTTCTACTTCATGCAAGCACAGCTAGAGTCGGTTGTGTCACCTCCTCCTCAGGGGAGTAGCCCATCTTTCGAAGGCGGCATGAGGCCTTGTGTCTCTCCATGGTCCGGACTGGGACACGGTGGCCCGAGTCATAGGGACACAGCTCCATCGGTTCCTGGGATAAAGACAATGGATCAGTGTTATCTCAGAATCTGACCATACACCACAGGGCTATTCAACTAAGGCCCTGTCTACATTAAGCCGGATAACTCCTTCAACGAATAATTATTTAGCCTAAGCCCCGTTTCAGCCACACTAAACCATCATTTAAGGTTCCCCTCCTTGGATAATTTTTTACACAGGTAAGTGCGCCGTGTATTTCTTGAATCTCCGGCTCTTAGCTTTGTATGGACTCATCGATCGTTTACAAACTCAATTCGGAGAGGAAGTGACGCCAGAAAGAACGCAGCACAGCCAGCTTCATAACAAGCGGTTTCGTAACTCGGAGCTAACCACTGGAATTATGGAGGCGAGTCATCCAGAAATGCCCGTGTTTCTCCTTCTACATGTACAGACGCTTGTGTAAATCACACATGAATACCTTAAGACAGTGGTCCCCAACCTTTTTGTAACTGCGGACCGGTCAACGCTTGAAAATTTGTCCCACGGACCGGGGTGGGTTTTTTTGTCATAAAAAAATACAATCTTGTGTGCTTACAGACTGTATCCCTGCAGACTGTATTGATCTATATTGATATATAATGTAGGAACCACAAATATTCATAACAGAAAGAAACAACCCTTTTGTGCGAATGAGTGTAAATGGGGGAGGGAGGTTTTTTGGGTTGGTGCACTAATTGTAAGTGTATCTTGTGTTTTTTATGTTTATTTAATAAAAAACAAAAATAAAATAAAAATATTTTTTATTTTTTTATTTCTTCTGCGGCCCGGTACCAATCGATCCACGGACCGGTACCGGGCCGCGGCCCGGTGGTTGGGGACCACTGCCTTAAGAGATGGAAACGCGCGATTACAGCTATTTGGGATACAACACATCTCAGACGGCAAGAGAACTTTCCAATGTCCAGGTCAGCTGTGATTCCACTTACCAAAAAACGTTGTCCATTTGTCGAAGAAGAGACAACGACAATGCGGGCTCCCGTGGATGTGATAAAAAAAGGTAGTGTGTGCTTTGTATTACCTGGCCGTCGAGGGAAGACTATGGAAAACGGCAAAAGCTTTTGGACTGGCAAAGCAGACTGTATCAGTTATTGTCCACCATGCATGTCGCGGACTCAACGTCTACACTGCAAAAAGTCAGTGTTCAAAAACAAGAAAAAAAAATTCTAAAATTAGGGGTATTTTACTTGAACTAAGCAAAATTGTCTGCCAGTAGAACAAGAAAATTCGGCTTGTCAAGACTTTCCAAAACAAGTCAAATTAGCTAACCTCAATGAACCCAAACATACCTTAAAATAAGTACATTCTCACTAATAACAAGCGCACTTTTCTTGGTAGAAAAAAAAAAGAGACCTTTTTGCTCAATAAGTTGAAAAATATTCTGAAATTAAGTAAATGCTAGTGCCATTATCTTGACATAATGATATGCGCTCGGCATCATGATTTTTTTTTTCATGCTTGAAGTAAGAAATTATTACTTTAAAAAAGTAGTTTTATACTTGTGAGTGTTGACACGGCTTTGCAACACTTGATATTCTAGTTTCAAGCATGTTTTACTCAATATAGGTCATCAAATCTCAGCAACAAGCTGTAATATCTTACTGAGATCATTTAAGACCAAAACCCTTAAAACAAGTAAAACACTAACATAAAATCTGCTTAGTGAGAATAATTATTTTAGACAGAAAATAATCAAATATCACCCTTATTTGAGATATTTCATCTTACTTAGATTTCAGTTTTTGCAGTGTAACGTTTACGACAACTCTTGGGATATATTATGTTGGGATATAATTAAGATAATGAAGGATGAAGTGATTAAGAAATGTTTAGTATATATATGCTTAGAATAGGCCGTGCAACTAATCATATCCTCTAAGTTCCGGTTGAAACTGGGTCCAAGTTCATACATACGCACATTCACTCTTATTATCGCCCACAGTCTTGCCACTGTTGACGTGGCTCCTTTGCCAAGGTCTGAAGGACAACACCAGATATGAACTCGGTAGTCCAGGAAGGAGAAGGCAGAGGAAGATTCCACGCCTGGAAGCAGACACCTCATTGCATATTCATACATTGTGATATACAGTCGTGCTCATAAGTTTACATACCCTGGGAGAATGTATGATTTCTTGGCCATTCCTCAGAGAATATGAATGATAACACAAAAACCTTTCTTCCACTCATGCTTAATGGTTGTGTGAAGCTATTTATTGGCAAACAACTGTGTTTACTCTTTTTAAATCAAAATGACAAAAGAAAGTACCCAAATGACCCTGATCAAAAGTTTACATACCCCAGTGACTTTGATCTGATAACATGCAGAAAAGTTGACACAAACAGGTGTGAATGGCTAATCAAGGTTCCAATCCTCACCTGTGACCTGAGTGGCCAAAAAGTTCAATTTTGGTCTCATCAGTCCAAATTACTTTGTTCCAGAAGTTTTTAGGCTTGTCTCTGTGCTGTTTGGCGTAATGTAAGCGGGATGCTTTGTGACATTTGCGCAGAAATGGCTTTCTTCTGGCGACTCGACCATGCAGCCCATTTTTCTTCAAGTGCCTCCTTATTGTGCATCTTGAAACAGCCTCACCACAATTTTTCAGAGAGTCCTGTATTTCAGCTGAAGTTATTTGTGGATTTTTCTTTGCATCTCGAACAATTTTCCTGGCAGTTGTGGCTGAAATCTTTGCTGGTCTACCTGAATCCCTCATTTCCCACTTCTTAATCAGCGTTTGAACACTGCTGATTGGCATTCTCAATTCCTTGGATATCTTTTTATACCCCTTTCCTGTTTTATGCAGTTCAATTACCTTTTCTCGCAGATCCTTTGACAATTATTTTGCCTTCCCCATGACTCAGAATCCAGAAACATCTGTGCAGCACTGGATGAAAGATGCAATGGTCTGTCAGAAGCCCAGAAACTCACTGACCTTTTATACACACACACTAATTACAAACAAACAGGTCACAGGTGAGGATTGGAACCTTGATTAGCCATTCAAACTTGTTTGTGTCAACTTTTGTGCATGTTATCAGATCAAAGTCACTGGGGTATGTAAACTTTTGATCAGGGTCATTTGGGTACTTTCTTTTGTCATTTTGATTTAAAAAGAGTAAACACAGGTGTTTGCCAATATATAGCTTCACACAACCATTAAGCATGAGTGGAAGAAATGTTTTTGTGTTATCATTCATATTATCTGAAGAATGAACAATAAATCATAAATTCTCCCAGGGTATGTAAGCTTATGAGCACGACTGTATATTGTAAGAGTGCGAGGGAAAGGGCGCGTCCGGAGAGCCCTGATTAAGTCGCTGTGTTGAATGCTACTAGGGACAGATAGCGCTCAGACAAATTGTATTTGAATTGTATCCAATAGGGAACAAATACTTCTGATTTTAAGTTTTTGCATCGTGTCCTCTTTCAACATCTCCTGGCTCCAGATTAAACAAATACGTCGACACGACCTTTTTCCAAAACACAAATACTAAATGGTCCCTAATGTGTGAATGTGAGTGTGAATGTTGTCTGTCTATCTGTGTTGGCCCTGCGATGAGGTGGCGACTTGTCCAGGGTGTACCCCGCCTTCCGCCCGAATGCAGCTGAGATAGGCTCCAGCGACCCCCCGCGACTCCGAAAGGGACAAGCGGTAGAAAATGGACTGATGGAAATATAGAATGTGAGTTGTAACAGGATAATGCATAAATTTATCATTTGTTTTCAAATTGGTTACAAAAAAGTGGGACCCCAAAAATCAATCAATCAATGTTTATTTATATAGCCCTAAATCACAAGTGTCTCAAAGGGCTGATGTACTGTGGGACCCCATTTTTATGACACCATATGGTCCCTGGGACCCCATTTTGAAAATTCCGAGCGCCAACACTTATTTAAATTATTTTGTTTACCTATGTGGATCCCAAATACACAAAAGCAGGTAATTTCAGGTAAGACAAGTTGGTTTTGCATAAAATATATATATATTTTTTAAATGGTAGAGGGCCTTAGTATGTGAATGTTGTCTATCTGTGTTGGCCCTGTGATGAGGTAACGACTTGTCCTGGGTGTACACCGCCTTCCGCCCGAATGCAGCTGGGATAGGCTCCAGCGACCCCTTGGACCACGAAAGGGACCAGCAGGAGAAAATGGACTGATGGAAATATAGAATGTGAGTTGTAACAGGATAATGCATACATTTATCGTTCGTTTTCAAATCGGTTACAAAAAAGTGGGACCCCAAAAATGTACTGTGGGACCCCATTTTTATGACTCGATATGGTCCCTGGGACCCTATTTTGAAAATTCCTAGCACCAACACTGTGATTTCAATTTTTTTTTTTTACGTATGTGGATCCCAAATACACAAAAACAGGTAATTTCAGGTAAGACGAGTTGGTTTTGCATAAAATATATATTTTTAAAATGGTAGAGGGCCCTAGTGTGTTAATGTTGTCTGTCTATCTGTGTTGGCCCTGCGATGAGGTGGTGACTTGTCCATGGTGTACCCCGCCTTCCGCCCAAATGCAGCTGAGATAGGCTCCAGCACCCCCCGCGACCCCAAAAGGGACAAGCGGTAGAAAATGGATGGATTAATGGGTATATGGCGCCCCCTAGCCCTGTTGTAGCGCCGTCATAGAATTACAGCTTGGTCTGAGGCACCTGGGGCACTTTAAGTCCCAAGTGCGCCCTTTAATACGCACACTATTCAAAAGTAAATCTATAATTATAAATAATTTGTTATAATAATCGTTCCAGCTTGTTGCAGACAGCTGCTAGACTAGTACCTTATCCGGCTTGTTGTCCTGCGACCATCCTAGCACCTCGTACATTTCTTGTATCTGTTTCTTGCACTGCTCAGTGAACTCCACCAGCTCCTGCAGACGGTCCATTCGTTCTTGCCGCGTTGTGCTTTCCGAAGAGTTCGACATTTTTTTAACAGGCTATCGGTCCACAGAGAAGGAAGCGGTAATCTGAATTACGACACCGCGGTTGGCGAGATAACCGCCATGTTGTAGGTGGTGACGTCAGAGTTTCTTCTTCGTGGGCGGGCGCCAGCACAGTCGGCATGTGCATTGCAGCGCGACACCTGCTGGAGAAATACGCAAGTACATGTCGGGGCATCAGGATTGAAACCATATGTTTTTATTTATATGGTTGGCTGGTTGGTTTAAGTTTATTTCGAACATGTATACTATTTCAGTATAAAACATCACATATTAGCCTTCCCGGCAATGTTCCCTCTAATTGTTCATGTGTGTGAGCAAACGCAAAAACTCCCTGAGCATTCAGTGGAGCCCATGTGAGCAATATCAGACGTGCACACTGTGGCTACACCAGCAGCACACCTGTCCCAAACCTGACTAAATTACAAGTTCAATCTCCATCCATCCATCCATTTTCTACCGCTTATCCCTTTCGGGGTCGCGGGGGGTGCTGGCAGGGGCGCCGAAAAGGGGGGGTAAAGGAGACGGATTCTAGGGGCCCATGATGGAGGGGGGCCCAGAGAGGGCCCTAATGATGATGAAATTATAATACAGGGGGCCCTGTAAAGATTCTTTTCATGGGGCCCAAAATCCCTAGCGGCGCCCCTGGGTGCTGAAGCCTATCTCAGCTGCATTCGGGCGGAAGGCGGGGTACACCCTGGACAAGTTCCCACCTCATCACAGGGCCAACACAGATAGACAGACAACATTCTCTTATTATTATAATCAAATGACAGCAGTCATTTCCATGAGATTATTTTCTAATATAAGTGTTTAGGCCCACTTACAATGACAATAACAAAAAATATTGTTTTTCATGAACTGTGTACTTGTATTGTTTGTCTGGGTGGAGGTCCTGCTTTGGAAATAATTTGTACCCCTTTCAGACATTGCATTTAGTTCCCATTAAAACATTCACATGTTGCACAATGAGATGTAAGCAGGGGATCATGTGTACATTCCTGCAACTTCCTGTTTGTAAAAAATATATTTTTATTAGTATTTATTTAATATACTAACAGAATTTCATGATTAATATTTATAAATGAAGATTCCTAATAAATTACACTAGAATAAGCACACATTTGATTGGTAAATCATAGTGTAACGACTTGGAATGAGACTTTATGTGTGGTGTTGGAGTTGTCCGACTTTTTGTGTGGCTGTAAACGCATCACTGGCTAAGTGCCATATGTGCATGTGTTGGCGCAAGTGAGAAAGAGCGAGCGAGCGGCTGCTGTTGATATAACAAAGTTGCTTTTGGTCTGGTTTGTACTGCAGAAAATGACCACTTTTGCTAGATATCTTTTTTTTTACTAATGTTTTGGTGTTGTGTTTATGGCCGACAATAAAGAGTTTTGCTCAGTAAAGTGATGGATGGAATTCATGTCCTCAAAGCGTCTCGACAGACGTTACAATATTTGAACAATGATGACGAAAACTGTTTTCTCTGTCGTGTCCGTGTGTCGAAAATTTTTATTTGATTTTGTGCGTGGCATAGATTTGCCGTGCGCAGAGGACGTTTGAGCAGTGCGCAATTGCACAGGCGCGCACCTTAGAGGGAACATTGCTTCCTGGTAAGGTCTATTCAGGTGTACAGGAGAGGAGGCTACGCCGGATAGTCGAAACTCGGATTCAGGAGGAACAGTATGGTTTTGGTCCTGGTCGTGGAACTGTGGACCAGCTCTATACTCTCGGCAGGGTCCTTGAGGGTGCATGGGCGTTTGCCCAACAAGTCTACATGTGCTTTGTGGACTTGGAGAAGGCATTCGACCGTGTCCCTCGGGAAGTCCTGTGGGGAGTGCCCAGAGAGTATGGGGTATCGGACTGTCCGCTCCCTGTACAATCAGTGTCAGAGATTGGTCCGCATTGCCGGCAGTAAGTCGGACACATTTCCAGTGAGGGTTGGACTCTGCCAAGGCTGCCCCTTGTCACCGATTCTGTTCATAACTTTTATGGACAGAATCTCTAGGTGCAGTCAGGGCGTTGAGGGGATCCGGTTTGGTGGCTGCAGGATTAGGTCTCTGCTTTTTGCAGATGATGTGGTCCTGATGGCTTCATCTGGCCAGGATCTTCAGCTCTCACTGGATCGGTTCGCAGCCGAGTGTGAAGTGTGAATCAGCACCTCCAAGTCCGAGTTCATGGTTCTCACCCAGAAAAGGGTGGAGTGCCGTCTCCGGGTTGGGCAGGGGATCCTGCCCCAAGTGGAGGAATTCAAGTACCTCGGAGTCTTGTTCACGAGTGAGGGAAGAGTGGATCGTGAGATCGACAGGCGGATCGGTGCGGCGTCTTCAGTAATGCGGACGCTGTATCGATCCGTTGTGGTGAAGAAGGAGCTGAGCCGGAAGGCAAAGCTCTCAATTTACCGGTCGATCTACGTTCCCATCTTCACCTATGGTCATGAGCTTTGGGTTATGACGGAAAGGACAAGATCACGGGTACAAGCGGCCGAAATGAGTTTCCTCTGCCGGGTGGCGGGTCTCTCCCTTAGAGATAGGGTGAGAAGCTCTGCCATCCGGGGGGAGTTCAAAGTAAAGCCGCTGCTCCTCCACATCGAGAGGAGCCAGATGAGGTGGTTCGGGCATCTGGTCAGGATGCCACCCAACCGGTAGGAGGCCACGGGGAAGACCCAGGACACGTTGGAAGACTATGTCTCCAGGCTGGCCTGGGAACGCCTCGGGATCCCCCGGGAAGAGCTGGACGAAATGGCTGGGGAGAGGAAAGTCTGGGCTTCCCTGCTTAGGCTGCTGCCCCCGTGACCCGACATCTGATGAGCGGAAGAAGATGGGTGGGTGGATGGATGGATGGATGGATGGACGTCACATATTTTCATTTTTCTTTACAACATGTCCAAAAAGGAGTAGGAAGAAGCAGCGCTTATTTAATCTGACCCCTTTTCTGCATCACAGCAGTTCCAGTAACAACACATGTTCACTTTATGTTCTTCATTTGTAAATAAATTACATCAATTCATTCTGAATACAAGAGAAAAATAGTTAAGTCATGCAGATTTTAACCTTTGGAATTATTTCTATAGTTTGAAAAAATCCAGCGGGTCGCATTGAAGTGTTTATTATGTTGTATTATTCCGAGGTAGCCCAGGTAACTGCTTTTTTAATGCTGTTTTGCAAGACACTTGTCACTTGACTTCAAACTTGACACCTCATTGGCTGGTTGTGAGACAGGATCTAATCCGTACAGAGTTATTGTTATGACAATTCCTCATATATTCTTATTGTTTCATAAGAAATCCTCCAAAATGGTAAATGGGTTATACTTGTATAGCACTTTTCTACCTTCAAGGTACTCAAAGCGTTTTGACACTATTTCATACTTGCCAACCTTGAGACCTCCAATACCGGGAGGTGGGGGGTGGGGGTGGGGTGGGGGGTGTTGGGGGCGGGGGGCGTGGTTGGGGGCGTGGTTATTTACAGCTAGAATTCACCAACTCGAGTATTCCATATATATTTCATATATATATATATATATATATATATATATATACAGTATATATATATATATATATATATATATATATATATATATATATATATATATATATGAAATACTTGACTTTCAGTGAATTCTAGCTATATATATATATTTATTTTATTTACATAAAAGAAATACTTGAATTATCTATCCATTAGATGGCAGTATTGTCCTGTTTAACTTCTCTGTTCATGACTGAGAAATCATTTCGGCCACCGTGTTCAATGGAGAAGTCTGTTCTACATATTTACAGGCAACATACACCTTCCCCTTCGAACTGTCCTGGATGAACTGAAATTCTTGTTTCCATTCGTTTTGGAACTTGCAAGCATATTTATATTGTGGGAAAGCGGACGTGAGAATAGGCTGTCCCCACTCAGTCTCGGGTCCGCATTGAGCTGGAGGGGGCGTGGCCTCCAGCTCCGGCTGAATACCGGGAGTTTGTCGGGAGAAAATCTCTGCCGGGAGGTTGTCGGGAGAGGCGCTGAATAACGGGATTCTCCCGCTAAAAACGGGAGGGTTGGCAAGTATGCACTATTTACACATTCACCCATTCACACACGCATTCAACCACTGATGGTGGGAGCTGCCATTCAAGGCCCTAATCACAACCCATCAGGAGCAAGGGTGAAGTGTCTTGTTCAAGGACACAACGGACGTGACCAGGTTGGTAGAAGCTGGGGATTGAACCAGGAACTCTCAGGTTGTTGGCACGGCCACTCTCCAAACCGCGCCACACCGTCCTCAAAAAGTAGGGTGGGTGCTCATTGTAGCCATTGATCTTGACTTCCTCATTTTTATAAATAAAAAATAAGAACAAATTGTTTTAATCATTTTTGTTTGCAAGTGTTTTATTTAATGTACTATGCTCCTGAATTAATCCATCCATCCATCCATTACCTACCGCTTGTCCCTTTCAGGGTGGCAGGGGGTGCTAGAGCCTACCTTTTTGAGGCAAGGCACATTTTTTTCATTGAAAAAGACTGCACTCGGTGACTAGACAAGATTTAGCCCTGCCTAAGATGGCGGCCGCGATGACGCATGGTTCAATGGACCAGCCGCTCTGGAGGGCGGAGTCAACATGTACATACGATCAGTCCCAACCAATCACAATGAAATACGGCGAAACATCCATTCATTTTACTACCGCTTGTCCCTTTTGGGGTCGCGGGGGGTGCTGGAGCCTATCTCAGCTGCATTCGAACATAATAGTTCATTTTCTCCACCTCTTTCCTGCTTATCGGCGACATAGACCTCTTATAAGTAGACGCAGCATTGGCTGCTGTGACGCAAGAAATTCGGCCGCCATCTTGAAGTGGTGATGAGGGGCCTGCGAGCAGCCTAAACTGACAGTTGACAGGTAGAAAACAAAGATGCCGGCCTGGGGTTCAGCGTTTTCCTGCTCAAATGAACGGACTGTTGAAAATAGGAATCAGGGGATTACTTTTCACATGTAAGATTTAACATTAACGTACTATTTGTTGTATTTTGTGAAAAGAATATTACCACAGAGTTGATAAGGAGCAAAGATCTTCAATAGTACTGAAATTGTAGCCACTAGCAAACAAGAGTATGACCATAATAGAATTGCTTGTCAATGAAATTAATTACATTTAAAAATGTCATACTTGAATAACATAAAGTTGAAATAAATGATGAAGATAAAGATTGTAAAACAGAATTTGGTTTTATTCTGAATCCAGTGAAACAGATTGGTAGTTTTAGCTGATATAAAGACTTTCAGGTGTTTATATATGTTTATGTTTAAGTATTTGGCAGACGCTTTTATCCAAAGCGACATACATAAAAAATCCATTAAAAAAAACATACATTTAAGGGAAGAATGTAATACAAAATATCAATACAAAGTATCAAAACAGAATAAACTCTGCTGCTGCAGCAACAGAGTAACAGTCTATAGGTCCCTAAGATATATAGATATCTAATGTATTCATACATTGTTTATGTAGGATATACGCTTGTATATATAACCTAATCATATTGTTTCTTGAATTTAAAAACAGTTTACCGTTTCCCCCCCTTCTCTGGGATTATATTCCCAGTTTTGATCTCGGACGTCTGGTCATTTACAGCATATAGGAATATTCTATTACTGTTAAGCAAACTATGAATAATAAAACACGCCAAAACATGTGTCCTTTATCATAGCTACATGTATGACAAAAAAAACAACGCCTGTAAATCAGTGGTATTCAGTGAGGTACAATGAATTAAATGCATTGCTACTGCCAAATGAATTGCACGCTGCAGCTGTTATCCCACAAGGAAACATAGTATTAAATAAAATAATCAGTGATAAGTTATCTGTTTTTACGGGAGAATTGGTAGCAATTTATATGGCAGTTCATTGGATAGAGGAAAATAAAGCAAGAAAAGCAGTCGTGTGCCCGGACTCCAGCAGTGCATTGATTAGCATAAAAAACATAGCATCAGAAACAAGACAAGATTTAGTTTATGAAATAGTTCAGGCAATATACAGAATAAATAAAGCGGGAGATGTGTTAACATTTCTTTGAGTTCCTGCCATGTAGGAGTTGTGGGGAATGAATTAGCTGATAGATGCGCAAAACAAGCAACCACTAAAACAGAAGTAAACATGGAGATTAAGCACAGTAAAGAAGAAGTGAAGAACATAATTAAGATAGAACACAATAATCGGTAGGTTGGAGTTCAAATCCCAGCCGAGTCATACCAAAGACTATAAAAATGGGACCCATTACCTCCCTGCTTGACACTCAGCATCAAGGGTTGGAGTTGGGGGTTAAATCACCAAAATGATTCCCGGGCGCGGCGCCGCTGCTGCCCACTGCTCCCCAAGGGGATGGGTCAAATGCAGAGGACAAATTTCACCACATCTAGTGTGTGTGTGACAATCATTTGTACTTTAATCTTTAATCTTTAAAAAGTAGCAGGATAATTGGAATAAGGAAACAAAAGGTAGAGAGTATTACAAAATCCAGAGGAGAGTAGGTGTAAGGAGGAGGCAATAGATGAAGGAAGAAGACATTATTACTAGAATGAGATTAGGACATATATATATATATATAAATAGTTAATTGAAATTGATAGGGAAACATACGGCAGGACTGTGTGATTCTTGCCATCAGATAGAAAGTGTAGGACATGTTTTAATACATTGTAGGAAATACAATAGAGAAAGGCAAATACGTCAAAGTAAGTTAGCGAAAGAGAATATTAGGTTAGCAGTGGAAGATATATTAGGATTGAACTCAGAACACATAGGATATAAAGCAATACACATATTTAAAAAACACTGGGTTAAATAAAATAATATAAAGTAGGGATCCACCTCGGTCCACACTCCATTACAGTAGGTGGCGGTAATGCACACCAGAAGGTTGCTTGCCAACCGCCATAAAAACAAAATAATAATAAAAAGAAGAAATTAATTGCACTGAGTGGAGCGGATCACCACTCCAAGATGGCGGCCCTACGTCTCGTCAGCGCCAGTAGGTAGTAGCGCTCGATGCTGCGTCTACTTATAAGATGTCTATGCATACGTTCAGTCCCAGCCAATCAGATTGAAATACGGCGAAACATATCTCTTCGAACATAATAGTTAATTTTCTCCACATCTTTCCTGTTTGTCGTCGACCTATTCCCCACTTTAACCCGCTTTTATTATTTCCGGGTTACCGCGGTGGTGAATTATTACATTTGCACGACCGCGGTCACGCCCTCTGTGAAGTGGGAGGAGCAAGGAGTACATTGTACTAGAACATTGTTCTAGAACACTGCTATACACATTTTTTTGACCGTCAAGGAGGAGAACATGGCTTACGCGGGATACGGCGCCCCTAACCCCCACGGCGGTGGATTCCCAGGAATGGTAAGAAACAGCGCCACAAAGTCCTGCCCCGCAGTGTTCGTCAAGCTAGACGAGCCCACGAAAACAATTGTGGTTTATTTCTTGACGAACACAGGACTCACATTTTAAAGATACAATTCTTACCTGTTCAACTCCTCACCTAATTACCAACACATTACGTCACACCATTGCGTCAAAATACACCTGTGGCGTCAATACAGATTTATTTTTCTGCCTTTTTATTTGACACACCCTGCACGGTAAAATGGAGGAAGGGGACAGACATTTTAAAGTGTTGGCTAATTAAGGCAGTTTAAATAACAGGAAGGGGTTGAGTTGTTTACTTCCTTTACTGGAACTTTAACCGCTGAAAAGACTGAATATACAGTCGTGGTCAAAAGTTTACATACACTTGTAAAGAGCATAATGTCATGGCTGTCTTGAGTTTCCAATAATTTCTACAACTCTTATTTTTTTGGTGGCCAAACAGCTCCATTTTTGTTTCATCTGACCACAGAACGTTCCTCCAGAACAGGCCTGGGCAATTATTTTGACTCGGGGGGGCCACATTTAGAGAAAAAAATGCGTCTGGGGGTCGGTATATCTATTTTTAGGAACACTAATACAAAACCTCACAATAACGTCTGATTGAATGCTAAAAACGTCATGACAGACCGCCTTAAAAAACGTAATGGAATTTTAAAATTTTCTATGAAGGATAAAACACTGAATATTGACAAAATATGAATGTCACACCCCCTTTCGATTTATATATTTTACAATCAAGTGAAACGCAACAAAAATGCAACAAACAGTGAAATATGAATGCGAAGGGTACACAATAAACCCACCTACAATCTGATATATCTGATATATCACTAAGCTTTAGAACTTTGTTGCGAAAATCTCCTACTGCGTCTGTGGAAACGCTTCCCACCCACACTGCTTGGTGCCTCGTCTGAGCTGCTGTGACGTAGATTACCATAGCAACTAATTAGATGACCATAGTAACTAATTAGATGACCATAGTAACTAATTAGATTACCATAATAACTAGTATATCATCCAAAAGCGCAGATTCCAACCATTGAAAGACTTAGTATGGTTGAAGACTTACGGTCATTAGAAAACATCACTGCACATCATAATGGCAGCTACACTTTCCATCTTAAAGATCTAAAAAAAATTATTTGGGAAAGTCCGGCGGGCCAGATTGAAAAACTTAACGGGCCGCATGTGTTAATTTGCCCAGGTCTGCTCCAGAAAGTCTTACTTTTGTCCATGTGATGTCAGATGAAACAAAAATTTAGCCGTTTGGCCACAATACCCAGCAATATGTTTGGAGGAGAAAAGGCGAGGCCTTTAATCACAGGAACACCAGACCTACCGTCAAGCATGGTGGTGGTAGTATTATGCTCTGGGCCTGTTTTGCTGCCAACGGAACTGGTGCTTTACAGAGTAAATGGGACAATGAAAAAGGAGGATTACCTCCAAATTCTTCAGGACAACCTAAGCCCGGAGGTTGGGTCTTGGGCGCAGTTGGGTGTTCCAACAGGACAACGACCCCAGACACACGTCAAAAATGGTAAAGGAATGGCTAAATCAGGCTAAAATGAAGGTTTTAGAATGGCCTTCCCAAAGTCCTGACTTAAACGTGTGGACAATGCTGAAGAAACAAGTCCATGTCAGAAAACCAACAAATTTAGCTGAACTGCACCAATTTTGTCAAGAGGCGTGGTCAAAAATTCAAGCAGAAGCTTGTGGATGGCTACCAAAAGCGCCTTATTGCAGTGAAACTTGCCAAGGGACATGTAAGCAAATATTAACATTGCTGTATGTATACTTTTGACTCAGCAGATTTGCTCACATTTTCAGTAGACCCATAATAAATTCATAAAAGAACCTAACTTCATAAAGATTTTTTGTGGCCAACAAGTATGTGCTCCAATCACTCAATCACAAAAAAATAGAACGCCATTCCTACCGTCAAGCATGGTGGTGGTAGTATTATGCTCTGGGCCTGTTTTGCTGCCAATGGAACTGGTGCTTTAAATGGGACAATGAAAAAGGAGGATTACCTCCAAATTCTTCAGGACAACCTAAACTCATCAGCCCGGAGGTTGGGTCTTGGGCGCAGTTGGGTGTTCCAACAGGACAATGACCCCAAACACACGTCAAAAGTGGTAAAGGAATGGCTAAATCAGGCTAGAATGAAGGTTTTAGAATGGCCTCCCCAAAGTCCTGACTTAAACGTGTGGACAATGCTGAAGAAACAAGTCCATGTCAGAAAACCAAGAAATTTAGCTGAACTGCACCAATTTTGTCAAGAGGCTTGGTCAAAAATTCAAGCAGAAGCTTGTGGATGGCTACCAAAAGCGCCTTATTGCAGTGAAACTTGCCAAGGGACATGTAAGCAAATATTAACATTGCTGTATGTATACTTTTGACCCAGCAGATTTGCTCACATTTTCAGTAGACCCATAATAATTTCATAAAAGAACCTAACTTCATAAAGATTTTTTGTGGCCAACAAGTATGTGCTCCAATCACTCTACCACAAAAAAATAAGAGTTGTAGAAATGATTGGAAACTCAAGACAGCCATGACATTATGTTCTTTACAAGTGTATGCAAACTTTTGACCACGACTGTATATTATTTTGCACATCCCGTACCCAAAATGTATTCTGTTTTACATTAGCCAGCACTGGTTCCAAAAACGGGCAGTTACCGATCATTTATAAGCCTTGCTCATTCCTGTACAGGTACCGTATTTTCCGGACCATAGGGCGCACCGGCTTATAAAGCGCACTGTCGATGAATGGTCTATTTTTTAATCTTTTTTCATATATTAGGCGCACCGGATTATAGGGTGCAATAAAGGAGTCATATTATTTATTTATTTTTCTAAATGTAAAACAATTCCTTGTGGTGTACGTCAGTGGTCCCCAACCTTTTTTGCACCACGGACCGGTTTAATGTAGGCGTTATTTTCACTTATTACTTTCCACTTGTGCCAGATAAATACAGCAAAAATAAGTGCATGAAAAATACATGTCACTATAACGCTGAAATAGTGGGAGCTTGCTTCTTTGCAATGAGATGCAGATGGAAATCAGCCTTCGGCTACAATCTGTCACATTTGTATTTGATATGTTCACGAATTTGCATTGTATTATGTCACACAGGTATAACAAATTAACAAATATAAGAACTTCCTATGAGGAGTTTTATTATACATCTATAAACAAGCTTATTGGTGTGTCTAGTGGGACAGGCCAAAATTAGGTTGGAGAAAAAGCAGTCCTTTATAAATTATTTCATGTTTCTCTGCGGTCTGGTAGCGAATGCGTCACGGACCGGTACATAACATGGTGTACATAACATGTAATGGTGGTTCTTTGGTCAAAACGTTGCATAGATGATGTTTTACAGATTATCTTCAAACCGCTTTATCTGACAGTCTCTTCAGGATGCGCCGTTTTGTGGGCGGTCTTATTTACGTGGCTCACCTTCGACAGCGTCTTCTCCCCGTTATCTTTGTTGTAGCGGTGTAGCGTGCAAGGACGGGAGTGGAAGAAGTGTCAAAAGATGGAGCTAACTGTTTTAATGACATTCAGACTTTACTTCAATCAATAACGCAGCAGCATCTCCTCATCCGGAAACAACACCGGAAATGTATCCCGTGAAAAACCGTCCGACCGGAACTCTCTAATAACTAAATTTCCTTGGGTGAATAATGTACACTCACTACACTGGTATGTTTTAGCGCTTTCATGGCGAGTTTACTGACATATTACACTACTTTATGTTAGAAATGTCAACAGTGGAGGATGAATGTCGCATAACAAGAAGAGCGAGAAAAAGAAGAAGCTTATCACTACGGGGTCGGCACGGACTACAAAGGTGGACGCGCGCAATTTTTATGAATTTATGCAGATCCCAAATACAGATCAGAAGGTACCAGACGAGTCATACCAAAGACTATAAAAATGGGACCCATTACCTCCCTGCTTGGCACTCAGCCTCAAGGGTTGGAATTGGGGGTTATATCACCAAAAATGATTCCCGGGCGCGGCCACCGCTGGTGCTCACTGCTCCCCTCACCTCCCAGGGGGTGATCAAGGGTGATGGGTCAAATGCAAAGAATAATTTCGCCACACCTAATGTGTGTGTGTGACAATCATTGGTACTTTAACTTTAACCTTTAAGAAGGTAAGAGAAGTTGCTTTTGCACAATATTGCGAAACAAAACGCCAGATAATGTCTTACCTTATACACACACCATAATAATACTCCTATGTTTAATGCGCAGACAATCCATCAAGCGGTGTGGCTTCATTGATTACCAAAGTCGTACTAAAACATTTTGATAGATTTTTGAGCGCCGTGTGTAATGTTCTATATTTTCAATGGAACATATAATATGTTGGTGTTGTTTACTTGAGACCCATCATAATGCAGCCTACACATAACTCTTATGTTTGACTGCCATCTACTGGTCACAGTTATCATTACACCATGTACCAAATAAAATTGCTTCAAGGTGGGTAAGCGCAACCAAACTTATTCCTTACATTAGGCGCACCGGGTTATAAGGCGCACTGTCGAGTTTTGAGGGAAAAAAGGATTTTAAGTGCGCCTTATAGTCCAGTAATCATTTACCATTGTTTATTGATACTTAAAATCAAGTTTGTTTCGATGTTGACTAGAAATTAGAAATAAGTACTCGGTGAGATTGTGAGTTTTTTCCATGTTTCAGACAGAATAAAATCATGCAAATGTTGATTTTGTGTTTCAGCAGCCGCAGCCGCAGCAGCAGCAGCAAGATCCACTCTACGGATACTTTGCAGCGGTGGCCGGGCAGGTGAGGTGACAGATGTTGCAGTTGGGCTGGACAATTAATGGAATTTTAATTTTCGATTCCGATTATGGCTTCTCACGATTATGAAAATATATTCATCTGTGAAAAAAAAACGATTAGTGCATGCAAATTCCGGAGCTTGTGAAAGAGATGAGGAGTAAATGAATGGGAAAAAGAGCACGTCTCCTAGAAGTTTGGGATGTCACCATGGTTACTACCGTATTTTCTGGACCATAGGGCGCACCGGATTATGAAGCGCACTGCCGATGAATGGTCTATTTTCGATCTTTTTTCATTATATAAGGCGCATCGGATTGTAAGGATCATTAAAGGAGTCATAATATTATTGATTTTTTTCTAAATGTAGAAGACTTCCCTGTGGTCTACATAACATGTAATGTTGTTTCTATGGTCAAAATGTTGCATGGATTATGTTTTACAGATCATCTTCAAGCCGGTCTTATTTACGTGGCTCACCTTCGGCAGCGTCTTCTCCCCGTCATCTTAGTTGTAGCGGTGTAGCGTGCAAGGACGGGAGTGGAAGAAGTGTCAAAAGATGGCGCGAACTGTTTTAATGACATTCAGACTTTACTTCAATCAATAACGGAGCAGCATCTCCTCATCCGGAAACAACAACAACACCGGAAAAGTGTACCGTGAAAAACCGTCCGACCGGAACTCTAATAACTAAAGTTCCTTGGGTGAATAATGTAAACTCACTACACCGGTATGTTTTAGCGCTTCCATGGCGAGTTTACTGACAGATATAAGTAAGAACTTTACACTACTTTATATTAGAAATGGCAACAGTGGAGGATGAATGTCCCATAACAAGAAGATAGAGAAAAAGACGAAGTTTAACGACTACGGGGTCGGCACGGACTACAAAGGCGGATGCGCATAATTTTTCAGGATTTATACCAGGGGTGTCAAACATACGGCCCGCGGGCCGGAACCGGCCCCCAAGGAGGTTCGATCAGGCCCGCAGGATAATTTGAAAGTGGAAAAAATGCATAAAAGACATGGAATTAATATTTTTAATTCGCTGCAATTCATGGATTATCCGCTAAGGGGCGCACTCTTTCCATCAGAGTAGAAGACAAGCCGCATCACTGAGACAGACTGAAAACAGCAGACGGTATCAATGCGCCACCTGCTGCTTGTTACGACGTTGTTAATACCTTGGTCTCTACCTCTCCGCTACACCCTCATTAGCCAAAATGTCGTTATCCAAACGGAGAAAAGTAGATAAGGAGTGTAGAATTTTCAAAGAAAAATGGACCACGTCCTATTTATTTACAGAGATGCACGGAAAACCTTCGTGCTTGGTGTGTTTGCAACAAGTTTCGGTATTGAAGGAATATAATATTCGACGCCACTACGAGACTCATCACAGCGAAAAATATGACGGCTTGCAAGGACAACTGAGAAGAGATAAGATTAACGAATTGCTGGCGGGTCTGAGGAAACAGCAGTCAACTTTCATCCAGAGCCGAGAAGTCAGTGAAGCAGCGGTAAAAGCCAGCTACCTAATTGCTAGCGAAATAGCATTAGCATCGAAGCCGTATTCCGACGGTGACTTTGTTAAACGATGCATGATGAAGGCGGCTGAACTTGTATGTCCCGAGAAGCGACAAGCTTTTGCCAATATTAGCCTGACGAGGAATACTATAGCAGAGAGGATTTCGGAACTATCGGCAGATTTAGACAGTCAATTGAAACAGAGAGTCAAGTCATTTATTGCATTTTCCGTGGCAATTGACGAGAGCACTGACATCACAGACGTGGCCCAACTGGCCATATTTATTCGAGGAGTTGATGAGACATTGACTGTTACTGAAGAGTTTCTTGAGTTGGTGCCAATGATGGACACCACAACAGCCGAGGACAAATTAACAGCCCTGGCTGCTAAAATTTTGTGCATGTTTGGGACAACCTACCTTTGTGAACAAATTTTCTCAGTGATGAATATCAATAAAGCAAAAATGCGTTTAAGGCTCACAAACAAGCACTTAAATGACATTCTGAAAGTGACAGCTAGTCAGGACATGACACCTGGTGTTGATGCATTACAGGCCAAAAGATGCCAAGTTTCAGGAACAAATACAAGTCCAGACTAGACTAACACCTTTAAAATGCTGCCTTAGATACTGTTTGCATTGAAAGAATACAGCTCTGTGAAGATGAATCCTTACTGTGGTGATTTAAAAAATGTGCACTTTAATGTTAGTCAGCAGCTTCAAAACAAAAGTTGTGTGATGGAATTCTACTGTTCATACAACTCCATAAATTTTCTGTATGTGTATGTATGTTTCATGTATGAAGTTTACAGATTTACAGGACAGGCGAACACTTTCTTCATTACACATTTAAAATCACTCTCCTTAGTTTGTAAGGTGTGCAGGGATTACATTTAGATTTTATATGCGTATGTGTAAGTGGTTTAAAAATTCCTTTCTTTAAAAGTCTCATTTAATCTTAAAGTGCATTACTATATTTTTCAGTACCAATTAAAGTTTTGTGCCTTTGTACAATCAGTGGGATCAGTTGCAATGCATATTTGTGAATGATAAAAGTAAATTGCACATTTGTCTAAGGAAATATGAGGTGTTTCATGAAATGTTTTGTAAAAGGATAGTTAATTAAATTTCAATATGTTCCTAATGTTCTTGTGCTTCTTTACACCAAAACAAAGGAAAGACATGATATTTTGGTTATTTATAGCAGAGTATGGTATAATTTTAATGGTCCGGCCCACTTGACATCTCTCTAGGCCGTATGTGGCCCACGATGCGAAATGAGTTTGACACCCCTGATTTATACAGATCCCAAATACAGACCAGCAGGTACCAGAAGGTAAGAAAAGTTGCTTTTGCATAATATTGCGAAACAAAACACCAGATAATGTCTGACCTTATACACACACCATAATAATACTCCGATGTTTAATGCGCCGACAATCCTTCAAGCGGTGTGGCTTCATAGCTTACCAAAGTCGTACTAAAACATTTTGATAGATTTTTGAGCGCCGTGTGTAATGTTCTATATTTTCAATGGAACATATAAAATGTTGCTGTTGTTTACTTGAGTCATATTGCCATCATAGTGCAGCCTACACTTATCTCTTATGTTTGATTGCCATCTACTGGTCACACTTATCATTACACCATGTACCAAATAAAATAGCTTCGAGGTGGGTAAGCTCAACCAAACTTATTCTTTGCATTAGGCGCACTGTCGAGTTTTGAGGAAAAAAAGGATTTTAGATGGCAGTCAAACATAAGAGATACAACAAAGATGACGCGAGAAGACGCTGCCGAAGGTGAGCCACTTAACTGTTTTTTTATTTAGTCTTTATTTAACCTGGTAAAATCCCATTGAGATCAAAGATCTCTTTTCCAAGGGAGACCTGGCCAAGAGGGCAGCAGCAAGGTCACATTAAAAACAGTAACCAACACATAAAACATCAAATTTACAACACTAAAACTTGCTCACATGACACATGTGCATACAGACAAGGTAGACTGCAGTCCTTTCACAGAAGATTTAAACTCATTTAATGTAACAAGGGTTTGAAGTTGAAGATTCGATTTTATGTTATTCCAAGCCTTCGGTGCTGAAAACCTAAATGCCTTCCTGCCCAGTTCAGTTCTTACTTTGGGGACGACAAATTGCAGAACATTCATTGAACGTAGATTGTGACTTCCTTGTTTCTTTTTTAAAAGACAAGATGGATAAGATGGAGTGATACCCAGAATGGTTTTGTAGATGAACACATACCAATGATTGAGGGGTCGAGCACATAAAGATAACCAGTTAACCATTGAGTATAACACACAATGGTGAGTAGGGGGAGCGCAGTTGGTGATGAATCTCAGTGCACCGTGGTACACACTATCCAGCTTGTGGAGACAACCAGCAGTAGCATTCATGTACAACACATCTCCATAGTCAATAACAGGTAAAAAGGTTGTTTCCACCAATTTCTGTTTCACAGTAAAAGAAAAGCTTGTTTCTATAATAAAATCCCAGTAAAAGTTTCAGTTTTTTTACAACATACTGAATGTGCTCCTTAAAACTCAAGTGGTCACCAATAAGTAAATAAGAGCGCCCACAAAACGGCGCATCCGGAAGCGACTTGAAGACAATCTGTAAAACATCATCTATGCAACATTTTGACCAAAGAACCACCATTACATGTTATGTACACCACAAGGAAGTGTTTTACGTTTAGAAAAAAATTATAATAATATGATTCTTTCAATGGGCTCTATAATCCGGGGCACCTTTATATATAGAAAAAAGATCTATGGTCTGGAACATACGGTAATCGTGCTTACAGTTTCAATCAAAATACTCGTGATGATTATTTTTGCCGGCCCTTCGCGGCATGATGAGTTCCAGTAGCACTATTAGTCTTTACATTGTGCATGTCCCTCCTTCAGGACGGCCAGATCTCGCCAGAGGAGCTGCAGCAGTGCCTCACTCAGTCTGGCATCTCCGGCGGTTACAAACGTAACACAGCAGATGCCGTCGCGCACTTTGGCCAAACACGAGCTGACTTTTGTCGTTTTTCTCTCCAACAGCCTTCAACCTGGACACCTGCAGACTGATGATCAACATGCTGGACGTATCCTTCTCCCGCCTCGCGTAAAGACTCTTTTCAGATAGAAAGGCTCCTTGACTGGAGGGTCTCAGAGAGACATGTCCGGCTCCATGGGCTTCACCGAGTTCAGGGATCTGTGGCAGGCGCTCAATGGCTGGAAATCCAGCTTTGTGTCGTATGACCGCGACCGGAGTGGCACGGTGGAGGGCAATGAGATGCAGCAGGCCATCACCTCCATGGGTAATTATTTGTCACAACACTAGATCAGGGCTGCCCCGACCCTTTTGCCTCCTAGTGCCAAAGTGTGAAACATAGATCGCCTAAATGTAAATAATAAATTTCCTTTAAAGGGGAACTGCTCTTTTTTATTGGAATCACCTAAAATCATCAGCACGGACGTTGGGTCTTGGGCGCAGTTGGGTGTTCCAACAGGACAATGACCCCAAACTAGGGCTGGGCGATATATCGATATAGGCGATATATCGCGGGTTTGTCTCTGTGCGATATAGAAAATTACTATATCGTGATATTCGAGTATACGTTCTCACGCAGTTGCTTTTAGCTGCTGGCATTACACTACAGCAGTGGTTCTTAACCTTGTTGAAGGTACCGAACCCCACCAGTTTCGTATGCGCATTCACCGAACCCTTCTTTAGTGAAAAAAAAAAAAGTTGTTTTCTTTAAATTCAAGACAAAGTTACCGTAATTTCCGGACTATAAGCCGCACCTGACTATAAGCCGCACCAGCTAAATTTAGGGGAAAATACAGATTGCTCCATATATAAGCCGCACCCGACTATAAGCCGCAGGGTTTTGATGTGTAATTACCGTAGTATATAGGGGTTCCTGCTACCACGGAGGGGATTGTCGGGACAGAGATGACTGTTTGGGAACGCAAAGCGTCCCATTTATTAACAATAAATCTTTCAATCATTCAATCAAACTTTCACATCTTTGACATGGCGAACAGCATTTGTGCAGAGTACAAATAATACAACGGTGCAAAGTAATACAAAGGGCTCGCCTGTACGTTATCAAAATAACCAGCATACCGGTATATGAAAAGTCAGTCTTTAATCATTGTGTCATCGTCTTCCTCCTGCATACTAAAACCACCGAAATCCTCTTCGTCGGTGTCGGAGAAGAACAGGCCGTAAATAAGCCGCACCCTTGTATAAGCCGCAGGGACCAGAACGAGGGGAAAAAGTAGCGGCTTATAGTCCGGAAATTACGGTATATGTTTTTGGTAACACTTTAGTATGGAGAACATATTCTAAGTAACAAAGACTTAATTTAGAGTTATTTGGACACTAGGGGAACATATTCTAAGTAATAAAGACTTAATTTAGAGTTATTTGGACACTAGGGGAACATATTCTAAGTAATAAAGACTTAATTTAGAGTTATTTGGACACTAGGGGAACATATTCTAAGTAATAAAGACTTAATTTAGAGTTATTTGGTTAGGGTTAGAGGGTTAGGCTTATAATAAGGCCATGCCGAATAAGGCATTAATAAGTACTTAATAATGACTAGTTAAGAGCCAATATGTTACTAATTTGCATGTTAATAAGCAACTAATTAATGGTGAATATGTTCCCCATACTAAAGTGTTACCATGTTTTTTTTACTGGTGCACAAAATGAACCGTGCACGAACATCACCTTGTTCAAACAACAAAACCAACAGTGCATAAACTCACAACAAATTACACACCTGCAAATCAGTCTGACTTCTGCTGTTGCCGTATCCGTAATACGCCGATAGGGAGAAGTTTGTATTTACATGATGAGTCGGGTGTGTTTTGACCCCTGAGCCCGACTCACCGAACCCCTAGGGTTCGATCGAACCCAGGTTAGGAACCACTGCACTACAGGCTCTCCTCGCTTTTCCTGTGTCTCCTTCTCACAGACCAGCGCACCTTCTTACATACGTCACATACTGTCACGACATACGTCACATACGTATACGCCCTCGCGCAGCAAAGAGGTAGCAGCATGGGTAACGTTAGCTGTGATGCTAGCGCAGCCGTGCGAGTGGTAATACGAGAGAGAGAAGGTGCGAATCTGGTAACAAATGAAGGAATATTAATTCCCCCAAAAAACAGCAGTGGGTCCATCGTCTGGCGGTGGTTTTGCTTCAAGTGGGAATATGTCAAACAGACTACCCTAATTTGTCAAGTGTGGGGCAAAAGCGTTGCTATAAAAAGTAGCATTACTGCTAATTTGTAGCATCATTTGAAAAGTCACCTGCTAGAGAATGAAGAGTGCTTACTCCGCATGTCAACATCTCCGTTCGGTGACACACCATCAAAATGCCGAGGCAAACATTTCCAGATCAACACCGTATGAAAAAAATTGTAATTTTTTTAGTTGTGATTTCCCTCTCTGCATGAAAGTTTTAAAGTAGCATATATTTATGCAATATGAAGAAGAATGTTTTAATGTAGACACATAGAATCATCATACTGCTGTGATTATATGCATCAAGTGTTCATTCAAGGCTAAGGCAAAATATCGAGATATATATCGTGTATCGTGACATGGCCTTAAAATATCGCGATATTAAAAAAAGGCCATATCGCCCAGCCCTACCCCAAACACACGTCAAAAGTGGTAAAGGAATGGCTAAATCAGGCTAAAATGAAGGTTTTAGAATGGCCTTCCCAAAGTCCTGACTTAAACGTGTGGACAATGCTGAAGAAACAAGTCCATGTCAGAAAACCAACAAATTTAGCTGAACTGCACCAATTTTGTCAAGAGGAGTGGTCAAAAATTCAACCAGAAACTTGCCAGAAGCTTGTGGATGGCTACCAAAAGCGCCTTATTGCAGTGAAACTTGCCAAGGGACATGTAAGCAAATATTAACATTGCTGTATGTATACTTTTGACCAAGCAGATTTGCTCACATTTTCAGTAGACCCATAATAAATTCATAAAAGAACCAAACTTCATGAATGTTTTTTGTGACCAACAAGTATGTGCTCCAATCACTCTACAGTGTTTCCCATAAACTGCCAAGATACCACCATGACATCATCGAGTAATTTGCATAATTTACTACAATGATGTGATTTTCTCTAAAAAGGCTCAAAAAATATATACTTACTAATTAATAACAGTTTTGTTTTAAACGTCCATCCATCCATCCATTTTACAATATAATTACAACACTTTATGTACATATTCATATACAGATTTGAACAATAAGTTATTCACTGAAATATATTTATTAATTGTGGTTCTTACAAAAAATATATCTTATAAAATATAAAAGCTTAAATGTCTCTTAAAGCTCTGCCCCTTTTAATTAGTGCATACTAATAATTTAACTTAAGCCTACTACTACAACCATATTATTTACCAGCAACATAAAGTGAAACAGAGGCAGAGGTGTCCTGCCACAGTCAGTAACAAATAAACAGAAAACAGTAGTGGTGGTAGATAGACACAAAGCTTCATCAAACATCTGATCCACTGAACAAAAAGCTCCAAAAATCTTGAACTTTAGACTGCCATCAGTTTTACTCCCTACACTTAACCATGTGTTTCCTACTGCCTGCAGACTTTGCACCCTTTGTTATATACACATGTTGTGTTTCTAATATAAATACATTTAATAAAGTCAAATACAAATAAGGCAACAAGAGAAGTATCCTACACTTCTCTTTTGTAAAGTAAATCTGAACAGCCGATATGGGCATCTACATCAACTATATGATTTGCCTGAGAAGCTGGAGAGGACAATATATATATATATATATATATATATATATATATATATATATATATATTTTTTTTTTTTTTTTTAATTTTATTTGTGGCGGATGTAATTCTTTCGTGGCGGGCCGCCACAAATAAATGAATGTGTGGGAAACACTGATAAATGTACGTTATATGAGGCATAAATAACCAACTGAGAAGGTGCCTGGTATGTTAACGTAACATATTATGGTAAGAGTCATTCAAATAACTATAACATATAGAACATGCTATACGTTTACCAAACAATCTGTCACTCCTAATCGCTAAATCCCATGAAATCTTATACATCTAGTCTCTTACGTGAATGAGCTAAATAATATTATTTGATATTTTACGCTAATGTGTTAATAATTTCACACATAAGCCGCTCCTGAGTATAAGTCGCACTCCCGGCCAAACTATGAAAAAAACTGCGACTTATAGTCCGAAAAATACGGTAAACACGCTGCAGGCCTGCTTGTATCGGTAGCTTATGTCGGACATTTTACATGCAGGCCGATTTATCACCCATACTTGTTTTACTGCTGATATCGGACCGATACCCGATATCAATATGTTTAAAAGAAGTCAGTATGAGTATGTCTTCAATGTGGGGAGCCACACATGACATGAAGGAGTACTCTGACCTCTCCTCGTTCTTCACGACGTGTGCGCAGGTTACAACATGAGCCCTCACGCCATGAACGCCATCATGAGGCGTTACAGCACCAACGGGAGGATCCCCTTTGACGATTTCGTGTGCTGTTTCGTCCGCCTGCGCGCTCTGACGGGTGAGTTGCACGGGGGGGAAAAAACAAACACATTTAATGTTTGAATTTGTGGTACAACACACGCACGCGTTTGCTTTCAGACCATTTCCGGCGCCGGGACACGTCTCATAACGGCAGCGCCTCATTTCAGTACGACGACGTGAGTGCACACAGCGTTTCCTCCGTGCTCGGACCGTAACCGTGACGACCTTTTCTACCTGTCCAGTTCATACAGGTGACGATGAGCATGTGAGGAAGGACGAGCCTTCCTGCGGTGTTTGTACGGTGGAACCGCCGACGTCTGCAACGCTCCTAAGACCTCAGCTTCTTTTTTTTTCTTTTTTTTCATGTCACCACTAAAGGGTATGGCAAGGACGGAAAAGTGTGATGGTAACCATAGAACAGGAAATTGAACTTAACTAGTATGGCTGCCCAGTACAATATTGATGAAATAATTATATACACTCATTTTTTAGCAAGCAGATGCTAACATGAATAGCATGTGTGATGGCCAACAATTAGCAGGAATATGATCAGAAATGAGTTTTTTTGAGTAATGACCTAAGCCAGGGGTCCCCAAACTACGCCACCGTCCAAAATCCGGCCTGCGGGAAGTCCAGAGTTGAAAAAAAAAAAGTTTTATATTAAAAAAAAATTTATCTGTTCTTTCTAATTCATTTTCTATCGCTTGTTACTCTCTGTGTCTCCTAGCCACTCAGGCAAATCATATTGTCTAAAAATGCATTTTCCCATTGATAGCATGACATCATCGCGCTCGGAATATATTAGGGCTGCAACTAACAACTAATTTGATAATCGATTACTCTGTCGATTATTACTTCGATTAATAATCGGATAAAAGAGACAAACTACATTTCTATCCTTTCCAGTATTTTATTGGAAAAAAACAATATACTGGCACCATACTTATTTTGATTATTGTTTCTCAGCTGTTTGTAAATGTCCCAGTTTATAAATAAAGGTACCGGTATATAAAAAAAAAAAAGTAGCCTCTGTGCATGCGCATAGCATAGATCCAACGAATCGATGACTAAATTAATCGCCAACTATTTTTATAATCGATTTAATCGATTAGTTGTTGCAGCCCTAATATATATATATATATATATATATATATATATATATATATATATATATATATATATATATATACACATTATAAATATACATACACACGTATGTATATATAAGTTAAAAGTTAAAGTACCAATGATTGTCACACACACACTAGGTGTGGTGAAATTTGTCCTCTGCATTTGACCCATCCCCTTGTTTACCCCCTGGGAGGTGAGGGGAGCAGTGGGCAGCAGCGGTGCCGCGCCCGGGAATCATTTTGGTGATATGATATGATGTGCATATATGTATATGTATATATATGTGCGTATATATATATATATGTGTGTGTGTGTATATATATATATATATATATATATATATATATATATATATATATATATATATATATACATACATACATATATACACCACCGGCCAAATTTTTTAACCCAATGCGGCCCCCGAGTCAAAAAGTTTGGGGACCCCTGACCTAAGCAGTACACTAAAAAAACTGTACAAGCAATTACAGTTGCAATTTGAAGATGTTAGATTAGGCAGTAGTGTAAAGACTACTACTACTACTACTACTACTACTACTACTACTACTACTACTACTACTACTACTACTACTACTACTACTGTTATTAAAGTAGCGGCTTATAGTCCGGAATGTAAAGTATACATGAAAAAAGGTTTTATGACGGTGACAGCTTGACCCCGGAACAGACTAATGAAATTCCCATTACTCCCTGTGGAGAACAAATGCTTGTAAATCCAAACAAATAGGAGACGTCCCCGCACCTTGGAACAGTGTTGGACTTCAGGGGTTCCACTGTATTTGTCATGTGACATTCCAGCCAGCTAGTAGCGATGTAATCAATGTACCTTGTTAACCCTCTTACACTCCACTTTGTACTCATTTTTAATGTGTAACAGAAGTCATAGGAAGGACACGATGTCACAATAAGGTGCTAATAAACTTGGGTCCTCACGTCTGTCATGTCCCCTTTGATGCTCACACCACTGCAGACTTGATGAACTGGAAAAAGAAAGACGTGTTAGAACATGATACCAACAGTTGAGCTTCGATATCAGCATTGGAAAATAAGTTGTGCCACACGCACTTCAAACATCTAACACTGGGGTGTCCAAAGGTTTTCTACCATACTGAGTGAAAAGGGAGGCCTTTCGTTAAAAAAAATTAATATATGCTAAAGAGAGATGTGTAAAGATAAAACTTTGTGCCAGCTTTGTGTTACAGGTGACTATATTATTCATATACGATGCCGGGACAATATCAGCACAGATTATACACACTTACTATTTTGTAGTGAGGAATGCAAGAAAAGGTTTGACCAAGTGAAATGAGTCGACCCGAGAACAATGGTAGGTATGAAAAACACTCACCTATTTGTTATTAAGTGTCTGGAATGTACTTATGCTGTCTTTATTTTTTAAGTGGAGTGGTAATTTTTTTTGGGCGACACCAAAAACCCACAATTAATTCATCAAGTTAAGCCAGGGGTCGGCAACCCAAAACATGGAAAGAGCCACATTGGACCAAAAATACAAAAAAACAATCTGCCTGGAGCCGCAAAAGATGAAAAGTCTTATATAAGTGTTATAATGAAGGCAACACATGATGTGTCTATATTAGCCTACTATCAAAATGACTTTAAAAGTCTTATATAAGTGTTATAACGAAGGCAACACATAATGTAAGTGTCTATATTAGCTATATTAGCCTACTATCAAAATGACTTTAGAAGTCTTATATACGTCTTATAATGAAGGCCACACATGATGTGTCTATATTAGTTATATTAGCCTACTATCAAAATGACTTTAAAAGTCTTATATAAGTGTTATAATGAAGGCAACACATGATGTAAGTGTCTATATTAACTTTATTAGCCTACTATCAAAATTACTTTGAAATTCTTATATTAGTGTTATAGAAGGCAACATATGATGTGTCTATATTAGCCTGCTATCAAAATGACTTTAAAAGTCTTATATAAGTGTTGTAATGAACACATGTTTAACTGTTTGAATATTGAGTCTGTGGGTTAAAGGTATGTGTTTACAGCAATATGTATTCATTTCACAATTCAACTGAATATTTCATTTTTTTTGCCATGATTTAATAATTTCCCCTATTCAAGTAATTATTTTTTTTAATGAACCTAATGTGACAGCACTGCATGAATGTATTTGATCCATCAAATCCGTCTGTTCCCTGTGAAAAACGCTTTATAAATAAAATATATTCACTTAAGTCAATCGTTAAATTATATAATTAATTATTTATTTAAAAATGTATAATCATTTCACAGTTTAAATTTTTGAATCATCAATTTTATAACTAAATATTAATTATTTTTTAAAAAATTAATTTCACAATTTAATTTAATATTGCATTTTTTTCGCCATGATTTAATAATTTCCCTATTTAATTAATTATTTTTTAAATGAACCTAATGTGGCAGCACTGCATGAATGTATTTGATCCATCAAATCCATCTGTTCCCTGTGAAAAACGCTTTATAAATAAAATATATTCACTTAAGTCAATCGTTAAATTATATAAGTAATTATTTATTTAAAAATATATAATCATTTCACAGTTTACATTTTTGAATCATCAATTTTATAACTAAATATTAAAAAAAAATTTTTTAATTAATTTTACAATTCAATTGAATATTGCATTTTTTTCCGCCATGATTTAATAGTTTCCCTATTTAATTATTTTTCAATGAACCTAATGTGGCAGCACTGCATGAATGTATTTGATCTGTCAAATTCATCCGTTATCTGAAAAATGCTTGATGTATAAAATGTACTTGAGTAAATCATTTAATTATATCATTATTTAACAAAAAATATATAATTATTTCACCGTTTAAATATTTGAATCACCAATTTTATTAAAAAAATATATAATTGAAAAAATATGTATTTATTTCACGATTTAATATAATTTTATTTTCAATTTTTCCCATGATTTAATAATTTCACTATTTAATTAATAACTTTTTAATGAACCTATTGTGGCAGCACTGCATGAATTCAGGACGCTCTTAAAATGTAAGCTTTTTCTCACGACATTAAGTCATTTTGCTTTTTTTCTTGCATTTTTACCTGTTTTGCTTCATTTTTTTTTCTTCCCAACAAAACTCGAGTTGCTGGCCGCAAATGGCCACCCGGGCTAACACTTTGGACACCACTGATCTAATTCAAGTGTTGCCGAATACAACACAACATAAACACCTCCAACTTTTATCTTTCATTATCAAGGGCTCAGGTGTTTCTAATGAAGTGGCACACCTGGGAGTGCAGGCACGCACCTGGTCGAAGGAGAAGCTGGCCACTTGGCAGTCACACGGCAAACTGACCAGGTGAGACCGGAAACGATCTGTTGGCAGGAAGGGTTTGAGGATGAGAAGCCGCGTCCAAGATTGGCGCGCACATTTGTAGTGATGGGCAAATGAAGCCTCAAGTGAGTGTGTGCCACACTCACTGGCTGTACTGACACTGCACTGATGCTGTGTTGCCTTGGCACCATCTGCTGGATTACTGCAGTCACTACATTTGAACCCTCACTACGCATTTGTGCATTCTCCGAATTGCAAACTGCAAAATGCATGCATGCTCTTTAATAAACAACTAATAACTTTAGAAATACAAATTCAAGTGTAATTTTGGAGGTGGGAGGAGCTTGATTAAGTACCTTACTAACTTTTCGAAAGCATGTTTAAAAAAAACATCACAATCAAAGTTTTAGACAGAAAACCTTACTGACTTTTTGATGGTTATATCTTTAGTAAGT
The DNA here is from genome assembly GCF_033978785.1 of Entelurus aequoreus. Taxonomy (NCBI): domain Eukaryota; kingdom Metazoa; phylum Chordata; class Actinopteri; order Syngnathiformes; family Syngnathidae; genus Entelurus; species Entelurus aequoreus. The sequence goes on along the minus strand of NC_084741.1, from coordinate 17,527,230 downwards.
ATTGTTATTACTGTATTTTCCGGACTATAAGGCGCACTTAAAATCCTTTGTTTTCCCTCAAAACTCGACAGTGCACCTTATAACCCGGTGCGCCTAATGTACGGAATAATTCTGGTTTTGCTTACCGACCTCGAAGCAATGTTATTTGGTACATGATGTAATGATAAGTGTGACCAGTAGATGGCAGTCAAACATAAGAGATACGTGGAGACTGCAATATGATGGCAATATGACTCAAGTAAACAACACCCAACATTTTATATGTTCCATTGAAAGTATAGAACATTACACACGGCGCTCAAAAATATATTAAAATGTTTTAGTACGACTTTGGTAAGCTATGAAGCCACACCTCTTGATGGATTGTCGGCGCTTTTGAGGTAACTATGAACAAACTGTTGCGATGAGGTGGCGACTTGTCCAGGGTGTACCCCGCGTTCCGCCCGATTGTAGCTGAGAAACTGCGATTAATCGTGATGAAATATTTTCATGTTTGACAGCCCAGTTACGGTAATATAAACTTAAATGATCTAAAAGGTCCACTTATTAATGATGAAAAATTATATCTATCTGCGATTAATTTTGAATTAACTATGAACAAATTGCGATTAATCGTGATTATATATTTTAATCGTTTGACAGCCCAGTTACGGTAATAAAAACTTGAAAATTATCAATAGGGTACACTTATTAATGATGAAAATTATATTTATCTGCGATTAATTTTTAGTTAACTATGAACAAATTGCGATTAATCGTGATTAAATTTTTTAATCGTTTGACAGCTCAGTTACGGTAATATAAACTTAAATGATCTTTAAGGTCTACTTAATAATGATGACAAATTATATCTATCTGCGATTAATTTTGAGTTAACTATGAACAAATTGCGATTAATCATGATTAAATATTTGAATCGTTTGACAGCCCAGTTACGGTAATATAAAATTAAATTATCTATAAGGTCCACTTATTAATGATGAAAAATTACATCTATCTGCCATTACTTTTGAATTGACTATGAACAAATTGCGATGAATCGTGATTAAATGTTTTAATAGTTTGACAGCCCAGTTACGGTAATAAAAACTTGAAGATGATCTGTAGAGTACACTTTTTAATGATGAAAATTATATCTATCTGCAAGTAATCACAATTAATTTTGAGTTAACTATGAACAAATTGCGATTAATCGTGATTAAATATTTTAATCGTTTGACAGCCCAGTTACGGTAATACAAACTTGAAAATTATCTATAGGGTACACTTATTAATGATGAAAATTATATCGATCTGCAAGTAATCACAATTAATTTTGAGTTAAAAATGAACACTGCGATTAATCGTGATTAAATATTTTAATCGTTTGACAGCCCAGTTATGGTAATAAAAATTTGAAAATGATTAATAGGGTACACTTATTGATGATGGAAATTATTTCTATCTGCGATTAATTTTGAGTTAACTATTAACAAATTGCGATTAATCGCAATTAAAAAATTTAATCGTTTGACAGCCCAGTTACGGTAATATAAACTTAAATTATCTATAAGGTCCACTTATTAATGATGAAAAAGTATATATTTCTGCCATTACTTTTGAGTTAACTATGAACAAATTGAGATTAATCGTGATTAAATATTTTAATAGTTTAACAGTCCAGTTACGGTAATAAAAACTTGAAGATGATCTATAGGGTACACTTATTAATGATGAAAATTATATCCATCTGCAAATAATCACAATTAATTTGTAGTTAAAAATGAACCCCTACGATTAATCGCAATTAAATATTTTAATCGTTTGGCAGCCCAGTTACGGTAGTAAACATTTGAAAATGATCTATAGGTTACACTTATTAATGATAAATTATATCGATCTGCAAATAATCACAATTCATTTTGAGTTAAAAATGAACACTGCGATTAATTGTGATTAAATATTTTAATCGTTTGACAGCCCAGTTACGGTAATATAAACTTAAATCATCTATAAGGTCCACTTATTAATGATGAAAAGGTATATCTTTCTGCCATTACTTTTGAGTTAACTATGAACAAATTGCGATTAATCGTGATTAAATATTTTAATAGTTTAACAGCCCAGTTACGGTAATAAAAACTTGAAGATGATCTATAGGGTACACTTATTAATGATGAAAATTATATCCATCTGCAAATAATCACAATTAATTTGTAGTTAAAAATGAACACTACGATTAATCACGATTAAATATTTTAATCGTTTGGCAGCATAGTTACGGTAGTAAACATTTGAAAATGATCTATAGGTTACACTTATTAATGATAAATTATATCGATCTGCAAATAATCACAATTCATTTTGAGTTAAAAATGAACACTGCGATTAATTGTGATTAAATATTTTAATCGTTTGACAGCCCAGTTACGGTAATATAAACTTAAATTATCTATAAGGTCCACTTATTAATGATGAAAAAGTATATCTTTCTGCCATTACTTTTGAGTTAACTATGAACAAATTGCGATTAATCGTGATTAAATATTTTAATAGTTTAACAACCCAGTTACGGTAATAAAAACTTGAAGATGATCTATAGGGTGCACTTATTAATGATGAAAATTATATCCATCTGCAAATAATCACAATTAATTTGTAGTTAAAAATGAACACTACGATTAATCGCGGTTAAATATTTTAATCGTTTGGCAGCCCAGTTACAGTAGTAAACATTTGAAAATGATCTATAGGTTACACTTATTAATGATAAATTATATCGATCTGCAAATAATCACAATTCATTTTGACTTAAAAATGAACACTGCGATTAATTGTGATTAAATATTTTAATCGTTTGACAGCCCAGTTACGATAATAAAAATTTGAAAATCATTAATAGGGTACACTTATTAATGATGGAAATTATGAGTTAACTATTAACAAATTGCGATTAAATATTTTAATCTTTTCGACAGCCCAGTTACGGTAATAATAACTTGAAAATTATCTATAGGGTACACTTATTAATGATGAAAATGATATCCATCTGCAAGTAATCACAATTAATTTTGAGTTAAAAGTTAACACTGCGATTAATCGCGATTAAATATTTTAACCGTGTGACAGCCCTGATTTCTAGTAATGCTGGTTACTGCAATGATGTACACAACATTTTTAAATTGAGATGAACGTTTACATTGAACTGACTTTGCAAGTGGTAATCAAGAGTTGGCACAGGCGGAGAGTCGCGTGGTACCTTTAAGGATCTGGAGCCTCGTCAGCACAGTCACAAACTCGTCGTACTCGATCTTTCCCCGGCTGCTGTATTCCAGCCACAGCGTCTGGAAGGTGTCCTCATCCAAGAAAAATTCTGTGAGAGGGACGCCGCAGAAGGTCGACAACATCACATGACTTGCACGCGTCAGAGAAGACGGCGTTCCACAAGGGTCACTACCTGAGCCCCACGAGCAAATCACAACGTAATTAAAAAAAAAAAACAGCAAAAATAACTTGCCTCGCGCAGCCACAGCCTTCATCATTTGAGCGCGCTTGACAGAAGGTGGCGTCTCCCTCTCGTAGCTCTCCACATATTCCCTCCTGGTGACGGCCACGTAGTGCTCCAGTTTGAAGAACTCCACCACGTCCAGGTCTCCCGACTTGTCTGCCTGAGCGTCTCGGTTTAGGAAAGTCAACACACGTCCGTGCCTCGAAATGATGACGAAACATAAATAACGGTCCCGTGCTTGAGCGCTGGTGTCAAACTCAAGGCCCAGGGGCCCGATCTGGCCCTCCTCATCATTTTATATGGCAGTGGTGTCAAAGTCAAGGATGAATGATCTATATTTAATCAGTATTAGAGGCCACAACCGCCTGCTGCTGTTTAGCACGCAACAATACTCCATCAGTGTTGGCGCTAAGAATTTTCAAAATGAGGTCCCAGGGACCCCATCGAGTCATAAAAATGGGGTCCCACAGTACATTTTTGGGGTCCCACTTTTTTGTAATGGTTTCGAAAACAAATGATAAATGTATGCATTATCCTTTTATATCTCACTTTCTATATTGTGTTATGGGAAAAGGTTGTCCGAAACATTACTTAATTAAAAAAAAAACAAAATAGTTTCCGGATGAGGAGATGCTGCTTTGTTATTGATCTAAGTAAAGTCTGAATGTCATTAAAACAGTTAGCGCCATCTTTTGACACTTCTTCAACTCCCGTCCTTGCACGCTACACCGCTACAACAAAGATGACGGGGAGAAGACGCTGCCAAAGGTGAGCCACGTAAATAAGAGCGCCCACAAAACGGCGCATCCGGAAGCGACTGTCAGAAAGCGGCTTGGAGATGATCTGTAAAACATCATCTATGCAACATTTTGACCAAAGAACCACCATTACATGTTATGTAGACCACAAGGAAGTATTTTACATTTAGAAAAAAATAAAAATATGACTCCTTTAATGCGCCCTATAATCCGGTGCGCCTTATGTCAGAAAAATTGTATGTAAATTATCAAAAAACTTTCCGTTGTCTGAGTTCCCAGTGAACGGATGAAAGCTGTCTTTGTTGCACCAAGCCAAAGGCTTGGAAAATTCCATTGTGTACGATGGAAGGAGATGGGAGGGGGGTTATCTATTGTGATCCAAGACTTGCCCAAGCTCGATCCAGGACCAGCCCAAGCCTGAGGCATCTTTTTCTTTTGTGTTAATGTGACCGAAAACAATGGCTGTTTACATACCCCCTATTCCTTTAGAAACAGCTGTTGTTGTGTAAACAGGGAATATCCAAATAAAAGAGAAGACGTAAACCTTTTTTCGTCAGAGTGTGCAGGAAACTGTGCAAGATTACAGCCCGGACGTTTCTCCTCAAATTATTATTATTATTAGCCTTTATTTAACCAGGTAAAATCCCATTGAGATCAAAGATCTCTTTTCCAAGGGAGACCTGGCCAAGAGGGCAGCAGCAAGGTTACATTAAAAACAGTAAACAAATACATAAAACATCACATTTACGACATTAAAACTTGCTCACATAACACATGTGCATACAGACAAGGTAGACTGCAGTCCTTTCACGGAAGCTTTAAACTCATTCAACGTAACAAGGGTTTGAAGTTTAATATTCGATTGTAGGTTATTCCAAGCCTTCGCTGCTGAAAACCTAAATGCTTTCTTGCCCAGTTCAGTTCTTAAAAAGATAAAAAAATAGACCATTCATCGACAGTGCGCCTTATAATCCGGTAACTAAAATACGGTAAGTCATAAACTGGCGAGTATAGGACACAGTAAAGGATACATCAGCAAGTTTCACCAGCATGCGGGCCGTCCTGAGACTCAGCACTGCGTTTGGGAGGATAAACAAGAGGGAGAGTGTTAGAAAAAAAAAAGAAAAAAGGGTGCGCTTGTCTGCGAGTGGTGGTGTCCCCAAGTTGTAACCGACGTTTGCCACGAACAGAGAAGCCTCCGGCCTGCAGCTTGGCCAGAAGTTGGTCAGCGTTCAGCATCTGGTGGCAGCAAGAACACACAAGACTCGTGAGGGAACTCAAACCTCCATCCTGGGAGCAAAACAATTCATGTGACATTGTGCTCATGTCTATTATTATTATTGACGCGCTACATTAGGGGCACTAGTCTGAAGAGGAGTAGGCAGAAGCAGAGTTTATTCAATCCTACCCTTTCTCCACCTATGGTACCGATCATTCATTCACACCATGTCTTCAGCTTGTTTTCCAATAAGTAAAGAAATATTTAAATAATGACTTAAATGTGTCATTAATAAATACAAAAATTGAATTGAATACACACACAGGTGTTAATAAATGTGAAGTGAATTATATTTATATAGCGCTTTACATAGTGAAAGCCAATATCTAAGTTACATTTAAAGCAGTGTGGGTGGCACTGGGAGCAGGTGGGTAAAGTGTCTTGCCCAAGGACACAACGGCAGTGACGAGGATGGCAGAAGCGGGGTTCGAACCTGGAACCCCTCAAGTTGCTGGCACGGCCACTCTACCAACCGAGCGATACCGCTATATGACAGTTTAATACAAAAGGATATATTACCAACAAGTTCATTATTTTATTTATTTATTATATAAGTACATATTGAAATAAAAATAGGTAACTATTTCACAATTTAGTTATATAATTAAAAATATGTATTTATTTCACATTTGAGCTTTCTATGATGTTGCCCCTGTTGTTTTGCTTTAATTGATTTAATTCGCCTGTGTTTCTTACAGCACTTTAAAAATAAAATGTATTTACTTACTTACAATTTACTTAAGTTCATCATTTAATTACATAATTATTTTATTAAAAATATGTAATTATTTCCCAGTTGACATGTTATATAATTGATCATTTATATTAATCATATGTAATTATTTCACAATCTAAATATTTGAATAATCAAATATATAATTCAATATGAAAAAGAAATACGTTTTTTTTATTTATTATTATTTCATAATTTAATAATTTCACACCTTTTTTTTTCCATGAACACATGTGGAAGCATTTCATGAATTAATTTGATCCGTCGAACTCATTCATTATCTTTGAAAAACACTAAATTATTTTACATTTTGGGTCCATCGTTTAATTATATAATTACATATTTAATTAAAATATGTAATTATTTCACAATATAATTATCTGAATCATTAACTATATATATATACATAATAAATTAAAAATATAACTTTGATATTTATTGAATATTTAATCTTTAAAAATTATCTCATGATTTAATAATTGTACTATTATTTTTTGTCATGAACCTACGTGGTAGTGCTTCATGAATTCATTTGATCTTTCAAATTCATCCGTTATCTGTGAAAAGCGCTTCATAAATAAAACGTATTTACTTACAATTTACTAAAGTTAATCATTTAATTATATAAATAATTTAAAGAAAAATAAATGTAATTATTTCACAATTTAATAATAAATAATTGAATTACTGCATATAATATATATTTGAATAATCGATTATATAACAAAATATTTAAATTAAAAATATGTATTTATATCACAATTCAATAATGTTTTTCATGAACCCATGTGGTAGAACTTGATCAATGTATTTGATCTGTTGAATTCATCCGTTATCTGTGAAAAGCGCTTTATAAATAAATGTTATTTGCATACTTAAAATTACTTATGTTTATAATTTAATTATATAAATAATTATCTAATAAAAAATGACTTACTATTGCACAATTTACTTATTAGGTTCATAATTTAAATATATAATTAATCAATTCAAAATATGTAATTACTTCACAATGTAATTATTAATGTATTTATTTCACGATTTAATTGAATATTTATTTTTTATTATTTCATTATTTAATCACTTCACAAATTATTTTTTGTCATGAACCTATGTGGCAGCTCTTCATGAATTCATTTGATCAGTCAAATTCATCCGTTATCTGTGAAAAGCACTTAATAAATACTTTTTAAAAAATTTAAACTTACTTACAATTTACTTAATTTCATCATTCAATTATATTAACAAATATTTAATTAAAATTTGTTTATTATTTCATGTTGTACTTATTAATTAATCATATAATTCATTATTTAAAAATATTGAGTCATTCCACTAGATAATAAATTCAAAATATGTATTTATTTCACGATTTAATTGAATGTTGAATTTTTTAAAAAATGTTTTCATGATTTAATAATTTGACTATTTATTTGTATTATGAACATATGTGGCAGAACTTCACGAATTAATTTGCTCCGTCAAATTAATCCGGTATATGTAAAAAACGCTTTATAAATAAAATGTATGCACTTAAGACAATCATTAAATTATATAATTAATTTTTTAATTGAAAATATATAATTATTTCACAGTTTAAATATTTGAATCATCAATTTTATAACTAAATATTAAACTAAAAATATGCATTTATTTCACGATTCAATCGAATATTTCTTTTTTTTTGCCATGATTTAATAATTTCCCTATTTAATTAATAATTTTTTATGAACACATGTGGCAGCACTGCATGAATTTATTTGATCCGTCAAATTAATCCGTTATCTGTGAAAAATGCTTTATAAATCAAATGTATTTACTTAAGTCAATCATTTAATTACATAATTGTTTTAATCAAAAATAATTATTTCACTGTTTAAATATTTGAATCACCAATTTTATAACTAAATATTAAATGAAAAAATATGTATTTACTTCACGATTTAATATCATTTTTCCTTTTTTTTTTGCCATGATTTAATAATTTCCCTATTTAATTAATAATTTTTTATGAACCTAATGTGGCAGGACTTCATGAATTCATTTGATCCGCCAAATTCGTCCGTTATCTGTGAAAAACACTTTATGAATAAAATGTATTTACTTAAAATTTACATAGGTCAATCATTTAATAATATAAATATTTAATTAAAAATATATAATTATTTCACCGTTTAAATATTTGAATCACCAATTTTATAACTAAATATTATATGAAAAAATATGTATTTACTTCACGATTTAATACAATTTTCCCTTTTTTTTCGCCATGATATAATAATAATGTCCCTATTTAATTAATAATTTTTAATGAACCTAATGTGGCAGGACTTCATGAATTAATTTGATCCGCCAAATTCATCCGTTATCTGTGAAAAACGCTTTATAAATAAAATGTACATAAGTCAATCATTTAATTATATAAATATTTAATGAAAAATATATAATTATTTCACCGTTTAAATATTTGAATCACCAATTTTATAACTAAATACTAAATGAAAAAATATGCATTTATTTCACGATTCAATCGAATATTTCTTTTTTTTTGCCATGATTTAATAATTTCCCTATTTAATTAATAATTTTTTATGAACACATGTGGCAGCACTGCATGAATTTATTTGATCCGTCAAATTAATTCGTTATCTGTGAAAAATGCTTTATAAATAAAATGTATTTACTTAAGTCAATCATTTAATTACATAATTGTTTTAATCAAAAATAATTATTTCACTGTTTAAATATTTGAATCACCAATTTTATAACTAAATATTAAATGAAAAAATATGTATTTACTTCACGATTTAATATCATTTTTCCTTTTTTTTTTGCCATGATTTAATAATTTCCCTATTTAATGTATTTACTTAAGTCAATCATTTAATTACATAATTGTTTTAATCAAAAATAATTATTTCACTGTTTAAATATTTGAATCACCAATTTTATAACTAAATATTAAATGAAAAAATATGTATTTACTTCACGATTTAATATCATTTTTCCTTTTTTTTTTTGCCATGATTTAATAATTTCCCTATTTAATTAATAATTTTTTATGAACCTAATGTGGCAGGACTTCATGAATTCATTTGATCCGCCAAATTCATCCGTTATCTGTGAAAAACACTTTATAAATAAAACGTATTTACTTAAAATTTACATAAGTCAATCATTTAATAATATAAATATTTAATTAAAAACATATAATTATTTCACCGTTTAAATATTTGAATCACCAATTTTATAACTAAATATTATATGAAAAAATATGTATTTACTTCACGATTTAATACAATTTTCCCTTTTTTTTCGCCATGATATGATAATAATGTCCCTATTTAATTAATAATTTTTAATGAACCTAAAGTGGCAGGACTTCATGAATTAATTTGATCCGCCAAATTCATCCGTTATCTGTGAAAAACGCTTTATAAATAAAATGTACATAAGTCAATCATTTAATTATATAAATATTTAATGAAAAATATAAAATTATTTCACCGTTTAAATATTTGAATCACCAATTTTATAACTAAATACTAAATGAAAAAATATGTATTTATTTCACGGTTTAATGGAATTTTTTATTTTTTATTCTTTCCATGATTTAATAATTTAACTATTCAATTATTTACTTTTTAATGAATTGAATGTGGCAGCACTGCATGAATTCATGCAGACCCGAAAACCTGATTGGTTACCCGGCACTTCCGCTTCTACCATAGAGGGGGGCGTGGCCTGTGAGTGTGTTGTTTGCATTCACCTCCGGCCTGAGGTCGTCCTGCGGAAGAAGAAAAAGATGAAGCAGGAAGTTGAAAGCAGGAAGCAGACACGACAGCGGCGTTGGACCTACAGTGACGCACATGTCCCGCGGGAAGGCGTCGCAGTTCAGCTCGGCCGGCCACGAGATGCCGAAACGGCTCATGGCGCCCTCGCAGTCCCTGTGGGCCTTGTGGCAGAAGGACTTGCAGGGCCGCCACATCCGGCCCGCCACGCACTGGGGGGCGTAGGCCGTGCACAGGAAGCGGCGGATGTTGGCCGAGCAAGCAGTTTGTACCATCAGGTTGAAGAAGGACATCCTGAGGGCGGCTTCTCGCTGGCTGGCGTGGCCCAGCTGGTTGGGCATGATGGTCTGGTTGTAGGACAGACCCTGGCACATTTGGATGGTAAGGGGCTCGCAGGTGCCGCCAGTGGCCACGGCGTGCTGCGGTTACACACAACAACACGTCTGATTCGCGATTCACACAAACAGATTCTGTCTACAACGCCTGACGTATCATAAGTGATACATAGGTTTTAGAGCGCTGTACGTCTTCAGTGTCATTTGCTTTTTTCCTAAAAAGCCTGCTGTATCAGATCAGACGCATGCACGCAGTATATATATATATATATATATAAACATATATATATATAAATATATGTATATATATATATAAGCATATATATATATAAATATATGTATATATATATATATATATACGTATATATGTACATATACACACATATATATACATACAAATATATATACACACATATACATATATATCCATCCATCCATATATATATACATATATATATATACACATATATATATATATACACATATACATATATAAAAATACATACATACACATATATATATATATACACATATATATATATATCCATCCATATATATATATATACATACATACACATTCATATACATACATACACACGGCAGTGTGTATATATATGTATATATATAAATATATGTATATATATATATATACGTATATATGTACATATACACACATATATATACATACAAATATATATACACACATATACATATATATCCATCCATCCATATATATATACATATACATATATATATATATATATATACACATATATATATATACACATATACATATATAAAAATACATACATACACATATATATATATACACATATATATATATATCCATCCATATATATATATATACATACATACACATTCATATACATACATACACACGGCAGTGTGTATATATATGTATATATATATATATACTGTATATATATATATA
>NC_084741.1:17435895-17510895 GCF_033978785.1 Entelurus aequoreus | reverse complement strand
GCCATTCATTGAAGGTGCGCCTTATAATCCGGTGCGCCTTATATATGAACAAAGTTTTAGAATAGGCCATTCATTGAAGGTGCGCCTTATAATGCGGTGCACCTTATATATGAACAAAGTTTTAAAATAGGCCATTCATTGAAGGTGCGCCTTATAATGCGGTGCGCCTTATATATGAACACAGTTTTAAAATAGGCCATTCATTAAAGGTGCGCTTTATAATCCGGTGCGCCTTATATATGAACAAAGTTTTAAAATAGGCCATTCATTGAAGGTGCGCCTTATAATGCGGTGCGCCTTATATATGAACAATGTTTTAAAATAGGCCATTCATTGAAGGTGCGCCTTATAATCCGGTGCGCCTTATATATGAACAAAGTTTTAGAATAGGCCATTCATTGAAGGTGCGCCTTATAATGCGGTGCACCTTATATATGAACAAAGTTTTAAAATAGGCCATTCATTGAAGGTGCGCCTTATAATGCGGTGCGCCTTATATATGAACACAGTTTTAAAATAGGCCATTCATTAAAGGTGCGCTTTATAATCCGGTGCGCGGTGCGCCTTATATATGAACAAAGTTTTAAAATAGGCCATTCATTGAAGGTGCGCCTTATAATCCGGTGCGCCTTATATATGAACAAAGTTTTGAAATAGGCCATTCATTGAAGGTGCGCCTTATTAATGCGGTGCGTCTTACATATGAACAAAGTTTTAAAATATGCCATTCGTTGAAGGTGCGCCTTATAATGCGGTGCGCCTTATATATGAACAAAGTTTTAAAATAGGCCATTCATTGAAGGTGCGCCTTATAATGCGGTGCGCCTTATATATGAACAAAAGTTTTAAAATAGGCCATTCGTTGAAGGTGCGCCTTATAATGCGGTACGCCTTATATATGAACACAGTTTTAAAATAGGCAATTCATTGAAGGTGCGCCTTATAATGCGGTGCGTCTTATATTTGAACAAAGTTTTAAAAATAGGCCATTCGTTGAAGGTGACGCCTTATAATGCGGTGCGCCTTATATATGAACAAAGTTTTAAAATAGGCCATTCATTGAAGGTGCGCCTTAATAATCCGGTGCGCCCTTGTAGTGCGGAAAATACGGTAACTGAATTGTGAATTACTTTTTATGCTAATGGTCGTTCTTAATAATATATTTATTTCAATGCTTTTATTATATTATGACCCAAACAGCGGGGCAAACAGTGCCCAGGCAATGTTGAAATTGCGTTTTTTTTTTCTTGTTCTATATCGGGGGTGTCCAAACTTTTTCCACAAAGGGCCGCGCACTGACGAGTCAAAGCATTTTTGGCCGTTTTGATGTATTTTCTTGTGTAAAAAAATAAAAAAAATAAAACAGACATATAAATTTCAGTGTTTCCCACACATTCATTTATTTTTGGCGGCCCGCCACGAAATAATTAAGTCCGCCACAAAAAAAAACAAAAAAATGTATTTAAATTTTTTTTTTTTTTTTTTTTTTTTTTTGTGTCCTGTGAAGTTTTTTAGGTAAATCATATAGTTGATGTAGATGCCCATATCGGCTGTTCAGATTTACTTTACAAATGAGAAGTGTAGTATCAAGATTTTTTGGATCTCTTTGTTCAGTGGATCAGATGTTTGATGAAGCTCTGTGTCTATCTACCACCACTACTGTTTTCTGTTTATTTGTTACTGACTGTGGCAGGACACCTCTGCCTCTGTTTCACTTTATGTTGCTGGTAAATAATATGGTTGTAGTAGTAGGCTAAAGTTAAATTATTTAGTATGCACTAATTAAAGGGGCAGAGCTTTAAGAGACATTTTAGCTTTTATATTTTTATAAGATATATTTTTTGTAAGAACCACAATTAATAAATATATTTCAGTGAATAACTTATTGTTCAAATCTGTATATAAATATGTACATAAAGTGTTGTAATTATATTGTAAAATGGATGGATGGATGGATGGATGGACGTTTAAAACAAAACTGTTATTATTAATTAGTAAGTATACATTTTTTGAGCCTTTTTAGAGAAAATCATATCATTGTAGTAAATTATGCAAATTACTCGATGATGTCATGGTGACCACGCCCATAGCCACGCCCCCACCGCCACAGGTATCTTGGCAGTTTATGGGAAACACTGAATTTACATACAAAACAATGTGTCCGCTTCGAAATTAATTATTAGTATTAAAATGTTTACTGTTGTTCTTTTGTCTGATTTTATTTCGACAATATGCGGCGGGCCAAAAAAACTCGAGCTGCGGGCCGCAAATGGCCCCCGGGCCACACTTTGGACACCCCTGGCCTAGCTGTTAGCTTCAAGCTTACCAGCACCCGACCAGACTCCTCCACCCCAAAAAACATACTTTGCAGGTCAACAAACGGGGCAAATATGTGCCTTTTGAAGTGTTATGTGCGAGGAGTGTTCAAAAGCAGTTTCATGGAGAAGTGGCTGACAAGTTAGCAAGTGTCGCTCGCATCGTTAGTTAGTACTGCAAGGGATTCTGGGTATTTGTTCTGTTGTGTTTATGTTGTGTTACGGTGCGGATGTTCTCCCGAAATGTGTTTTGTCATTCTTGTTTAGTGTGGGTTCACAGTGTGGCGCATATTTGTAACAGTGTTAAAATTGTTTATACGGTCGCCCTCAGTGTGACCTGTATGGCTGTAGATCAAGTATGCCTTGCATTAATTCGTGATGAGAACAGCCGGTAGATATTATGTGACTCGGACGGCACGCACGCAAAGAAAATGCCTTTAAGGTTTATTGGCACTCTGTAGCTCTCCCTACGTCCGTGTACACAGCGGCGTTTTAAAACGTCATACATTTTACTTTTCGAAACCGATACCGTTAATTAGGAAACCGATACAGATAATTTCCGATATTACATTTTAAAGCATTTATCGGCCAATATCGGCAGCCCGATATTATCGGGCATCTCTACATACAACCACATCAAAAGACTAGTAGTGTGCCACGTTTCATCAAACAATTAATTAGATTGCTTGTTACTAGTAAAAGTAACACCGTTATTACAAAACCCAAAACCAGTGAGGTCGGAACGTTGTGTAAATGGTAAATAAAAACAGAAAACAATGATTTGCAAATCCTTTTCAACTTATATTCAATTGAATAGACTGCAAAGACAAGATACTTAACGTTCGAACTGGAAAACATAAATATTAGCTCATTTGGAATTTGATGCCGGCAACATGTTTCAAAAAAGCTGGCACAAGTGGCAAAAAAGACGGAGAAAGTTGAGGAATGCTCATCAAACACTATTACGTTAAGTGAACAGGCTGATTGGGAACAGGTGGGTGCCATGATTGGGTATAAAGGCAGCTTCCATGAAATGCTCAGTCATTCACAAACAAGGATGGGGCGAGGGTCACCACTTTGTCAACAAACGTGTGAGCAAATTGTCCAACAGTTTAAGAACAACATTTCTCAACCAGCTATTGCAAGGAATTTAGGGATTTCACCATCTACGCTCCGTAATATCATCAAAAGTTTCAGAGAATCTGGAGAAATCACTGCATGTAAGCGATGATCTTACGGACCTTGGATCCCTCAGGCGGTACTGCATCAACAAGCGACATCAGTGTGTAAAGGATATCACCACATGGGCTCAGGAACACTTCAGAAAACCACTGTCTGTAACTACAGTTGGTCGCTACATCTGTAAGTGCAAGTTACAACTCTACTATGCAAAGCCAAAGCCATTTATCAACAACACCCAGAAACGCAGCCGGCTTCGCTGGGCCCGAGCTCATGTAAGATGGACTGATGCAAAGTGGAAAAGTGTTCTGTGGTCTGACGAGTCCACATTTCAAATTGTTTTTGGAAACTGTGGACGTCGTGTCCTCCGGACCAAAGAGGAAGAGAACCATCCGGATTGTTCTAGGCGCAAAGTGTAAAAGCCAGCATCTGTGATGGTATGGGGGTGTATTAGTGCCCAAGGCATGGGTAACTTACACATCTGTGAAGGCACCATTAATGCTGAAAGGTACATACAGGTTTTGGAGCAACATATGTTGCCATCCAAGCAACGTTACCATGGACGCCCCTGCTTATTTCAGCAAGACAATGCAAGAAAATGTGTGGCCCATTATGAAGCCTAAAATAGCACAACGGAGACTCCCGGACTGTTGAACAACTTAAGCTGTACATCAAGCCAGAATGGGAAATAATTCCACATGAAAAGCTTCAAAAATGTGTCTCCTCAGTTTCCAAACGTTTACTGAGTGTTGTTAAAAGGAAAGGCCATGTAACACAGTGGTCAAAATGCCAACTTTTTTGCAATGTGTTGCTGCCATTAAATTCTAAGTTAATGATTATTTGCCAAAAAAATGTTTTTCAATTGGAACGTTAAATATCTTGTCTTTGCAGTCTACTCAATTGAATATAAGTTGAAAAGGATTTGCAAATCATTGTATTCTGTTTTTATTTACCATTTACACAACGTGCCAACTTCACTGGTTTTGGGTTTTGTACAAAGACTGGTCACTTGCAAGTTGCTCCTGCTTACCTCACATGAATATGTCGAGAAGTCCTCACATCTGAGACTGTCTGGCCAGGAGAAACCGAACTGTTTCATCAGGCCTTCACAGCCGGACCGAGCCTGCTCGCACTGACTTCTGCACGGCGCCCGGGCCTTTCCCGCCATGCACTCCGGAACGTAGACGGAGCACAGGAAGGGCTTGAGCTGAGGCGAGCACTGCACCTTGACCAGCGGGAAGAACTGGTGCA
Organism: Entelurus aequoreus; assembly: GCF_033978785.1. Lineage (NCBI taxonomy): Eukaryota > Metazoa > Chordata > Actinopteri > Syngnathiformes > Syngnathidae > Entelurus > Entelurus aequoreus. Next base: position 17,506,150 of record NC_084741.1, on the reverse strand, counting down.
CCTCCAGGCCCGCCTCCTCCTGGCTCCTGTGGCCCAGAGAGTTTGGCACGGCGGTCTGCGTGTACGAGAGGTCTTTGCACATGGGGACCGTGATGCTCTGGCATGTCGGACCGGCGTCAGGTTGCTGTTCAACATGAAAAAAAAGAAAGAAAAAAAAAGTCAGTGTTTAAAAACAAGAAAAAAAAATACAAAAATGAGGGGTATTTTATTTGAACTAAGCAAAATTATCTGCCAATAGAACAAGAAAATTCGGCTTGTCAAGACTTTCCAAAACAAGTAAAATTAGCTAACCTCAATGAACCCAAAAGTACCTTAAAATAAGTATATTCTCACTAATAACAAGTGCACTTTTCTTGGTAAGTTCAAGTTAAAGTACCAATGATTGTCACACACACACTAGGTGTGGTGAAATTTGTCCTCTGCATTTGACCCATCACCTTGATCACCCCCTGGGAGGTGAGGGGAGCAGTGAGCAGCAGCGGTGGCTGCGCCCGGGAATCATTTTTGGTGATTTAAACCCCCAATTCCAACCCTTGATGCTGAGTGCCAAGCAGGGAGGTAATGGCTCCCATTTTTATAGTCTTTGGTATGACTCGGCCGGGGTTTGAACTCACAACCTACCCATCTCAGGGCGGACACTCTAATAATAATAATAATAACAGATTTTATTTGTAAAAAGCACTTTACATTGAGTAAACAACCTCAAAGTGCTACAGTGTATTTAAAAAATATATATAAAAAGATAATAAAAAATACATAAAAATAAAAACTAGAACAGCCAAATAGCTAGAACTAGTATGCATATATCTAAAAAATATACAATTTTAAAGGCCTACTGAAAGCCACTACTACCGACCACGCAGTCTGATAGTTTATATATCAATGATGAAATCTTAACATTGCAACTTATAAAGTGCAATTTTAAATTGCACTTATAAAGTGCAATTTTAAATTTCCCGCTAAACTTCCGGTTGAAAACGTCTATGTATGATGACGTATGCGTGTGACGTCAATGGTTGATACGGAAGTATTCGGACCCATTGAATCCAATACAAAAAAGCTCTGTTTTCATCCCAAAATTCCACAGTATTCTGGACATCTGTGTTGGTGAATCTTTTGCAATTTGTTTAATGAACAATGGAGACTGCAAAGAAGAAAGCTGTAGGTGCGATCTGTGTATTAGCGGCGGACTACAGCAACACAACCAGGAGGACTTTGAGATGGATAGCAGACGCGCTACCGTGAGTACAGCTTTGGCTTCCAAACATTTGATCGCTTGCCCGTACGTGCGTGTCGCTATGTGCATGTCACGTACGTAACTTTGGGGAAATATATGTTTCTTGCCGACTCTGATGGCGGCCAGGGTGTCGTCGAAAGCTACAGTCCCGTAGCTAAGTTAGCTTCAATGGCGTCGTTAGCAACAGCATTGTTAACCTTTGCCAAGCTGGAAATTATTAACCGTGTAGTTACATGTCCATGGTTTAATAGTATTGTTGATCTTCTGTCTATCCTTCCAGTCATGGGTTTATTTATTTTGTTTCTATCTGCATTTGAGCCCGATGCTATCACGTTAGCTCCGTAGCTAAAGAGCTTCGCCGATGTATTGTCGTGGAGATAAAAGTCACTGTGAATGTCCATTTCGCGTTCTCGACTCTCATTTTCAAGAGGATATAGTATCCGAGGTGGTTTAAAATACAAATCCGAGATCCACAATAGAAAAAGGAGAAAGTGTGGAATCCAATGAACCCTTGTACCTAAGTTACGGTCAGAGCGAAAAAAGATACGTCCTGCACTGCCTCTCTAGTCCTTCACTCTCACTTTCCTCATCCACAAATCTTTCATCCTCGCTCAAATTAATGGGGTAATCGTCGCTTTCTCGGTCCGAATCTCTCACGCTGCATTGTAAACAACGGGGAAATGTGAGCAGTCCTTCCTCCTGTGACGTCACGCTACTTCCGGTATAGGCAAGGCTTTTTTTTTTATCAGCGACCAAAAGTTGCGAACTTTATCGTCGATGTTCTCTACTAAATCGTTTCAGCAAAAATATGGCAATATCGCGAAATGATCAAGTATGACACATAGAATGGATCTGCTACGCCCGTTTAAATAAAAAAAATTCATTTCAGTAGGCCTTTAAAAAGAAGGGTTTTTAAGCCTTTTTTAAAAGCATCCGCAGTCTGTGGTGCCCTCAGGTGGTCAGGGAGAGCGTTCCACAGACTGGGAGCGGTTCCCTCTAACCACTAGGCCACTGAAAAAGAGACCTTTTTGCTCAATATGTTGACAAATATTCTTACACTAAGTAAATGCTTGTGCCATTTTCTTGACATAATGACATGCGCTCGGCGTCATGATGTTTTTTTTCATGCTTGAAATAAGAAATGATTACTTTAAAAAAAAGTAGTTTTATACTTGGGAGTGTTGATGACACAGCTTTGTAACAGTTGATATTCTAGTTTCAAGCATGTTTTACTCAATATAGGCCATCAAATCTCAGCAACAAGCTGGAATATCTTACTGAGATCATTTAGGACCAAAACACTTAAAACAAGTAAAACACTCAAACATAAAATCTGCTTAGTGAGACAGAAAATAAGCAAATATCACCCTTATTGGAGGTATTTCATCTTACTTAGATTTCAGTTTTTGCAGTGCAAGCGCACAAAAAGGTCAAGTTAGCAATAATCCCTTCTTGGGGTTTTAAAAAAACGAGTAAATAATCACCTGAACACAGTTGGACTCAGGTAGCGTGTTACACTGCATCTTGCTGGGCCAGGTCAGGCGCTTGGCTTTGAGGGCGCCCTCACAATCGGTCTTGACCTTCTCGCAGAAAGCCCGGCACGGCTTCTTGCGGGCGTCGTTTTCCGCGCCGCACTCCGGGAACGCCAGGCGACACGCGAGCGTGGCCACCTGGGGCGAGCAGGCCGACTCCACCATCTGGCTCAACTGCTGCAGGTTGAAACCCGACACGCCGCCAGGGTGCCGGCTGGTGCCGTAGCCCACATCGTGGCAGTAGGAGGCCGTCAGCGGCCTGCAGGCCGGCTGCTCATCTCGGGCGCCGCTGGTCACCTGGGGAGACAGCAGCAAAGCCAACGCCGCCAAGACCAAACGCCGCATGGCTCTCTCTACAACAATATGCGGAGAATTTTGGGGGGCCGATGGGGAATACAAAGTCTGCAAATATGGCGGCCTGGTCAAATTTTGTTGTTCAACTCAGCGGATGAACTGGCGTGGACTTCAACCTGTCAACATCAGTGTTTGCTAGGGGGGTAACGGTACACAAAAATTTCGGTTCAGTACATACCTCGGTTTAGAGGTCACGGTTCGGTTAATTTTTGATACAGTAAGAAAACAAGAAAAGATAAATTTTTTGGTTATTTATTTACCAAATTTATAAACAAAGGCATAACATACATATACACACAGGGTCCATTGCCAGGGTTAATGTGGTCAACATATATAAAATAAAAACTAAATAAGATAAGGCTCAGAATGGTTTCTTAACAAAACCTTTCTACATATAAAGTGCTTTTTTTGATTGATTGATTGATTGATTGATTGATTGATTGAGACTTTTATTAGTAGATTGCACAGTACAGTACATATTCCGTACAATTAGCCACTAAATCAGGGGTGTCCAAACTTTTTCCACCGAGGGCCGCACACGGAAAAATTTAAGCACGCGGGGGCCATTTTGATATTTTTCATTTTCAAACCTTAACAAAATATATGGATTTTTTTTTTTTTTTAACCTTTAGGGCTCCCGGCGACCATAAAGGGTCTCAATCATTAAAATGTTAAAAAATAAGTCGCTTACAGTAAATCTCTATATCAACTTCAGGTTGATATAAAGTAAAAAAAAAAAAAAAGGTTTTATGCCTTTTCTGTCAAAGACAACATTGTTTTTAATAGTAAAACTGAAATATGCAGTATTTAGTCATCAGAGCCTTAAAAGATCAATAATGCAGGACACCATTGATTTTAATTCTTTAATATTTTTGAGTAATCACAGTGAAAAGTTAAATAAAATCCTACTAAATATATTTGGGATCCAAAAGGTCCCCCACTCAAAGTGATACATTTTTATTAGTTGTTTTTTTTAACTTTTAACACTTAAATTACGAGATAAACTTCAGATATATCTGTCGATTTTACGTTTGAACTATTATTTTGTTTGTTTTATGCTCTTTTGTCAAATAAAACTTTGATGTTTTTATATGGCAACCACATTATATATTAAGTTAAGATATGTTTTCCACATAAAACATTTTAAAGTGATATTTTTTAAGTAATAATTCATTATAACATAGGTTTTTAGTCTTTTTCTTTTTTAGCAATGGCAAAAAAAAGAGAAAAATAAACAAAGACAAAGGAAAAAAAACAGCCTGCATGGCAGCTTTGTGTCAACATTGCAACTTTTTCTTGTTAGATTTCACCTCATTCCACTTTTGTTAAATGTTTTTTTAAATTTTTGCAATATTATCAATTTTGCAATTTTTGCAGAATGTGTGGCGGGCCGGTAAACAATTAGCGGCGGGCCGCAAATGGCCCCCGGGCCGCACTTTGAACACCCCTGCACTAAATGGTAACACCCCAATAAGTTTTTCAACTTGTTTAAATCGGGGTCCACGTTAATCAACATTAAACTGCCTCAAGTTGTTGCTCAGATTAAATAAAATGACAAAACTTTTCTTCTACATATAAAAAGTGCAACATTAAACAGTATCAAGTCAACTCAGCCTCAGATTAACTTTTCTTCCCCCCGCCCCCAGCCTGGCTAACTTGGCAGTAAGAGGATATATGGGCTCATTGTTCTTCCACCATAGAAGTGGGTCAAAATCTAGTTTCTAATGCAATATGGTCTTAAATCTGCTGCTATAAAAACATTTGTTATTGCTTTAGCCCTGCCTGACTCGCCGAGGAGAGGCTGCTTGAATGCGGTGGTGACGCTTCAAATGGGTTAGCATGTTTGACGTGTTGTCAGAAGCAGCTGCTGAACAATGTCGGCAAACCTCCATCCTCCATTGTTGTATCACACCGCGAGCCGAAATGTTCCCAAACGGGAGATCTTAACGAGGCAGGAGGGTCTTCCAGCTCTGGCTTTTATACGTTGTCGTAGCCCGGTCGTTGCTAGCATGCCGTGTGTTGTGCCTCGGTGTGCATTGTTTACACAACGTGCGGTGCGCTACTTAATATGTCCGTGTGGAAACTCGTTCGGTACACCTCCGAACCGAACCGAAACCCCCGTACCGAAACGGTTCAATACAAATACACGTACCGTTACACCCCTAATATTTGCGTCTTTTGAGGGAGGGATTGTCAAAAAATATTTTACCTTGCAGTTCCCTCACTTCCATCATTAAAAATGTTCACTGCAAAAACTGAAATCTAAGTAAGATAAAATATCTCAAATAAGGGTGATATTTGCTTATTTTCTGTCGATAAGATCATTCTTCCCACTAAGCAGATTTTATGTTAGAGTGTTTTGCATGTTTTAAGGGTTTTGGTCCTAAATTATCTCAGTAAGATACACTGCAAAAAGTCAGTGTTCAAAAACAAGAAAAAAAATTACAAAAATGAGGGGTATTTTTTTTTAACTAAGCAAAATTATCTGCCAATAGAACAAGAAAATTCGGCTTGTCAAGACTTTCCAAAACAAGTAAAATTAGCTAACCTCAATGAACCCCAAAATACCTTAAAATAAGTATATTCTCACTAATAACAAGTGCACTTTTCTTGGTAGAAAAAAAAGGAGACCTTTTTGCTCAATATGTTGAAAAATATTCTTAAATAAAGTAAATGCTAGTGCCATTATTTTTGACATAATGATATGCGCTCGGCATCATGATTTTTTTTTTCCATGCTTAAAGTAAGAAATTATTACTTTAAAAAAGTAATTTTTTACTTGTGAGTGTTGATGACACAGCTTTGCATCACTTGATATTCTAGTTTCAAGCATGTTCTACTCAATATAGGTCATCAAATCTCAGCAACAAGCTGTAATATCTTACTGAGATCATTTAGGACCAAATCCCTTAAAATAAGTAAAACACTCTAATATTTATACCATGAACTGATTTACGTGGACCCCGACTTAAACAAGTTGACAAACTTATTCGGGTGTTACCATTTAGTGGTCAATTGTACGGAATATGTACTGTACTATCTACTAATACAAGTTTCAATCAATCAAAAAAAACATAAAAATCTGCTCAGTGAAAAGAATTATCTTATCAGAGAGAAAATAAGCAAATATCACCCTTATTTGAGATATTTCATCTTACTTAGATTTCAGTTTCTGCAGTGTATTACAGCTTGTAGCTGAGATTTGATGACCTATATTGAGTAAAAACATGCTTGAAACTAGAATATCAAGTGTTGCAAAGCTGTGTCATCAACACTCACAAGTATAAAACTACTTTTTTTAAGTAATCATTTCTTACTTTAAGCATGAAAAAAAAAAAAATCATAATGCCGAGTGCATATCATTATGTCAAGATAATGGCACTAGCATTTACGTCATTTAAGAATATTTTTCAACATATTGAGCAAAAAGGTCTCTTTTTTTTCCTACCAAAAAAAGTGCACTTGTTATTAGTGAGAATATACTTATTTTAAGGTATTTTTGGGTTCATTGAGGTTAGCTAATTTTACTTGTTTTGGAAAGTCTTGACAAGCCAAATGTTCTTGTTCTATTGGCAGATAATTTTGCTTAGTTCAAATAAAATACCCCTCATTTTTGTATTTTTTTTAATGGTTTTTGAACACTGACTTTTTGCAGTGTACTTCTTTTACTTTTTAAAGTCACCATTTACTAGTTCTGATACAGTTTACTGTAAACTAGGAATGCAAACATTGAGGGGCGGGGTGTAGTACCTTCTTGTGCCCAGCAGGCAGCACTTTCTTCTTAAATGAAACAAATATATATAGACAAAGTGGCTAATCTTTCCCACTAGAGATGTCCGATAAAGGCTTTTTTGCCGATATCCGATATTCCGATATTGTCCAACTCTTAATTACCGATTCCGATATCAACCGATACTGATACATACAGTCGTGGAATTAACACATTATTATGCCTCATTTTGTTGTGATGCCCAGCTGGATGCATTAAACAATGTAACAAGGTTTTCCAAAATAAATCGACTCAAGTTATGGAAAAAAAAATGCCAACATGGCACTGCCATGTTTATTATTGAAGTCACAAAGTGCATTATTTTTTTTAACATGCCTCAAAACAGCAGCTTGGAATTTTGGACATGCTCTCCTTTACAGAGCATGAGGAGGTTGAAGTGGGTAGGGATGGGGGGGGGGGGGTGTATATGGTAGCGTCCCGGAAGAGTTAGTGCTGCAAGGGGTTCTGGGTATTTGTTCTGTTGTGTTTATGTTGTGTTACGGTGCGGATGTTCTCCCGAAATGTGTTTGTCATTCTTGTTTGGTGTGGGTTCACAGTGTGGCGCATATTTGTAACAGTGTTAAAGTTGTTTATACGGCCACCCTCAGTGTGACCTGTATGGCTGTTGACCAAGTATGCATGGCATTCACTTGTGTGTGTGAAAAGCCGTAGATATTATGTGATTGGGCCGGCACGCAGAGGCAGTGCCTTTAAGGTTTATGGCGCTCTGTACTTTTCCCTACGTCCGTGTACACAGCTGCGTTTTAAAAAGTCATACATTTAACTTTTTGAAACCGATACCGATAATTTCCGCTTATTAAATTTTAAAGCATTTATCGGCCGATAAAATCGGCAGTCCGATATTATCGGACATCCCTAATTGTGAGTCAAATGTAGACATGTATGAGAGATATGATGCATTGCAGTGAGTGATGCTGAGCAGTGACGTGCGGATCGATACTGAAATATCGATTCCAAAGTCGATCCTGCAAATACACAGAAATATTTGGTAAATGTTTCTTTATATACCTTAATTGTTTCCAAATGGTGTGTTTAACGCGGCAGTAAAATGTATAAACCAAAAATGTATTTCGATACTTTTCGGTACTTCTGTAAATAAAGGGGACCACAAAAATTTGCATTATTGGCTTTATTATAACAACAAATCTTAGGGTACATTAAACATATGTTTATTATTGCAAGTTTGTCCTTAAATAAAATAGTGAACATACAAGACAACTTGTCTTTTAGTAGTAAGTAAACAAACAAAGACTCCTAATTAGTCTGCTGACATATGCAGTAACATATTGTGTCATTTATACACCTATTATTTTGTCAACATTATTAAAGACAAGCAGTAGAAAATGAATTATTATTCGACTTGTTCATTTACTGTTAATATCTGCTTACTTTCTCTTTTAACATGCTGTATCTACACTTCTGTTAAAATGTAAGAATCACTTATTCTTCTGTTGTTTTGATACTTTACATTAGTTTTGGATGATATCACAAATTCAGGTATTAATCCGATACCAAGTAGTTACAGGATCATACATTGGTCATATTCAAAGTCCTCATGTGTCCAGGGACATATTTCCTGAGTTTATAAACATAAAATAAAAATGTTTTTAAATTAAAAATATTTTGTGACGCTAAAAAATATTGATGTAATCATCGTAGCATCGACTAGATACGCTCCTGTACTTGGTATCATTATAGTGGATGTTAGGTGTAGATCCACCAATGGCGTTTGTTTACATTTTGATGATTTTGATGACATTTTGATGATTTTGAAGCATTTTTAGCTATTCCTGGTCATGCAGGGATGATACTTGTAAGAAACGTACTTTATTTGTCGCCATGGAGACCAGGATTAGTGATTTAGAAGTAACTAAAACACTGCGGCTGGACTTTGGCTGCTAGCTATCTAGCCATGTCTTAAAGCACCTCTTCCTGAGGGTGTTTCAGTGTTATAACTTCACCTCTATCGTTATTTTTTAAGCCAAAATGCGTCCGTTCTCCCTTTTCTGTCTACACCATGGGTGTCAAACTCTGGCCCGCGGGCCAAATTTGGCCCGCCGTGTAATTTCACTTGGCCCTTGAGGCGATATCAAATTAACACTAGAGCTGGCACGCCGATTATATTCAGTGGCGGTGCCGCGTCAACACCGCATTCCCCGCTAATTCTCATACTTGCCAACCCTCCCGGGAGAGTATCAGATTTCAGCGCCCGTCACGAAAATTGTCACATCCACTTCACAACCGCTTTTCATCCAGTCCAACATGTGCTGGCCCAGTCACATAATATGTGCCGCTTCTGCACGCACACAACAGTGAATGCAACAGTGAATGCAACGCATACTTGGTCAACAGCCATACAGGTCACACTGAGGGTGGCCGTATAAACAACTTTAACACTGTTACAAATATGCGCCACACTGTGAACCCACACCAAACAAGAATGACAAACACATTTCGGGAGAACATCCGCACTGTAACACAACAGAACAAATACCCAGAACCCTTTGCAGCACTAACTCTTCCGGGAGCTACAAGGTGGGGGCGGGGTTGGTGGTAGCGGGGTGTATATTGTAGCGTCCCGGAAGAGTTAGTGCTGCAACGGATTCTGGATATTTGTTCTGTTGTGTTTATGTTGTGTTACGGTGCGGATGTTCTCCCGAAATGTGTTTGTCATTCTTGTTTGGTGTGGGTTCACAGTGTGGCGTATATTTCTAACATTGTTAAAGTTGTTTATACGGCTACCCTCAGTGTAACCTGTATTGCTATTGAACAAGTATGCATTGCATTCCCATGTGTGTTCATACCGAAGCCGCACATAACTTGTGATTGGGCGGGCGCGTTGTTAGAATGGATGAAAAGCGGACGTGACGAACGTAAAAGGCAGTGTCTTTAAGGCCCGCCCCCAAGTCTGTGTTCCGGGTGGGCTACGAGATATAATGACTGAGGGGGGGTGGACCGGTACTTTTTAGCGGCGGTATAGTACCGAATATGATTCATCATCATCATCATTTCTTTTTATTCCTTTCATGAAAATGCATATATACAAGCCATATACAGTTGACACTTTCATTGTTTTTTGTTTCTTATACATTTCCATGATCAGAAAGGAATGATTCATTAGTATTGCGGTATTATACCAATACCGGTATACCGTACAACCCTACTTTGTATTATAGGTGACTAACCATATTATTACTATTTTTTTTTTAGAACATTCCAGCTTTTTCTCATTACATACCAATTTTTTGCTCTTTTTTTCTTACATTTTGGTTTTTCCCCCATGTAATAATTGATTAATAATAATAGTACGGTTGTTAAAATGCATAACCCGGTGTGTCAAAAATTCGGCCTGTAGGAAAATATCAATGTTCAGTTACACATCTAAGAGTGTTTATTATGGTTGTTGTCATTTTTTAAATTAATTCATAAGTTATTAACATTTTATTTTCCAATTAACTAACAAAGTAAACTTTGTGTAACGACCTGGTCGCATCGAGGTGCGGTGGTGTTCTCCCAATGATGCAGACGGCTCGGACACAGCTTGCAGGTAGGAAAATGATTTATTTCCACAAATAAATCAGACAGAAAAAAAACAAAAACGACTAGCATGGGAGCTAGCAAGCAAAATAATATAGCATGAGAGCTAACAGGAAACAAGGTGGTCGTTAGTTGTTGCATGAAAGCAAATTAGGAAGCCAGGCAGAGTGCTGCCCGGGCAAAGACTAAATAGCCCTCTGATTAGTGCCCGGACAACAGGTGAGCGTCTCGAACACTAACCAGAGGCAGCTGAGCATAATCTGCTGTCATGGCAACAGAAACGAACAAACACAAGGGGCTGAAAACACATGTGACTAGAAAACTTAAACAAACTATGATCCGGGCAGCGGATCCTAACAGTACCCCCCCCTAAAAGGACAGATTCCAGATGTCCCTTGAAAAAAAAAAAACAACTGGAACCCAAAAAAAACAAGCAATAGTTCACGAGTCAAGGGCGGGCGGGGGGGTGACTTGGTGGTGGGTCGCCAGGCCACGTGTCCCCGAATCCACCGGGGAAGGGTCAGGTGGCGGCGGCGAATGGAACGCCGCCGCCGCTGGCGAGGCGGGCGACCACGGTAAGGCCACATTCGTGGCCGCCGAGAAGGTGGGCGTGAGTGGCGCCAGAATTTCAGCAGCCTCTGAGTCCTGCAACAAAGTCTTGAATGTCGCTGCTGTTTGCGCCACTGGCGTCCCTTCACTGACCTCGAGGGCTGCAAGCGGGGACCTGCTTTCCGCTTGCGCCGCCGGACCACTCGAGGTCGCTGAGATGTCGCCGTGGAAGCGGTGGGAGTCGCTGTCGTGGCAGCCGGAGTCGCTGTCGTGGCAGCAGGAGTCGCTGTCGTGGCAGCCGGAGTCGCTGTCGTGGCAGCCGGAGTCGCTGTCGTGGCAGCCGGAGTCGCTGTCGTGGCAGCCGGGGTCGCTGTCGTGGCAGCCGGAGTCGCTGTCGTGGCAGCCGGAGTCGCTGTCGTGGCAGCCGGAGTCGCTGTCGTGGCAGCCGGAGTCGCTGTCGTGGCAGCCGGAGTCGCTGTCGTGGCAGCCGGGGTCGCTGTCGTGGCAGCCGGGGTCGCTGTCGTGGCAGCCGGGGTCGCTGTCGTGGCAGCCGGAGTCGCTGTCGTGGCAGCCGGAGTCGCTGTCGTGGCAGCCGGAGTCGCTGTCGTGGCAGCCGGAGTCACTGTCGTGGCAGCCGGAGTCGCTGGTGCGGGAACCAGTCGTGGTGCAGGTACTGGTGCGAGAACCAGCCGTGGTGCAGGTACTGGTGCGAGAACCAGCCGTGGTGCAGGTACTGGTGCGAGAACCAGCCGTGGTGCAGGTACTGGTGCGAGAACCAGCCGTGGTGCAGGTACTGGTGCGAGAACCAGCCGTGGTGCAGGTACTGGTGCGGGAACCAGCCGTGGTGCAGGTACTGGTGCGGGAACCAGCCGTGGTGCAGGTACTGGTGCGGGAACCAGCCGAGGTGCAGGTACTGGTGCGAGAACCAGCCGTGGTGCAGGTACTGGTGCGAGAACCAGCCGTGGTGCAGGTACTGGTGCGAGAACCAGCCGTGGTGCAGGTACTGGTGCGGGAACCAGCCGAGGTGCAGGTACTGGTGCGGGAACCAGCCGAGGTGCAGGTACTGGTGCGGGAACCAGCCGAGGTGCAGGTACTGGTCTGGGAACCAGCCGAGGTGCAGGTACTGGTCTGGGAACCAGCCGAGGTGCAGGTACTGGTCTGGGAACCAGCCGAGGTGCAGGTACTGGTCTGGGAACCAGCCGAGGTGCAGGTACTGGTGTGGGAACCAGCCGAGGTGCAGGTACTGGTGTGGGAACCAGCCGAGGTGCAGGTACTGGAACCTGTGGTGGAGCTGGTGCTAGCCTTAGCCTTGGCGCTAGCTTAGGTGCAGGTGGCCTAGCTGGCGGTTGCGGCTTAGCAGGCCGAAGGACAGGTGGCGGTGGCCGAGCAGGAGGTTGCGGCTTAGCACGCCGTTGTGCCACCCACTCGCACAGCTCCCAGTACTAGCCCCCCCCTCAAAAAGCGGATCCCAGACGCGCTCCTTGCGGACTGGAACCGTCTTCAAGGGTGGGTGGAGGGTGGTCAGGGGGAGGGCTGAATCCTCTCCTCTAAATTGTCCAAACTGTCTATTGTCACCCCACACTTGAGACTGGGACTGACTAGACTTAGTCCTTAAAAAAATGTCCTGGTAATGTTTTATCTTAGAATTAAAGTCACTTGAAAATGGCTGGCAGGAAGAATTGACATGATGTCTAAAAAAGTCTTTGTCTATGACGTCATCCAAAATGGACGGGACAACGTCATCAAGCGGCGTGTCATCAGGGGGTGCCGACGGAATGACGTCATAGCTGCAGTCCCAGTGATTGACAGGCCAGTCATAACAATCATCGGTAAGGTAGTTGATGGGATTAACAGACCTTTGAAGAGGGAAATCTTGGGCTGAATGTAGCTTGCTGTGTACCGGCGGAGGAGTTTGAGGGAGTGGCGCGTCTTGGCGGCGAAGTGAAGACCTCTTGGGTGGCTTCCGTCTTCGCTGACGCGTCCGGTGGTGCGGAGGTGTGGCGACATCCTCGGGCCAAACGGAGTGGATTGGGACCAACCTTCCGTTAGGACCCCATATCAGGTCCTGGCGCTCCGAAGGGGAATAGCGGAGAGTCTCCGCCTCCATCGCTCGCAACACCATCCACGCACCTTCGTCCATCTCCTCCGACATGCTCGCTGCGAGAGAACTTCTTCTTGCTGGCTTCCTACTGTAACGACCTGGTCGCATCGAGGTGCGGTGGTGTTCTCACAATGATGCAGACGGCTCGGACACAGCTTGCAGGTAGGAAAATGATTTATTTCCACAAATAAATCAGACAGAAAAAAAACAAAAACGACTAGCATGGGAGCTAGCAAGCAAAATAATATAGCATGAGAGCTAACAGGAAACAAGGTGGTCGTTAGTTGTTGCATGAAAGCAAATTAGGAAGCCAGGCAGAGTGCTGCCCGGGCAAAGACTAAATAGCCCTCTGATTAGTGCCCGGACAACAGGTGAGCGTCTCGAACACTAACCAGAGGCAGCTGAGCATAATCTGCTGTCATGGCAACAGAAACGAACAAACACAAGGGGCTGAAAACACATGTGACTAGAAAACTTAAACAAACTATGATCCGGGCAGCGGATCCTAACACTTTGTTTATAATGTAAGTATATTTCATTTTTATTTTGAAAGCTTCTAATATTTAAGATCAGGGGTGTTTAAACTTTTTCCACATACTGAACAGTCAAGTATTAGTATTATTATATATATTTAAAGAAACAACTTTGTGTTGTATGTGACTAAGTATATTCCTATTAATTATTACTGTATTTTTCGGACTATAAGTCGCAGATATTTTCATAGTTTGGCCGGGCTCCAGTGCGACTTATATATGTTTTTTTCCTTCTTTATTATGCATTTTCGGCTGGTGCGACTTATACTACGGTGCGACTTATACTCTGAAAAATACGGTAGTTTAAAAATATCATCTTTTTCTCATTAATTTCCAATTTATTGATCTTTTTTCTTACATTTTTACAATTGTTTTTTTTCCTCATTTCATAATGGAACAAGAATAATAATAATAGTACGGTTGTTAAACTGCATAACCGAGTGTGTCAAAAGTTTGGCCTGTAGGAAAATATTAATATTCAGTTACACATTTAACAGTGTTTATTATGGTTGTTGTAATTATTTTATTAATTCATAACTTAGTTTTTTGTTTTTTTAAGTAATTAACAAAATGTGTATATAATTGTATATATTTTTTATTTTGAGAGCTTCTAATATTTTAGATTAAGAGTATCTAAAATTTTTCCACCAAGGGCCGCATACTAGTATGGCGGGGACATTTTGTAATTTTTTAATGAAAAAAAGAAAAGAAGGTAAAAACATATATTATATATATATTTAAAGACAATATGTTGTGTTATGATTATGGGTTGCTAAGTATGTTATTATTAATTATTAGTTTAAAAATGTCAGCTTTTTCTCATTACATTACGATTTTTTCTTACATTTTACTGTGGTTTTTTTTTAGGTAGATATGTTATTATTTGAAAATACACAGACATTTTAGCAGACATGTTAGGTATATTTGCACAAAGTATCGGATTGGTATCGTCAATACCAGCCTGAATTTTACTTGGTATCAAATTGGAAAGAAAATCAGCACTAATGCTGAGAATTAAACCATAATATTTGTTGTTTTAAAAAACATGTTAAAAAAATATATATTTTAAAAGAACTCAGGTTTGCAGAAGGGTACATACTGCAGCTTCAAGTGTTCCTTTCTTTGCTAGCCTCCGGTCTTCACACCCACCAGCACAAAATTTCTTGGGGAAAATTCCGGGTCAAAAAGCGGCAGCAGCTGACTGTCCACACCTGCAGAGACACGGTGTTTAGTGGGATCTTAAGAGCGGCGTCGCGCCCGCCTGGCTGGGGAGGCTCACCGTTCTCCTGCAGGTAGATCATGCGGTCCAGCAGCACCAGCGTCTCTACCACGGGAGCTAGCAGCAGAGCCAGGCTGAAGTAGACGACCACCTTGCCTTGCTGCGCCAGCATGCGCTCCACGCAGCCCGGGTCAAGAGGGAGGGAGGGGGGCAGGCCGACCCGGGCCAGACCCAACTTGGCGTACCTGGTGCACAAAATGACGGGAAAAAAAGTGCTGTCAAAATGAACACATACATCGGAAATAATCCATAATTATTATTAACCTGATTCAGTATTTGTTTGTTTACAAAACACAAAACCAGTGAAGTTGGCAAAAACCGCACTCTTTCACTATAACGCCACGCTTTTGTAACACATGGCTTGGCATTGTCTTGCTGAAATAAGCAGGGGCGTCCATGATAACGTTGCTTGGATGGCAACATATGTTGCTCCAAAACCTGTATGTACCTTTCAGCATTGATGGTGCCTTCACAGATGTGTAAGTTACCCATGCCTTGGGCACTAATACACCCCCATACCATCACAGATGCTGGCTTTTACACTTTGCGCCTAGAACAATCCGGATGGTTCTTTTCCTCTTTGGTCCGGCGGACACGACGTCCACAGTTTCCAAAAACAATTTGAAATGTAGTCTCGTCAGACCACAGAACACTTTTTCACTTTGCATCAGTCCATCTTAGATGAGCTCGGGCCCAGCAAAGCAGGCAGCGTTTCTGGGTGTTGTTGATAAATGGCTTTGGCTTTGCAAAGTAGAGTTTTCACTTGCACTTACAGACATAGCGACCAACTGTGGTTACTGACAGTGGTTTTCTGAAGTGTTCCTGAGCCCATGTGGTGATATCCTTTACACACTGCTGTCGCTTTTTGATGCAGTACCGCCTGAGGGATCGAAGGTCTGTAATATCAACGCTTACGTGCAGTGATTTCTCCAAATTCGCTGAACCTTTTGATATTATTACGGACCATAGATGGTGAAATTCTTGCAATGTTGACAAAGTGGTGACCCTCGCCCCGTCCTTGTTTGTGAATGACTGAGCATTTCACAGAAGCTGCTTTTATACCCAATCATGGCACCCACCTGTTCCCAATTAGCCTGTTCACCTGTGGGATGTTTCAAATAAGTGTTTGATGAGCATTCCTCCACTTTCTCAGTCTTTTTTGCCACGTGTGCCAGCTTCTTATAAACCTGTTGCAGGCATCAAATTCCAAATGAGCTAATATATGCAAAAAATAACAACGTTTTCCATTTCGAACATTAAATATCTTGTCTTTGCAGTCTATTCAATTGAATATAAGTTGAAAATGATTAGCAAATCATTGTATCCTATTTTTATTTACAATTTACACAACGTGCCAACTTCACTGGTTTTGGGTTTTGTATCATTAAAGTATTTCTTACATGAAAAATACTTCTCAAAGTATATATTTTTTGCGTCTTAAAAAAAAAATTGTCTGATGGGTGTACCAATACACCAAGATTCTGGACATCAATCATTGTATTATGTTTTTATTTACGATTTACACAACGTATAAATCGGGGGATAGGCTGATTGGCAACACTAAATGGTCCCTAGTGTGTGAATGTGAGTGTGACTGTTGTCTGTCTATCTGTGTTGACCCTGTGATGAGGTAGCGACTTGTCCAGGGTGTACCCCGCCTTCTGCCCGAATGCAGCTGAGATAGGATCCAGCACCCCCCGCGACCCCGGAAGGGACACGCGGTAGGAAATGGATGGATGGACAACGTGCCATCTTCACTGGTTTTGGGTATTGTCGAAAAACACTGTTTTTTTGTTAAAGGGGAAATGTACTTTTTAAAAAAAAAGTTGTTTATCATTCACAACCATAATGTAAGACTAGAGATGTCCGATAATGGCTTTTTTACCGATGTCCGATATTGTCCAACTCTTAATTACCGATACCGATATCAACCGATACCGATATATACAGTTGTGGAATTAACACATTATTATGCCTAATTTTGTTGTGATGCCCCGCTGGATGCATTAAACAATGTAACAAGGTTTTCCAAAATAAATGAACTCAAGTTATGGAAAAAAGTGCCAACATGGCACTGCCATATTTATTATTGAAGTCACAAAGTGCATTATTTTTTTTAACATGCCTCAAAACAGCAGCTTGGAATTTGGGACATGCTCTCCCTGTGAGAGCATGAGGAGGTTGAGGTGGGCGGGGTTGGGGGGGCTAGTGGGGGGTGTATATTGTAGCATCCCGGAAGAGTTAGTGCTGCAAGGGGTTCTGGGTATTTGTTCTGTTGTGTTTATGTTGTGTTACGGTGCGGATTTTCTCCCGAAATGTGTTTGTCATTCTGGTTTGGTGTGGGTTCACAGTGTGGCGCATATTTGTAACAGTGTTAAAGTTGTTTATACGGTCACCCTCAGTGAGAGACTATGAGGAGGTTGAGGTGGGCGGGTTGGGGGTGTATATTGTAGCTTCCCGGAAGAGTTAGTGCTGCAAGGGGTTCTGCACTGCAAAAACTGAAATCGAAGTAAGATTGAATATCTCAAATAAGGGTGATATTTGCTTATTTTCTGTCTGATAAGATAATTCTTCTCACTAAGCAGATTTTATGTTAGAGTGTTTTACTTGTTTTAAGTGTTTTGGTCCTAAATGATCTCAGTAAGATATTACAGATTGTTGATGAGATTTGATGACCTATATTGAGTAAAACATGCTTGAAACTAGAATATCAAGTGTTGCAAAGCTGTGTCATCAACACTCACAAGTATAAAACTACTTTTTTAAAGTAATAATTTCTTATTTCAAGCGTGAAAAAAAATAAAAAATCATGATGACAGCCAAATGAACTTTGCTGTTTTATTTTCAATGAAACAATAGAAAATACGTACTCATATAGTAGTACACTTGTTATTAGTGAGAATATACTTATTTTAAGGTATTTTTGGGTTCATTGAGGTTAGCTAATTTTACTTGTTTTGGAAAGTCTTGACAAGCCAAATTTTCTTGTTCTATTGGCAAATAATTTTGCTTAGTTCAAATAAAATACCCCTTATTTTTGTATAATTCTTTCTTGTTTTTGAACACTGACTTTTTGCAGTGTGGGTATTTGTTCTGTTGTGTTTATGTTGTGTTATGGTGCGGATGTTCTCCCCAAATGTGTTTGTCATTCTTGTTTGGTGTGGGTTCACAGTGTGGCGCATATTTGTAACAGTGTTAAAGTTGTTTATACGGCCCCCCCTCAGTGTTTGAGTTTGAGTTTATTTCGAACTTGCAAGCATACAACATGATACATCACAATTTCCAGTTTCTCTTTTCAACATGTTCGAAAAGGAGTAGGAAGAAGCAGAGCTTATTTAATCCTACCCCTTTTCTTTTACATAACAGTTGCTAAACTTTTTTGTTCACTTCCTGTTCTCAATTTATTCACAATGTACTCCATAAGTAATCACAATAAAAATAAATAGATAAATAATAGTTGGTGAAGTAAGTTACATTTTCATATGATGAGATAAGTAAGATTATTATGAGAGTGAAAGAATGGATGAATTAAATAAATTCAGAATGTTTATCAAGGTTCTTCTTCTTTGTACTTTGTAAACGCTTTAAGTTTGAAGAGTTTCTTGAAGTGGATCATATTAGTACATTGTTTGATTGCTTTGCTTAATCCATTCCATCATTTAATTCCACATACTGATATACTGAAGGTCTTAAGTGTTGTACGTGCATACAAATGTTTTAAATTACATTTTTCTCTAAGATTATATTTCTCCTCTTTTTTTGAGAATAATTGTTGTATATTCTTGGGTAGCAGGTTATAGTTTGCTTTGTATATAATTTTAGCTGTTTGCAAATTCACTTTGTCGTGGAATTTCAGTATTTTTGATTCAATAAATAAAGTGTTTGTATGTTCTCTATATCCAACATTATGTATTATTCTAACTGATCTTTTTTGTAACACCGTCAATGAATGAAGTGTACTTTTGTAATTATTTCACCATATTTCTACACAGTAACTCAGATATGGTAACACTAGTGAGCAGTAGAGAATATGAAGTGTTTTTTTGTCTAGAACATGTTTTGCTTTATTCATTATTGACGTGTTTCTTGCAACTTTATGTTGTATATTTTTTACGTGAGATTTCCAGTTCAATTTATCATCAATCATTATACCTAGAAATTTGGTTTCATTTACTCTTTCAATTTCTTTTCCGTCTATTTGTATTTGTGTTTGACTTTCTCTTCTACTGTTACCAAATAGCATTGTTTTAGTTTTACTAAGATTCAACGATAGTCTGTTTTTGTCAAACCATCTTTTTAATTTGTTCATTTCTTCTGTTATTATTTGTATTATCTTCTGTGTGTTCTCTCCTGAACAAAACGCTGTTGTATCATCCGCAAATAGTACTAACTTTAAATCTTTTGTAACTTTACAAATGTCATTTATATAGAGATTGAATAATTTAGGTCCTAGTATTGATCCCTGAGGTACACCACAGGATATATTTAGCGTTGTAGACTTGTGTTCGCCTAGCTTCACGTATTGTTTCCTGTTTGTTAGATAACTTCTTATCCAGTTTAAGACTAACCCTCTGATGCCATATCGTTCTAATTTTTTGATTAAAATATTGTGATTAATTGTGTCAAATGCTTTAGTTAGATCCATAAAAACCGCTGCTGCACATTTTTTACTATCTATTGCATTGGTAATTTCTTCTGTAATTTCAATTAAAGCCATTGAAGTTGAAACATTAGCTCTGTATCCATATTGGTTCTCTTCGAGTATTCTATTTTTATTTATGAAACTCTCTAATCTGTTATTGAACAGTTTTTCAATGATTTTAGAAAATTGTGGAAGTAAAGAAACAGGTCTATAATTTGTAAATTGATGTTTGTCTCCAGTCTTATAAATTGGTGCAACTTTAGCTATTTTCATTTTGTTTGGAAATGTACTTGTTTAAAATGATAGGTTACCAATATACATTAATGGTCCTGAGATCTCTTCAATAACCTTTTTTATCGTTTCCATATCAATTCCGTTACAATCAGTTGAAATCTTAGATTTACATTTTTTCACAATTGTAACTTATTTCCTCCTGTGTCACATTACTGAGGAACATGGAGTTGGGATTTCGCTCTATGGTATCATTATAGTCCTCAATTGGAACTGGGTCTGGAATCCTTTCTTCCAATTTTGGTCCAATATTTACAAAATAATTATTGAAGCTTTCAACTACTTCCTTTATGTTGTCATTTTTTTTTATTTCTGTCTAAGAAGTATTGGGGGTAGTCCCTCTTAGTGCCATTTTTAATAATGCTATTGAGGATGCCCCATGTTGCTCTCATGTTATTTTTGTTCCTGTCCAATAATTCACTGTAATATTCTTTTCTACATGATCGTAGTATGTTTTTTAACTTGTTTTTATACTTTTTGTACTTAATTTCTGCCTCTGTAGTTCTTTGTGCTGTACATTTTCTATATAGTGTATTCTTCTTCTTACAAGCATTTTTTAATCCTTTTGTCATCCATGGTTGATTATTCTTTCTCTGTTATTACTGAGTTGTATCCATGGACAATGTTTGTCATAAAGTATTATGAACTTGTTTAAGAACTGTTCATATGCTTCATCAACCTCTTTTTCATTGTACACATTGTCCCAATCTTGCTTTTGTAACTCAATTTTGAAAGCAATCATCCTCTTCTCTGTGCAGAGTCTTCGAAATGTGTGACCTGTATGGCTGTTGACCAAGAATGCCTTGCATTCACTTCCATCCATCCATCCATTTTCTACCGCTTATTCCCTTCGGGGTCGTGGGGGGCGCTGGAGCCTATCTCAGCTACAATCGGGCGGAAGGCGGGGTACACCCTGGACAAGTCGCCACCTGCGCTTGTGACTGTGAAAAGCCGTAGATATTATGTGACTGGGCCCGCACGCAAAGGAAGTGCCTTTAAGGTTTATTGGCGCTCTGTACCTCTCCCTACGTCCGTGTACACAGCGGCGTTTTAAAAAGTCATAAATTTTACTTTTTGAAACCGATACCGATAATTATGAAACCGATACCGATAATTTTCGATATTACATTTTAAAGCATTTATCGGCCGATAATATCGGCAGTCCGATATTATCGGACATCCCTATGTAAGACAAGAACATGTTTTTTTAATGCATTCTTAAAATTGTAAAATATGGCGAGTACGAGGTGGCTAACAATGCAGCTCAAGGTATGGCTGCCCTCACTGGAGCAATTGTACTCACTCAGTGAAGGTGAGCAAGTGGGCTTTCTTCACCGTCTGGATCCCCGCCCTGCGCAGCTGCGGCCTGGCCTCCGTGACGAAGGTCTCCAACATGGCGCGGTAGCAGTGCGTGCGCAGCAGCGCGCTCTCCTCCCGCAGCCTCCTGACGTAGTGCTCCACGGCGTGACACGCCCCCTCCCGCGCCTTGTAGGACAGCTCGTGTCCCGGCAAGGCCCGCACGTGCTCGCTCATGGGGTAGCCAAAGTCCGAGCGCGGCGGGGCCCGGTCCGAGGTCGACGGCGGCGGTCCGACCACGCCCGGAGGGGCGGGCTGCTCCTGGGTGGAGAGTTTCATGTAGCAGCACGCCACAGAGGTGATGGCGCGGATGTGCGGGCATTTGACGAAATGGCGGAGGAGGGTGGGGCTGAGGTCCCCGCAGGCGTGCAGACCGGTCAGGACAAAGTCTGACCGGTCACGAGACTCGTCCCCAGAAGGACCGGATGATTTGGAGTCAAGCGCGGCGCAGCATGGCGACACCCGTGCTCGCTTTTTGCAGTGTCCCGCTGGAATAACGTGACCTTCCAGCTGTTTGACGAAAACCTCCCATGATGCCTTGGGGTCCACCCAACCTGTCACGTGGCGAGGTGATGATGGCAGCTCATAAGAACACTTCTGATTGGACAAAGATGTGTGTTAGCAGGAATGCTCGTCATACCTTAAAGTTAAAGTAAAGTACCCATGATTGTCACACACACACACTAGGTGTGGCGATATTATTCTCTGCATTTGACCCATCACCCTTGATCACCTCCTGGGAGGTGAGGGGAGCAGTGAGCAGCAGCGGTGGCTCCGCCCGGGAATCATTTTTGGTGATTTAACACCCAATTCCAACCCTTGATGCTGAGTGCCAAGCAGGGAGGTAATGGTTCCCATTTTTATAGTCTTAGGTATGACTCAGCCGGGGTATGAAACTCACAACCTACCGATCTCAGGGCGGACACTCTAACCACTAGGCCACTGAGTAGGTTGTAAAGGGGTCCTGTTAACCAAAACTAACTTTTTTTTACCTGTTTGTACCGTTTTTTTTTGTGTATTTGGGATCTGCATAGGCATACTTGCCAACCCTCCCGTTTTTACCGGGAGACTCCCGGTATTCAGCGCCTCTCCCGATAACCTCCCGGCAGAAATTTTCTCCCGACAAACTCCCGGTTTTCAGCCGGAGCTGGAGGGGGCGTGGCCTCCAGCGGACCTGAGTGGGGACAGCCTGTTCTCACGTCCGCTATCCCACAATATTAACAGCTGGCCTGCCTAATGACGTCATAACTGTAGAATGATCGAGGGCGAGTTCTTGGTTTCTTATGTGGGTTTATTGTTAGGCAGTTTCATTAACGTCCTCCCAGCGCGGTAACAACACACAACAACAGCAGTCACGTTTAGTCTACCGTAAAGCAGTTCGTCTGCCGTAAACAGCAATGTTGTGACACTCTTAAACAGGACAAGACTGCCATCTACTGGATAGCCTCCAGAACACTGAAATTCAAGTATTTCTTTTATTTATATGTACAGGTATAATAAAAAAAATAAATAAAAAAATAAAAAAAATAAAATATATATATATATATATATATATATATATATATATATATATATATATATATATATATATATATATATATATATATATATATAGCTAGAATTCATTGAAAGTCAAGTATTTCATACATATATATATATATATGAAATACTTGAGTTGGTGAATTCTAACTTAAATATATTCCCCTCTTAACCACACCCCAACCACGACCCCCAACCACGCCCCCCCACCCCCCACCTCCCGGTATCGGAGGTCTCAAGGTTGGCAAGTATGTGCATAGGTCCAGAAAATTTGAAAACAAACCATGGAGGCATTTCGGAGATATTTATAAAACAATCTTGTCTTCCTTCATACTCACTCCAGAAGAGCCGTTTGGAATTTTGCAAAATCTGTGACGTTTTTGCACCGATGACATCACCGAGTTATCCATACCGCATTTTCCGGACTATAGAGCGCACCGGTATAAAAGCCGCACCGACACAATTTTAGAATTTTTTTTTTTTCCATTGTTGTGGCTAGGGATGCCCGATTATATCAGACTGCCGATATTATTGGCCGATAAATGCTTTAAAATGTAATATCGGAAATTATCGGTATCGGTTTCAAAAAGTAAAATTTATGACTTTTTAAAACGCACGTAGGTAGAAGTACAGAGCGCCTATAAACCTTAAAGGCACTGCCTTTGCGTGCCGGCCCAGTCACATAATATCTACGGCTTTTCACACACACAAGTTAATGCAAGGCATACTTTGGTCAACAGCCATACAGGTCACACTGAGGGTGGCCGTACAAACAACTTTAACACTGCTACAAATATGTGCCACACTGTGAACCCACACCAAACAAGAATGACAAACACATTTCGGGAGAACATCCGCACTGTAACACAACATAAACACAACAGAACAAATACCCAGAACCCCTTGCAGCACTAACTCTTCCGGGACACTACAATATACCCCCGCTTCCCCCCAAAACCCCGCCCACCTCAACCTCCTCATGCTCTCTCAGGGAGAGCATGTCCTAAATTCCAAGCTGCTGTTTTGAGGCATGTTAAAAAAAATAATGCACTTTGTGACTTCAATAATAAATATGGCAGTGCCATGTTGGCATTTTTTTCCATAACTTGAGTTGACTTATTTTGGAAAACCTTGTTACATTGTTTAATGCATCCAACGAGGCATCACAACAAAATTAGGCATAATAATGTGTTAATTCCACGACTGTATATATCGGTATCGGTTGATATCGGAATCGGTAATTAAGAGTTAGACAATATCGGAATATCGGATAACGGCAAAAAAGCCATTATCGGACATCTCTAATTGTGGCCAGTGCCCTGTACTTTGCAGTGGTATGTTGGCAAAAGGGACTTTAAGAAGTTGTACCGGAAAGTTCATTACTTTGAAGACGACCGATAAAAACGCAATAAACAGGGACGGAAATTTGACCCAATTTTCTTCTCTAAGTCACGACACTGACATTGTCTTGGTGACAGCGTGCTTACGCCTGCTGTCAGCGCGCAGGTGCGTCCTCGCTCTCCTGCCCAGAGAGAGAGAGAGAGAGACGTGCCGGTCCTCTAGTGACGGCGTTAAAAAGAGCGCACCGTCACAATAAACATAACAAAACAGCGGCGGAAAGCGATAATCGATTAAAAAAAAAAAATCAAGCTAACTGGTGTTTTGACCCGCAGAAGGCAGAGTCGGTAAAAAAAAATTTTTTAAATTCTCCGTCCCGGGGATGCGCAGACTTCCGGAAATGCGCATCCTTTCTGATTTCAATGCGTAAAAAGACACAAAAAGTGCGTTAACGCCAACACTGTATATACTTGCAGTGTGTATATTGTACATATTACATATTGTTATGAAGGTATCTGTTACTGCATTATATATATATACTTGCAGTGTGTATATTGTACATATTACATATTGTTATGAAGGTGTCTGTTACTACATTATATATATATACCTGCAGTGTGTATATTGTACATATTACATATTGTTATGAAGGTGTCTGTTACTACATTATATATATACTTGCAGTGTGTATATTGTACATATTACATATTGTTATGACGGTGTCTGTTACTACATTATATATATACTTGTAGTGTGTATATTGTACATATTACATATTGTTATGAAGGTGTCTGTTACTGCATTATATATATACTCGCAGTGTGTGTATAAAACATATTACATAACCTACTCAGTGGCCTAGTGGTTAGAGTGTCCGCCCTGAGATGGGCAGGTCGTGAGTTCAAACCCCGGCCGAGTCATACCAAAGACTATAAAAATGGGACCCATTACCTCCCTGCTTGGCAAACAGCATCAAGGGTTGGAATTGGGGGTTAAATCACCAAAAATGATTCCCGGGCGTGGCCACTGCTGCTGCTCACTGCTCCCCTCACCTCCCAGGGTGTGGTCAAGGGTGATGGGTCAAATGCAGAGAATAATTTCACCTCACCTAGTGTGTGTGTGACTTAAACTTTAACTTTTATTGTTATGAAGGTGTCTGTTACTACATTATATATATACTTGCAGTGTGTATATTGTACATATTTCATATTGTTATGAAGGTGTCTGTTACTACATTATATATATACTTGCAGTGCGTATATTGTACATATTACATATTGTTATGAAGGTGTCTGTTACTACATTATATATATATAGCTGCAGTGTGTATATTGTACATATTACATATTGTTATGAAGGTGTTCGTTACTACATTATATATATATACTTGCAGTGTGTATATTGTACATATTACATATTGTTATGAAGGTGTATGTTACTACATTATATATATACTTGCAGTGTGTATATAAAACATATTACATATTGCTATTAAAGGTGTCTGTTCCTACATTATATATATACTTGCAGTGTGTATATAAAACATATTACATATTGTTATGAAGGTGTCTGTTACTACATTATATATATACTTGCAGTGTGTATATTGTAAATATTACATATTGTTATGAAGGTGTCTGTTACTACATTATATATATACTTGCAGTGTGTATATTGTACATATTACATATTGTTATGAAGGTGTCTGTCACTACATTACATATATACCTGCAGTGTGTATATAAAACATACCACATATTGTTATGAAGGTGTCTGTCACTACATTATATATATACTTGCAGTGTGTATATTGTACATATTACATATTGTTATGAAGGTGTCTGTTACTACATTATATATATATATATAGTTGCAGCGTGTATATAAAACATATTACATATTGTTATTAAAGGTGTCTGTTCCTACATTATATATATATATACTTGCAGTGTGTATATAAAACATAATACATATTGTTATGAAGGTGTCTGTTACTACATTATATATATACTTGCAGTGTGTATATTGTACATATTACATATTGTTATGAAGGTGTCTGCTACTACATTATATATATACTTGCAGTGTGCATATTGTACATATTACATATTGTTATGACGGTGTCTGTTACTACATTATATATATACACTGTACTTGCAGTGTGTATATTGTACATATTACATATTGTTATGAAGGTGTCTGTTACTACATTATATATATACTTGCAGTGTGTATATTGTACATATTACATATTGTTATGAAGGCGTTTGTTACTACATTATATATATATATACTTGCAGTGTGTATATTGTACATATTACATATTGTTATGAAGGTGTCTGTTACTACATTATATATATACTTGCAGTGTGTATATAAAACATATTACATTTTGTTATTAAAAGTGTCTGTTCCTACATTATATATATACTTGCAGTGTTTATATAAAACATATTACATATTGTTATGAAGGTGTCTGTTACTACATTATATATATACTTGCAGTGTGTATATTGTAAATATTACATATTGTTATGAAGGTGTCTGTTACTACATTATATATATACTTGCAGTGTGTATATAAAACATACTACATATTGTTATGAAGGTGTCTGTCACTACATTATATATATACTTGCAGTGTGTATATTGTACATATTACATATTGTTATGAAGGTGTTTGCTACTACATTATATATATATACCTGCAGTGTGTATATTGTACATATTACATATTGTTATGAAGGTGTTTGTTACTACATTATATATATATATATATATACTTGCAGTGTGTATATAAAACACATTACATATTGTTATTAAAGGTGTCTGTTCCTACATACTTGCAGTGTGTATACAAAACATATTACATATTGTTATGAAGGTGTCTGTTACTACATTATATATATATACCTGCAGTGTGTATATTGTACATATTACATATTGTTATGAAGGCGTTTGTTACTACATTATATATATATATACTTGCAGTGTGTATATTGTACATATTACATATTGTTATGAAGGTGTCTGTTACTACATTATATACATACTTGCAGTGTGTATATTGTACATATTACATATTGTTATGAAGATGTCTGTTACTACATTATATATATACTTGCAGTGTGTATATTGTACATATTACATATTGTTATGAAGGTGTCTGTTACTACATTATATATATATACCTGCAGTGTGTATATTGTACATATTACATATTGTTATGAAGGTGTTTGTTACTACATTATATATATATATATACTTGCAGTGTGTATATTGTACATATTACATATTGTTATGAAGGTGTCTGTTACTACATTATATATATACTTGCAGTGTGTATATAAAACATATTACATATTGTTATTAAAGGTGTCTGTTCCTACATTATATATATACTTGCAATGTGTATATAAAACACATTACATATTGTTATGAAGGTGTCTGTTACTACATTATATATATACCTGCAGTGTGTATATTGTACATATTACATATTGTTATGAAGGTGTTTGTTACTACATTATATATATATACTTGCAGTGTGTATATTGTACATATTTCATATTGTTATGAAGGTGTCTGTTACGGCATTATATATATACTTGCAGTGTGTATATTGTACATATTACATATTGTTATGAAGGTGTCTGTTACTACATTATATATATATACTTGCAGTGTGTATATTGTACATATTACATATTGTTATGAAGATGTCTGTTACTACATTATATATATACTTGCAGTGTGTATATTGTACATATTACATATTGTTATGAAGGTGTCTGTTACTACATTATATATATACTTGCAGTGTGTATATTGTACATATTACATATTGTTATGAAGGTGTCTGTTACTACATTATATATATACTTGCAGTGTGTATATTGTACATATTACATATTGTTATGAAGGTGTCTGTTACTACATTATATATATACTTGCAGTGTGTATATTGTACATATTACATATTGTTATGAAGATGTCTGTTACTACATTATAGATATACTGGCAGTGTGTACATTGTACATATTACATATTGTTATGAAGATGTCTGTTACTACATTATATATATACTTTCAGTGTGTATATTGTACATATTACATATTGTTATGAAGGTGTCTGTTACTACATTATATGTATACCTGCAGTGTGTATATTGTACATATTACATATTGTTATGAAGGTGTCTGTTACTACAGTATATACAGTATATACTTACAGTGTGTATATTGTACATATTACATATTGTTATGAAAGTGTCTGTTACTACATTATATATATACTTGCAGTGTGTATATTGTACATATTACATATTGTTATGAATGTGTCTGTTACTACAGTATATACATGCAGTGTGTATACAAAACGTTGATGGAGGGTTTTAAAGTTGATTTTGAGGGTTTTGAAGGCTACAACGGTGACTTCCATTAGCCTCACCTTCCAAATGTTTTTTTTTATCATTTTAAAATTTAAAAAAATTAAAAATATGTGTTTTCTTGTCTTTTATAATGATTGTAAACAATGGGCAAAATGTAAAAAAAAAAGTGCAGTTCCCCTTTAAAAGCATGTTGGAAACAAGACTTGAGCTATCACTTACCCGTTTCTGTTCTTCCTTCTTCAGGGCCAGTAGTAGCTCTCCGTCAAACTTGGTCGCCGTGGCAACCAAGGTGGGATCAGCCTCAATGGCGGTCACGGACAAACCGCACCCGAACGACAGGAAGCGAGTCAAGTGGCCCTGTCGTTACTGCCGGTCAGTGTTTGGCTTCCAAGAAAGACTGACAAGATGAATGTTGCGTGGTACCTGTCCGGAGCCTACGTCCACCACTCGCTTGCACCCAGTCTGCTCGCAGAGTTGCTCGACCAGCTGAGGATTCAAGCACAATCAAACATTCACATGCAGCTTTTTTAGGTTAGTGGGTGCGGACAGACGGCTTTTCAGTACCGCGCCCAGCTCGCGGATCTCGTGCTGCTTCTTGGGCTTGACGTGCTTGCGGAAGATGTGGGCCAGCAGGGAGCTCTGGTGCGGATTGTCGCGGAACTCTTGGGGCTTGGCTGAAGCGTCCGTGGCGCCCGCACCCCGCCAGGAGTGTCTGGGAAAGGTGAACGCGTGGGTCGAGGCCCGGAAAGCCAGTAGGGACAGCGGCCACACGCACGGATACCTGGAGAGAGCGCGGTAACATTCATTCCTTCATGTTTACCTAATTTCACTCCACAGTTCTCATTTTCAACGTGACAACTGTTTCCTAACACTGCATGTCGTGACGGGGGGATTTCCCGGTCAACGTAGGCACGCAAACATCTGGTGGAGGTACTTTGTAACAATCTACAAAACCCAAAACCAGTGAAGTTGGCACATTGTGTAAATGGTAAATAAAAACAGAATACAATGATTTGCAAATCATTTTCAGCTTATATTCAATTGAATAGACTGCAAAGACAAAATACTTAATGTTCGAACTGAGAAACTTACTTTTTTTTGGCAAATAATCATTAACTTAGAATTTAATGGCAGCAACACATTGCAAAAAAGTTGGCACGGGGCATTTTTACCACTGTGTTACATGGCCTTTCCTTTTAACAACACTCAGTAAACGTTTGGGAACTGAGGAGACACATTTTTGAAGCTTTCCAGGTGGAATTATTTCCCATTCTTGCTTGATGTACAGCTTAAGTTGTTCAACAGTCCGGGAGTCTCCGTTGTGGTATTTTAGGCTTCATAATGCGCCACACATTTTCAATGGGAGACAGGTCTGGACTACAGGCAGGCCAGTCTAGTACCAGCAGGGCCGGCCCGTGGCATAGGCCGTATAGGCAAATGCTAAGGGCGCCGTCCATCAGGGGGCGCCACGCCAGTGCCACAAATGTTGGAGAAAAAAAAGAAAGAAAAAAAAAAAAAGTTGGTACTATTATTTCTAAATACAAAAAATAATCCCACGTTAATTAAAATGCAAAGTAAAGCCTATTTAATAGAAATATTATTTGTTACAATATTACACCCCCCCCCCCCTTCCCCCGCACGGTGCGCCCCCTCCCTTCCCGTATCATGACTCTTTTTGGACGTCACCACATCAAAAAATCAACACAAGATGTCAAAACAGCAAAAACTGTCAGGTGCCCAGGGAAGAAAAAATAGAAAAGAAGAGGAGGAGAAACGAGAAAAAGACAGAGGTAGCAGGTAGGTAACGTTAGCCTACATGAAATGATTTTGTCTGTTACAGAATGTGATAGTAACCTGGCTTTTTAGCATTAAGCTAATGTTACATGATTCGGCAATTGCTAATCAATAAATAGCTAGTTATGTTTTAACGTCGGGTTAATATTGTGGAGGGGACTAAATTGTTATGGAAAATAATAATGTAATGTTAGGTAATTACAGTACTCCCACCTTACATTCCTCAGGGACATTTGTATTAGATCTTTTAAGCAGGTGTTTTTTGTTTACATTGTTATTGCCTTCTGGTTAGCTAATGTTTGCCCTGCAGGTAATAGTCACTTTTCCACCCCTTTATATAATAGGTATAGTTGTAAGCCTAGTTGTTAAAGTGCACATCATTAATGTTAATTAAGCAATATCACATGAGAGGGAATGCTGTTTTTTAATTTGAGCACTGCTGTGATTCGGTTAAAGATAATTATAACATAACATTCTCATATAATATGTTAATGTGCTTTCTTTAAGTAAAAAAAAAGGTCAAAGACAAAGCTATTCGGTTTCTTGTGAGTATATACACTTGACTGCCGATGTGGGGGGGCGCCAGCTAAAATCTTGCCTAGGGCGCCAGATTGGTTAGGGCCAGGCCTGAGTACCAGCACTCTTTTACTACAAACCCCATTTCCATATGAGTTGGGAAATTGTGTTAGATGTAAATATAAACGGAATACAATGATTTGCAAATCCTTTTCAACCCATATTCAATTGAATGCACTACAAAGACAAGATATTTGATGTTCAAACTCATAAACTTTATTTATTTTTTGCAAATAATAATTAACTTAGAATTTCATGGCTGCAACACGTGCCAAAGTAGTTGGGAAAGAGCATGTTCACCACTGTGTTACATGGCCTTTCCTTTTAACAACACTCAGTAAACGTTTGGGAACTGAGGAGACACATTTTTTAAGCTTCTCAGGTGAAATTCTTTCCCATTCTTGCTTGATGTACAGCTTAAGTTGTTCAACAGTCCGGGGGTCTCTGTTGTGGTATTTTAGGCTTCATAATGCGCCACACATTTTCAATGGGAGACAGGTCTGGGGCCGTACTTATCAAGCTTCTTAGAGTGCCATTTTACACTTAAGTCCTGAGAATTTGCGAAATTTAGTCCTACTCTCAAACTTAAGAATAAAAGCTTTTTATCAACGTTCTTAAGTCTAAGAATCACTCCTACTCTCCACGATATTTAAGAGACCTTCAGAGGTGTCTTAAGTGGTTAGGAGTTGCCAGCAGGGGATGGCACTGAGGCGAGAGAGACGTGCGCGAACGTTCAGGGAACGGAACAATGTTTTTGTTTTTTTTGATGACGAGCAGCTGATGAAACGGTATCGTTTAGACAGAGCGGATATTATTTTTGTCACAGATTTAATACTTTTCGATTCCTTGTTGATTTCTGCATGTGGCTGCAGTGGGCTAGTATATATAGAGCCACCCACACCAGTTTCAAATTAGTTGCCTAATTAATGAATTGGAAAGAAAATGTTATGACAGTAGCGTATGTGTGTGGCCGTGAGGTGAGTGACGTCAGTGAGTGTGTGGGCGATAGAAGAGAGGGAGCGGTAGCGTGAGTGCCGGCGGGGACTAGTTTGTTTTGTATTATTTTGTAGTTTATTGTCAAAATATACACTCCCATTGTCCACTTAAATATTTCCAAGATATTTCTTTATTCTTAGATAACGGATTCCCTTCCGTGATTGGTCATTTCTATGGACACAGAAATGACGTCACCTAAAATTCCGTTTACGGCACATAGTAATGTCGTAATTCAGCTCTGAGTGTGACACTTAAGATTCAGTCCTACACTTCGCTGAAAGTGTGAGTAAGACGCTTGATAACTAACTTTTAAGTGCAGCTTTCAGCAAATAATTTATTTACTCTTAAGTCAACTCTTAGCAGACTTCTTAGGAGTAATTCTAAGAAGCTTGATAAGTACGGCCCCTGGACTACAGGCAGGCCAGTCTAGTACCCACACTCTTTTACTATGAAGCCACGCTGTTGTAACACATGGCTTGGCATTGTCTTGCTGAAATAAGCAGGGGCGTCCATGATAACGTTGCTTGGATGGCAACATATGTTGCTCCAAAACCTGTATGTACCTTTCAGCATTAATGGTGCCTTTACAGATGTGTAAGTTACCCATGTCTTGGGCACTAATACACCCCCATACCATCACAGATGCTGGCTTTTCAACTTTGCGCCTATAGCAGGGGTGTCCAAAGTGCAGCCCGGGGGCCATTTGCGGCCCGCAGCTCGGTTTTTATTGGCCCGCGACACATTCTATAGACAAACTAAACAGGTCCCAAATTAGAACAAAAAACTATGAAAAATTAATCGGGACCAAATCCCCCAGAAATTGGACCTGAAAACCAAAATGACCGACAACCTGAGCGTCTTACTGTATAAGGTCTTTGATGATTTCCGTGTGTCCTGTCATGATGAAAAAGTGTACAAATTTCTTGGGCGACATGATATCTTTTTGAGTGTACTAAAGCTCTCAGAAGTGTTTCAGTTGACCGTATAATAGCAATATTAGTAAATACAAGCTTACTTTCGAGCACAATAGAAATAAAATCATTATTAAAATAATCATGAATTATTTTATTGCTTTGTTATCTATAACACAAAGCTAAGATGTAGACATTTTTTTCAAATGTTAGCATATGTTCACCTACATTGTTTTGGTTTGAGTATTTTTCATATACAAATTGTATAAAAGTGGCCCTCGCATCCTTCAATTTTTCTCTATGTGGCCCTCGCTGGAAAATGTTTGGACACCTCTGGCCTATAACAATCCGGATGGTTCTTTTCCTCTTTGTTCCGGAGGACACGACGTCCACAGTTTCCAAAGACAATATCTTAGATGAGCTCGGGCCCAGCGAAACCGGCGGCGTTTCTGGGTGTTGTTGATTAATGGCTTTCGCTTTGCATAGTAGAGTTTTAACTTGCACTTACAAATGTAGCGACAAACTGTAGTTACTGACAGTGGGTTTCTGAAGTGTTCCTGAGCCCATGTAGTGATATCCTTTACACACTGATGTCGCTTTTTGATGCAGTACCGCCTGAGGGATCGAAGGTCCGTAATATCATCTCTTAGGTGCAGTGATTTCTCTAGATTATCAGAATCTTTTGATGACATTACGGACCGTAGATGGTGAAATCCCTAAATTCCTTGCAATAGCTCGTTGAGAAATGTTGTTCTTAAACTGTTGGACAATTTGCTCACACATTTGTTCACAAAGTGGTGACCCTCGCCCCGTCCTTGTTTGCGAATGACTGAGCATTTCATGGAAGCTGCTTTTATACCCAATCATGGCACCCACCTGTTCCCAATTAGCCTGTTCACCTGTGGGATGTTCCAAATAAGTGTTTGATGAGCATTCCTCAACTTTCTCAGTCTTTTTTTTGCCACTTGTGCCAGCTTTTTTGAAACATGTCGCAGGGCATCAAAGTCCAAATGAGCTAATATTTGCAAAAAATAAAGTTTTCCAGTTCCAACGTTAAGTATCTTGTCTTTGCAGTCTATTTAATTGAATATAAATTGAAAAGGGATTTGCAAATCATTGTATTCTGTTTTTATTTACCATTTACACAACGTGCCGACTTCACTGGTTTTGGGGTTTTGTACTTTGTAACAGTCTAGCTTTACCTCCTGGGTTGATAGTCAGCGTCCAGCAGCAGGTCTGCAGTCTGAGGGTAGGACAGGTGCTGCAGGACAGACTGCCAGCTGACAGGTAACTTGTGCCACAAATCCTCAGTGAAGAACTCCTGTTGGACCATTGTAGCCTTTAGGGGGGGGGGGGGGGACCGATGTGTGCTCATTGTGCGTTACTCACAATCACATACGACTCCGATAAGAACCTGTACTGGTGCAGAAAGGCGGTGAGTCTTTGGGCCAGATCTTTTTGCTCGTCAGAAGAAAGACTTTGTCCTGGTTTTCCTCCCATGTTGTCATGCTCGTATACTAATGCTAACACGGAGGGCAACAACGTCTCACCTAAGCATATACTCAAGAATATTCAATAAATTAATTCATGAATCTCGTATAATATTCGGGCACATTTCTGAACAGTCACACTTGATATTTCAGCATGATGATAAAACTCACAATTAGTATGTTGGTGTTTTTAGTCGTTGCTAGAACCCTGGTGCGTTCAGGTCCTCATTGTAAATGTTGACGTCTAACTCCTCGTCGCATACCATATCGTGGTTAAATTATCAATATTGAAAATATATGTATGTAGTTTTGAAATTCCACAGTCAGTGTGTGTCTAATGCTTAGATTTTTTTAAAATTTAAATCGCTTATATTTACCATTTAAAAAAAATCCTGAGCTGCTTTCTACTGAAGGCATCATAACCCGGAAGTAGATGGGATTACGGCTCTTTTAAGGGAGCCGGATATTTAGGAGCCTTTACTTTGAAAGAGCCGTTCAAAAACCTGGCTCGTTGTTATAGTTATATTTATTCAAGGAAATAGTCAATGTTAGCAGTTATAAAACAGAGATGTGGACCAATATAATCCAAATCACTTATATTTACAATGTAAAAAAATCCTGAGCTGCTTTCTACTGAAGGCAGCATAACCCGGAAGTATATGGGATTACGGCTCTTATAAGGGAGCCGGATATTTAGGAGCCTTTACTTTAAAAGAGCCGTTCAAAATCCTGGCTCGTTATTATAGTTATGTTTATCCGAGGAAATAGTCAATGTTAGCAGTTATAAGACAGCGATGTTAACCAAAATAATCTAAATTTAGAGAAATATTAAACTAATGGGGGAAAAAAAACTGTAATCTGAAATATTGGCTATAATTTTGTGGTTTTATTTTTTTTATTTTTTTATTTTTTTTATTTTTTTAAAAATTGAAATAATTTTTTATTTATTTATTTTTTTTAAACTTTTATTTATAAATTTCAACATTTACAATCAGACAAGAAACAATCAAAATAAGTACAAAAATAGTACAAAACAGTACAAAAAGAGTACAAAGCAGCGCCAGGGGGCTATAAATTCAAAGTAACTAAAATAGAATGCAAATATATATATATATATATATATATATATATATATATATATATATATATATATATATATATATATATATATATATATATATATATATATATATATATAAAATAAATAAATAATTTATTTATCATTTATATATATAAAATAAACAAAGTGCAAAGCCATAGGGCCTAGGCTCAC
Source organism: Entelurus aequoreus (assembly GCF_033978785.1). Classification (NCBI taxonomy): domain Eukaryota; kingdom Metazoa; phylum Chordata; class Actinopteri; order Syngnathiformes; family Syngnathidae; genus Entelurus; species Entelurus aequoreus. The sequence continues at coordinate 17,470,642 of NC_084741.1, read as the reverse complement.
TCAATTTCAGTAAATAACTTAAATTTGGAACACAGCATCATCGTTTTCACAGATTTTTGGTTGTTAGAGGCAGAGAGTGTTTTAATGTAGAGTTCTAATTCTTTTTTAAAGGCACAAAAGACAGGTCGGGTATTGAGAAACTCACATTTATGAATATAAAAATACTGTGTTTTTTTATTGTAAACAGTCCATGCTTCGACAGTGACGTCACCATATTACGTTTTGCCTCACCGAAAAACGTTGTAGCACAAGATCATTTTAACACTAGAGAATAAATTACACAAATAATAAGTAAGAATGTATTTATTTATTTATTTATTTATTTACAGACAGACATAGTTTTGTATTTTATTATTGTTTCTTTTGTTAATATCAGAGTCCGTTCTGCAAAATGGTCATCCCTAAAAGAACACAGCTTATGAACAGGGACCCACAGTTAAAATATACATCATCATATTTCATTTCATGTCATTTCATTTTTTATTTATCTCCTTCATTGATGTGCATCTTTGATCAATAGACAATTAAACCTGATCAGCAACAAACACACATTTACACACCAATGCCTGAGAAGGAACAGGATGAAGAACATATTTTCCTGTCCCCTTCAACATCATACGTAGTCTTACTTAATGGATAGCATACAAACCAAACAAATACATCCAAATATAATGAAAACAAACAAAAAACACACAAAAAACCACAACAAGTGCAAAACTTCATGAAGTACAAACCGAACAAAAAAAAGTAATATACACCTCACGGGATGATACAAAACAAATACAAAACCAGAAAAAAAACCAAGTAAAATAATAAATATAAATCAAAATGTCAACACTTATGGCTGTCCATATGATCTTATTGTTCTGTTTTTATATATTTTTTTCAATTGGAATATATTTTTACAGTCTTTTATCTCATTGTAAAGAGAATTCCATAGTTTAAACCCCACCACTGATATGCACATTTGTTTTAAAGTTGTCCTTGAATACTGATGTTTGAAATATATATAATATAATATATACGATCTGTTTTCATCGTTCACTTAAAACAACTGTTCAAATGACTCTGTTCGTTCGCGAACGGCACATCGCTATCCGGAAGCGGATGTTGGTGGAGACTGTGCGCGGCTTCATCGGTGGTCCGCATCGTGTTGCAGGTTTGTTTTGTTTTCACACGACAAACTAAAGTACATGTGTCGATATTGACATTCTATGCCATCTCAAAATGTGTTAATACCGTGTTAGTTACTAAGGTATTGTCGTATACGTCAGTGTTATTCGGAAATACTAATTTGTTAGCATTAGCCTAAGCTAGCTAGAACATACTGCTTGTTGACGTCAGAATCCTTTTTTTTTTTGGGCCAAGATTGTTTATCACGCAAATAATTTGACTTGGTAGTGTTCAATGTTTTAAAATTAATATTAACGGTTAACTAAAAATACAAAAAAGTACCTCTTTAACTAATGTGTGCCAGGCTATTGAAAATAGTGCAGTGGTGAATAGAGCCGAGCAAAAACATGATGACGTCATCACGAGTTAGTTTAAATTCACCATAACAGATTAGTTCCAGAGTTGTTTCACAGCATTCATTAGATTGGATAGCCTAGGAAAAGACACGTTGGTTTTTGCGTCAAACCGTTCAAGTTGCTGTCAAAAGAGGAAATGTTACAATAACTATGATTTACTTTTAAAGACATTCAATTCATACATTTAGTCTAGAGCAAACCTGGGCATATTAAGGCCCGGGGGCCACATGCGGCCCGTTTGGCTTTTCAATCTGGCCCGCCAGACATTCCCAAATAATTTTTTTAGATCTTTAGAGGCCTACTGAAATGAGATTTTCTTTTTTAAACGGGGATAGCAGATCCATTCTATGTGTCATACTTGATCATTTCGCAATATTGCCATATTTTTGCTGAAAGGATTTAGTAGAGAACATCGACGATAAAGTTCGCAACTTTTGGTCGCTGATAAAAAAAGCCTTGCCTGTACGTAGTGTGACGTCACAGGTTGAAGAGCTCCTCACATCTGCACATTGTTTTCAATCATGGACGCCAGCAGCGTGAGCGATTCGGACCGGGAAAGCGACGATTACCCCATTAATTTGAGCGAGGATGAAAGATTCGTGGATGAGGAAAGTGAAAGTGAAGGATTAGAGGGCAGTGGAAGCGATTCAGATAGGGAAGATGCTGTGAGAGTCGGGTGGGACCTGATATTCAGCTGGGAATGACTAAAACAGTAAATAAACACAAGACATATATATACTCTATTAGCCACAACACAACCAGGCTTATATTTAATATGCCACAAATTAATTCCGCATAACAAACACCTCCCCCCTCGCGTCCATATAACCCGCCAATACAACTCAAACACCCGCACAACACACTCAATTCCACAGCCCAAAGTACCGTTCACTTCTGCAAAGTTCATACAGCACATATATTTTCCCAAAGTTACGTACGTGACATGCACATAGCGGCACGCACGGACGGGCAGGCGATCAAATGTTTGGAAGAAAGCTGCGTACTCACGGCAGTGCGTCTGCGATCCAACTCAAAGTCCTCCTGGTTGTGTTGCTGTAGCCAGCCGCTAATACACCGATCCCACCTACAGCTTTCTTCTTTGCTGTCTTCATTGTCCATTAAACAAATTGCAAAAGATTCACCAACACAGATGTCCAGAATACTGTGGAATTTTGCGATGAAAACAGAGCTGTTTGTATTGGGACACAATGGTGTCCCAATACTTCCGCAAACTCCGTGACGTCACGCGCAAACGTCATCACACCGAGACGTTTTCAGCCGGATATTTCCCGGGTAATTTAAAATTGCACTTTATAAGTTAACCCGGCCGTATTGGCATGTGTTGCAATGTTAAGATTTCATCATTGATATATAAACTATCAGACTGCGTGGTCGGTAGTAGAGGCTTTCAGTAGGCCTTTGAGATTGAAAGTGTAGCTGCCATTATGATGTGCAGTGATGTTTTTAAATGACCGTAAGAATTAGTTACTATGGTAATCTAAGTCACAGCAGCTCAGACGAGGCACCAAGCAGTGTGGGTGGGGAGCGTTTCCACAGAGTGTTTCCAGAGCGGCCAGCCTGTAATGCGGGTGTCAGGGACAGATGCGGAAGGAGATTTTTACAGCAAAGTTCTAAAGTTTAGTGATATATCAAATATATCAGATTGTATGTGGGTTTATTTTTTACCCTTCGTGTCCATATTTCACTGTTTGTTACATTTTTGTTGAGTTTCGCTTGATTGTAAAATATGTCGATCGAGAGGGGGTGTGACGTTCATATGTTGTCAATATTCAATGTTTTATCGGTCGTAGTTAATATTGTAAATCCCACATTCTTTATTTTCATGTACATTCTGGGTGTCTCGTTCAGTCAAAAATTTTAAAATTTTATGCGGTCTATCGTAATGTTTTTAGCATTCAATCAGACATTATTGTGAGGTTTTGTATTGGTGTTCCTAAAAATGAGATATACCGGCCCCCAGACACATTTTTTTCTCAAAATTTGGCCCCCGAGTCAAAATAATTGACCAGGCCTGGTCTAGAGTGACGTACCTCAACAAATAGCATGATGGTTAAAGGCCTACTGAAACCCACTACTACCGACCACGCAGTCTGATAGTTTATATATCAATGATGAAATCTTTACATTGCAACACATGCCAATACGGCCGGGTTAACTTACAAAGTGCAATTTTAAATTTCCAGCTAAACCTCCGGTTGAAAACGTCTATGTATGATGACGTATGCGCGTGACGTCAATCGTTGAAACGGAAGTATTCGGACACATTGTATCCAATACAAAAAGCTCGGTTTTCATCGCAAAATTCCACAGTATTCTGGACATCTGTGTTGGTGAATCTTTTGCAATTTGTTTAATGAACAATGAAGACTGCAAAGAAGAAAGCTGTTGGTGGGATCGGTGTATTAGCGACTGGCTGCAGCAACACAACCAGGAGGACTTTGACTTGGATAACAGACGCGCTATCCGACGCTAGCCGCCGACCGCATTGATGATCGGGTGAAGTCGTTCGTTGCTCCGTCGATCGCTGGAACGCAGGTGAGCACGGGTGTTGATGAGCAGATGAGGGCTGGCTGGCGTAGGTGGATAGCTAATGTTTTTAGCATAGCTCTGTGAGGTCCCGTTTAAGGCTGCAGCTAACGATTATTTTTCTATCGATTAATCTATAGATTATTTTTTCGATTAATTGGTTAATCTATAGATTATTTTTCCTTTTACCGATTATTTTTTATTCAAAATGAAGATGAAAAAATAAATGTAGGACCTTTTTTTCAAAAGGCATGGCTTTTATTTACAAAAAAAAAGAAGTATGGCCACTCAGTCAACATTGACAACAACATGACTAAATATTCTGTAACAATGTAAACATTTAAAACTTTTAACATTTAACAAAATTAAAAGTAGCTTATTTGCTTTTTAATGTGCAAATAAAAAAGTCAACATCCAGTGCAAATCTTAATATTATGCAATAGTATAAGCATTTCAAAAGTAAAAGTATTGCTTATTTTGCTTTAAAATGTGCAAAAATAAAGATAAACATCCAATACAAAAAAGTGCAAAACAAAATATTCTGTAACAACAGTGTAAACATTTCAACAAAAGTGAAAGTATTGCTTATTTGCTAAAATGTGCAAAAATAAAGATAAACATCCAATACAAAAAAGTGCCAATCTAAATATTCTGGAGCACTGTAAACATTAAGTATTGCTTTTAAAATGTGCAAAATAAACATCCAGTCCAACACAGTACACAATAACCAATTCTACTCATTCCAGTGAGTGACTAACAGTTGTAATGAAGAAAGGTTAGCATGTGTACATGCTCTGCTTCTTTTCTTGTTTACAATATTCCCAGCAGCTGAAAATAGGCGCTCAGACGGGGTCGATGTGGCTGGAATTGAGAGGTAATTAGCCTTCACCTCAAGCCAGGACTGCGAGTGAGCTGAGCTGCAGTTTATATTTCTAGAAGGTCAACGGGCTATAGTGATGTTACTAGTAGTTGACTGGGAGGTGTTTATTATCATTTGGGGAGAGTCCGCTGCCTGATGCTCACCTGCTAAACACCTATCTGCTCCACGCTGAAGCGCTGACTACATGCGCTCTGAATACACACTGCTGATTGGCTGATAATGCTTCGTGTGTACCAATCAGATGGTTGTGTGGGTGGGACAATGCTGCGTGTGTACCAATCAGATGGTTGTGTGGGTGGGACAATGCTGCGTGCTGAGACAGAGGCAGAGGAGAGAAGCAGCTTGTTAAGACTTTAGCAGCTAAAGTTAGCTTTAGCTTAGAAACTCGTTCGGTACACCCCCGTACCGAACCGAAAGCCCCGTACCGAAACGGTTCAATACAAAACACGTACCGTTACACCCCTAGCAGATACAAATGACACATTCATGTTTTTGTGTAATGATGACAACGTATGCTCGCGCGGACGATTGACTAGTTGATGGTTTTCTTTTCAAATGTTCGTTCATAGCCGTTGTGCTGCTATGATAGGCCATTTCCGCTCGACACAGTGTGCATACAACAACATTATTAGGCCGTTTATTGAAATACTCCCACACTTTTGACCACTTTTGGCATGCTTTTCCCCCCTCGCTCGCACCGCTCGCATCGTCTGCTTTGATCTTCTGCTTTGCGCTTCGCCATGACGGTAGTGTGACGTAAATATGCGACGCGTCGACGCACAAAAACGGCGTCGACGTATTTACGTAACCGATGACGTCGACTACGTCGACGCGTCGTTTCAGCCTTAGTCCCGTTGCTAAGTTAGCTTCAATGGCGTCGTTAGCAACAGCATTGTTAAGCTTGGCCAGGCTGGAAAGCATTAACCGTGTAGTTACATGTCCATGGTTTAATACTATTGTTGATTTTCTGTCTATCCTTCCAGTCAGGGGTTTATTTCTTTTGTTTCTATCTGCAGTTAAGCCCAAAGCTATCACGTTAGCTCCGTAGCTAAAGTGCTTCGCCGATGTATTGTCGTGGAGATAAAAGTCACTGAATGTCCATTTCGCGTTCTCGGCTCTCATTTTCAAGAGGATATAGTACCAGAGGTGGTTTAAAATACAAATATGTGATCCACAATAGAAAAAGGAGAGAGTGTGGAATCCAATGAGCCAGCTTGTACCTAAGTTACAGTCAGAGCGAAAAAAGATGCATCCTGCACTGCACTCTAGTCCTTCACTCTCACGTTCCTCATCCACGAATCTTTCATCCTGGCTCAAATTAATAAATAAATAAATGATAAATGGGTTATACTTGTATAGCGCTTTTCTACCTTCAAGGTACTCAAAGCGCTTTGACAGTATTTCCACATTCACCCATTCACACACACATTCACACACTGATGGCGGGAGCTGCCATGCAAGGCGCTAACCAGCAGCCATCAGGAGCAAGGGTGAAGTGTCTTGCCCAAGGACACAACGGACGTGACTAGGATGGTAGAAGGTGGGGATAATAATGGGGTAATCGTCGCTTTCTCGGTCCAAATCGCTCTCGCTGCTGGTGTAAACAATGGGGAAATGTGAGGAGCCTTTCAACCTGTGACGTCACGCTACTTCCGGTGCAGGCAAGGCTTTTTTTATCAGCGACCAAAAGTTGCGAACTTTATCGATGTTCTCTACTAAATCCTTTCAGCAAAAATATGGCAATATCGCGAAATGATCAAGTATGACACATAGAATGAATCTGCTATCCCCGTTTAAATAAAAAAATGTATTTTCAGTAGGCCTTAAACAGTCAATATGATGTGCTGCATTACACTTTTTTTTTTAATTGAACATAGTAGGATAGTATTGCCAAATGCAGGCATGTGAATTGTCTGCGGAAACGCGAGAATCCGCGTTTTTAAACATTAATTTCCACGTCAAAACATAAATGAATGAAATATTGTAGCGTGTAAGGATGAGAGTCGAAGGAGAAGTGTCAAAAGATGGAGCTAACTTTGTTTTCTCTATTTGTGTCCCGCGAAAAACCATCTGACCGTAACTCTAACAATAAAAGTTCCGTGGGTGAATTATGTAAACCCATTAGGATTGCAAAGGGGTGGAAAGTAACAGTAAAGTAAAATAATGACCATTTTTTGATTATTCAAAGTTGGGCACTGTCCTTGGGAATACATGGGGAATTACAATAATTATATATTATTGGGCACTTGTCTATATGGTGCTGCATCTTTATGGTATTTTTGACGTAGCTGTTTGCACAGTATTTGCAAATGTACACAGCCTTTCCGCCTACATTGGTTGGGGTGAAATGTCTCCACACATCAGGTGGTGTACGTGGCATTATTCTGTTTGTATTAATGTATTCTTGTAAAACCCTAATGCAATGCCACACACAGATATAAATAGTCAGCTAAACAACTGGAGTAGTCTTTAAAAATATTTTACTGATGGACAAATGAATAGAAATGGGCTAGATGAATAAATGAACACAATCAGCATGCTAAATGAAACTATAACCTACATTCTTGTATGCCAACAGAATGGCTCGCAGAACAGAAGGCAGAGGAAACTACACGTTTTGATTTAGCATTTGCCAGTTGAACTTTACAGATCACAAAAAAGGTAAATTCGGATCGCTAACGTTGTTAGCATAAATGAATGGGATTTAACATAGAGAAAATTAGCATCACGGCTAACGTAGAAATATTTTCGGTTCATTATGAGACTGTGTGGTGGTACATAAACCTAGCTAGCTAGAGATATTGGCCCCAAAATCATTTAACAAGTACAGAAACAGCTAGCTAGCTTGAGTGGAAGTCTGCTGGAGTAGTCCACAGTCATACAGTAACAACAAGCAATTACACCTCTATTAAACTTAAATACCATAGATCAAACATATTTACCCCAGTAATATAATCAACACTTACCTGACTGGATTAAGTCCCTGGGGTCAAATACTAGTGTGGCCTGTAGTGTGTAGCATGCTGGGAATGATCTGTGCATGTGATGGAAGAATGCACTGTACATGTGATGGAGGAATGCACAGTGCAGGGTTGAAATGCTACTGAATTTGCATTAAATCAGGTTGTTTTAGCTAGTAGTCATGCTGGAAGATTTAGCATGTTGCATTCAATTTTTATTCCCATTAAATTCCTGATTATTCCCGTTAATTCCCATGGAAACTTTCCAACTTTGAATATTCCCGGAATTTTGCAACCCTAAAACCCATTACTAGTGTTGTCCCAATACCAATATTTTAGTACCGGTACCAAAATGTTACACGAGTGACGTAGCTCGCCCAAAGCTGTCGAAAAAAAAATCACATTCATGTCGCATTGTACATTTGAAAAGATCAGATTCCCATCGGATTCAGGACTACCTCCTGATGTGGCCTGAGTCAGATTTGAAGCACTTTGGAGCGTTCAGACTGGCGCCCCAAAAAATCAGATCTGTGTCACTTGAGGGCAAAATAAAATCCAGCAGTGTAAACGGGGCCAAAGAGTGACACCTCTGAGGAGGGCTGCAGAAGCAAGATAGCCGAAACTTGTCAGGTACAAAACTTTACATTACTAGCCTATATAAATCAACCATTTATAAACAAATCTTAGGGTACCGTACATTAAACATATGTTTCCTATTGCAATAAGAGAAAATTTTTGTTGTTAAATAAAAATAGTGAACATACAAGACAACTTGTCTTTTAGTAGTAAGTAAGCAAACAAAGGCTCCTAATTTAGTCTGCTGACATATGCAGTAACATATTGTGTCATTTATCATTCTATTATTTTGTCTACATTATTAAGGACAGGCTGTAAACATGGATTATTAATCTACTTGCTCATTAACTGTTAATATCTGGTTACTTTCTCTTTTAACATGTTTTATGTACACTTATTTTTAAATGTTATAATCACTTATTATTCTGTTGTTCGGATACTTTACATTAGTTTTGGATGATACCAGAAATATAGGTATCGATTCGATACCAAGTAGTTACAGGATCATACATTGGTCATTTTCCAAAGTCTTCATGTCTCCAGGGACATATTTCCTGAGTTTATAAACATATGAATTTTAAAAAAAGGAAAAAATATTTTGTGACGATAAAAAATATTGATGTAATTATAGTAGTATCGACTAGATACGCTATTGTACTTGGTATTACAGTGGATGTCAGGTGTAGATCCATCCAGGGCATTTGTTTACATTCAGGGTGCTAGCTTGCTGTTAGCGGTGAGCTGTAGTATCCTCCTACGGTGTGTAGTGAAGCATGTTTAGCTATTCTTGGTCCTCCAGGGATGATACTTGTAGGAAACTTACTTTATTTGTCGCCATGGAGACAAGGATTAGTGATTGTTCGCAGCTAGCTAGCTAGCCATGTCTTAAAGCACCTCTTCCTGAGGACGTTTCAGTGTTATAACTTCACTTTCTACTTTCGTGCTAATCATATTTGGATGATTACAATATCAATGAAAACAATCGTGATTATTATTTTTGCCCTTATCGTCCACCCGATTGCAGGAAATGTAGTCTTGATTTTAAAATGTTCTTTCGGGGCTGGCGTGGCAGCAAAAAATCTTCCTCTTTATTTCTCAAAGGGTGCATTGTGTGGAGAAACGTGTAAAGTAGGGTCTGATGTAGGGCTGGGCGATATGGCCTTTTATTAAAATCTCAATATTTTTAAGCCATGTCACGATACACCATATATATCTGGATATTTTGCCTTAGCCTTGAATGAACACTTGATGCATATAATCACAGCAGTATGATGATTATATGTGTCTACATTAAAACATTCTTGTTCATACTGCATTAATATATGCTCATTTTAAACTTTCATGCAGAGTGGGAAACCACAACTAAGTCAAATGACCAAAAGTGTATTTATTAAACAGTTATTAAGCAGTGGCACAAACATTCATGTCATTTCAAAACAGAAAGTGCAAGATTGTCAGAGACATTTTAAAACAAGCTGTTAGTGCACTTTTGTGCATGATGTCACTAAGATGACTTATCAAAACAACACTAAATTAAAGTGCACTTTTTGTACAGAACGCCAATACAATAGTTTAAAACAAATAAAGTGCACTTTTGTGCATGATGTCACACAAGATATTTCAATAAGTGTCAAATAAAAATGAGCTGCATAATAGGAAATCAAATAGTGTATGTCCTTCGCTATGTGGTAGGTTCCTGCGGACGTTATCTCCTTCTGTTGTTGACAAATTTTTTCATACGGTGTTGATGTGGAAATGGTTGCTTCTGCATTTTGTGGGTGTGGCACCGAACGGAGATGTTGACATGCAGAGTTTCAAGCACTCTTCATTCTCTAGCGGGTGACTTTTCAAATGATGCTACAAATTAGCAGTAGGCGCTACTTTTTGTAGCAACGCTTTTGCCGCATACTTGTTCGACATCTTCCCGCTTGAAGCCAAACCACCGCCAGACTATGGACCCCGTGCTGTTTTTCTTAGGAATTAATTCTTCCTTCATTTGTTACCACACCGCTAGCATCACAGCTAACTTTACCATGTCGCTACCTATCTGTTCTGCGAGGGCGTATGACGTTGCGACAGTATGTGACGTATGTAAGAAGGTGTGCTTGTTTTATGTCTGTGTGAGAAGGAGATACAAGAAAGAGTGAGAAAAGCCTGCAGTGTAATGCCCGCAGCTAAAAGCAACTGCGTGAGGACGTATACTCGAATATCACGATATACCGTATTTTTCAGAGTATAAGTCGCTCCGGAGTATAAGTCGCACCTGCCGAAAATGCATAATAAAGAAGGAAAAGAACATGGAGTATAAGTCGCGTTTTTTGGGGAAATGTATTTGATAAAACCCAACACCAAAAATAGACATTTGAAAGGCAATTTAAAATAAATAAATAAAGAATAGTGAACAACAGGCTGAATAATTGTACGTTATATGAGGCATAAATAACCAACTGAGAACGTGCCTGGTATGTTAACGTAACATATTATGGTAAGAGTCATTCAAATAACTATAACATATAGAACATGCTATACGTTTACCAAACAATCTGTCACTCCTAATCGCTAAATCCCATGAAATCTTATACGTCTAGTCTTTTACGTGAATGAGCTAAATAATATTATTTGATATTTTACGATAATGTGTTTATAATTTCACACATAAGTAGGGCTGCAACAACTAATCGATTAAATCGATTAAAATCAATTATAAAAATAGTTGGCGATTAATTTAGTCATCGATACGTTGGATCTATGCTATGCGCATGCCCAGAGGCTACTTATTTATAAAAAATGTAATTTATTTTAAAAAAATATTTTTTATAAACCTTTATTTATAAACTGCAACATTTACAAACAGCTGAGAAACAATAATCAAAATAAGTATGGTGCCAGTATGCTGTGTTTTTTCAATAAAATACTGGAAAGGATAGAAATGTAGTTTGTCTCTTTTATCTGATTATTAATCGATAAATCGAAGTAATAATCGACAGATTAATCGATTATCAAATTAGTTGTTAGTTGCAGCCCTACACATAAGTCGCTCCTGAGTATGAGTCGCACCACCGGCCAAACTATGAAAAAAACCGGCGACTTATAGTCCGAAAAATACGGTACTCGAATATCACAATATAGTCATTTTCTATATCGCACAGAGACAAACCTGCCCAGCCCTATATCCTATACTGTACATATATTATGTAAATATTACGTATATATGTTATATTTTATATTGCTTTTAGTCTATTTTATACCTGCATTGTCCTTTCCATCTTTTCCATCATTTGTAACTGAGCTACTGTGTGGAACAATTTTCCTTGTGGATCATTAAAGTTTGTCTAAGTCTAAGTCTCAAAGGGTGCATTGTGTGGAGAAACGTGTAAAGTCGGGTCCGATGGTGGAAATCAGAGCGTTTGATTTGTAATGAGTTTACAGGAAAGTCAAAATGTAAACCTCACACTCTCTGGAATATGGCATTTGGAATAGTACACCCTGTTGAATGTGAATTCTCAAGAAAACATTTGACCCGTTTTTAACTTTAAGACTCCATTCATTGCTGCATTACAGATCTCCATGGGAGCAATACAGCTGAAGTTTGACCACTCGGAGGAGCTTTGATTGCACCTGGGCAAGCATCGCACTTCAATACTCGTGGTAAAGATGTCCGACCTTCTCTTGAACATGTCCTTTTCTGAAGACTCTACTGTGCCTTCAAGAAAAACAAAGAAAAGCGGGTTCCGTGTGAAACGGAACGTCAAAAATGGGAGTAAGTTCGCCAGACGGCAAAATAGGTGGTCCCAAGAGACGCTAAGGCCCAACCAGGAGTATTTTCAGGGAGCCCGCTTAAACAAGCCTTCACAAAGCGCACAGGCAGAAGCGCTGATCAGGAGACACATGGAGAATAATCACTTCAGAAAAGGTGCTAACAAAAATAATGCATTCCCAAAGCAAAAGTTCACATCCGCCGGGCGTCCGTCGTGTCACCCGTCCTCGAGCCGTCGGCCTTGTTCGGGCGTGCCCAGCAAGTGCGTCGCCATCGACTGCGAGATGGTCGGCGCCGGCGCCAAGGGACACCTCAGCCTGCTGGCACGCTGCAGCGTGGTGTCCTACGACGGCGACGTGATGTACGACAAGTTCATCAAGCCCGCCATGGCCGTCACCAACTACCGCACGCGCTGGAGCGGCATCCGAGCCCGTGACCTCATCAACGCTACGCCCTTCCACCAAGCCCGAAAAGAGGTGAGAGGAACACTTCAATAACGTCATTAAATCAATACACCAAAAATGTTCTTCAGTCATGTACGATATGAGCAGTCTTTCCTAAAGTTTTTCATAAAATTAAGAAATACGGTAGGTTAACTACAGTATTTTCCGGACTATACGGCGTACTGCCGATGAATGGTCTATATTTTGATCTTTTTTCACATATAAGGCGCACCAGATTATAGGGCGCATTAAAGGAGTCATTTTAATTTTTTTCTAAATATACTAGATATATATATATATATAGACTTCCTTGTGGTCTACATAACATGTAATGGTGGTTCTTTGGTCAAAATGTTGCATAGATGATGTTCTACAGATCATCTTCAAGCCGCTTTCTGACAGTCTGTTCCAGATGCGCCGTTTTGTGGGCGGTCTTATTTACGTGGCTCACCTTCGACGGCGTCTTCTCCCCGTCATCTTTGTTGTAGCGGTGTAGCGTGCAAGGACGGGAGTGGAAGAAGTTTCAAAAGATGGCGCTAACTGTTTTAATGACATTCAGACTTTACTTCAATCAATAACGGAGCAGCATCTCCTCATCCGGAAACAACAACAACACCGGAAATGTGTCCCGTGAAAAAACGTCCGTCCGGAACTCTCTGATAACTAAAGTTCCTTGGGCGAATAATGTAAAGTCACTACACCGGTATGTTTTAGCGCTTTCATGGCGAGTTTACTGACAGATATAAGTAAGAACTTTACAATACTTTATATTAGAAATGGCAACAGTGGAGGATGAATGTCCCAAAACAAGAAGATAGAGAAAAAGAAGAAGCTTATCGACTACGGCTGTCACAAGTTGTTGGTGACGAACCCCAAGATGCAGAGAAGGCAGGCTTGATGCAGGAAAACATGATTTAATGTTCAAAATAAGAAGGTAAAACACAAACCAGGAACTAGGCGACAGGAAACAGGACACCAGGAAACAGGAACTAGGAACAAAAAGACAGCACACTGCAAACAGCTACCGGATACAAGTACAGCTTCAACGACGACAAGTAGTAATGGCAACGACATCGACAAGTATTAGCTCTAACGACAATACTCCAGCCCAGACTGGATGGCAAGACAGGTTTAAAAAGCAGCTGGCCGATTGACACCAGGTGTGGCCAGGTGCCAATCAGCCACAGCTGAGGGAAAACAGCACTCAGGGAGAAAAGCATGAAATAACCAAAATAAGAGCGCTGACAGGAAATAAAGACAGAGGAAAAACCAAACCATAACTAAACTGTTAGCGACAAACCTGACAACGGCAAAGACACATACTACAAAAGCGGACGCGCGCAATTTTTCAGGATTTATGCAGATCCCAAATAAAGATCAGCAGGTACGAGAAGGTAAGAAAAGTTGCATTTGCATAATATTGCGAAACAAAACCCCAGATAATATGTCTTACCTTATACACACACCATAACAATACTCCTATGTTGAAGCACATCAAGCGGTGTGGCTTCATAGCTTACCAAAGTTGTACTAAAACATTTTGATAGATTTTTGAGCGCCGTGTGTAATGTTCTATATTTTCAATGCAACATATAAAATGTTGGTGTTGTTTACTTGAGTCATATTGCCATCATAGTGCAGCCTACACGCATCTTATGTTTGACTGCCATCTACTGGTCACACTTATCATTACACCATGTACCAAATAAAATTGCTTTGAGGTCGGTAAGCAAAACCAGAATTATTCCGTACATTAGGCGCACCATGTTATAAGGCGCACTGTCGAGTTTTGAGGGGAAAATAAGGATTTTAAGTGCGCCTCAAAAAATCAGAAATTTAGATGCAAGCTGATGTAATCCCATACTTTTGTTGATATCGTGTCGATATCTGATATCAATATTGGACGAAGACACCCCAAATAACTATTGTTTAGTTACACAGAATCAAAATAGGTGACTTCCTGTTCAGTGCAAAATTAGCTGAAAATCTCCCACCCTGTTAATTATTTTTATCTTGTTAGCTGCCAGCAGAAAATCAGCACAGTAGTCCTGTTAGAAAAGAGTAGTGTTGTACCATTACCAAAATTCTGGTATGTAGTGGTGCCAAAATGTATTTCGATACTTTTCAAAATAAATGGCACCACAAAAAATGGCATTCTTGGTTTTATTTTAACATAAAATCTTATGATACATCAAACATACTTTTTGTTTTGCAATCAACTAACAATTTTGGCAGTAAATAATAGGGTTGTCCCGATCCGATATTTGGATCGGATCGGCCGCCGATATTTGCCAAAAAATGCGTATCGGCAAGGCATGAGAAAATGCCGATCCAGATCCAGTTTAAAAAAAAATTTCGGTCCGTGTTTTCCAACGCACTGATTTAAATAATACATTCCACTTTTCTGCTGCTCCCTAATTTCCTTTCCGCATTTTCCAGCACACCTTCAACACAGCCACAGGTCTGTGTCCTAATCGTTAAGACGGCCATGTGAATTAAAAGTTACGGGTAAAAATGTCAGCTGTCTCTGTGCGATATAGAAAATGACTATATGGTGATATTCGAGTATACGTTCTCACGCAGTTGCTTTTAGCTGCTGGCATTACACTACAGCTCTCCTCGCTCTTTCCTGTGTCTCCTTCTCACAGACAGCAAGCGCAGCTTCTACACACGTCACATACTGTCACGTCATACGTCACATACGTATACGCCCTCGCGCAGCAAAGAGGTAGCAGCATGGCTAACGTTAGCTGTGATGCTAGCGAAGCGGTGCGAGTGGTAATACGAATGAAGGAAGAATTAATTCCCCCAAAAACAGCAGGGGGTCCATCGTCTGGCGGTGGTTTGGCTTCAAGTGGGAATATGTCGAGCAGACAACCGCAATTTGTCAAGTGTGGAGCAAAAGCGTTGCTATAAAAAGTAGCATTACTGCTAATATGTAGCATCATTTGAAAAGTCCCCTGCTAGAGAATGAAAAGTGCTTACTCCATTCGGTGCCGCACGCCCACACCATCAAAATGCAGAGGCAAACATTTCCAGATCAACACCGTATGACAAAAATAGTGATTTTTTTAGTTGTGATTTCCTTCTCTGCATGAAAGTTTAAAAGTAGCATATATTAATGCAGTATGAAGAAGAATGTTTTAATGTAGACACATAGAATCATCATACTGCTGTGATTATATGCATCTTGTGTTCATTCAAGGCTAAGGCAAAATATCCACATATATATCGTGTATCGCGATATGGCCTTAAAATATTGCGATATTAAAAAAAGGCCATATCACCCAGCTCTAGTTCAATGATTCCATTCAGTGTTTCCCATAAACTGCCAAGATACCTGTGGTGGTGGGGGCGTGGCTATGGGCGTGGTCACCATGACATCATCGAGTAATTTGCATAATTTACTACAATGATATGATTTTCTCTAAAAAGGCTCAAAAATGTATACTTACTAATTAATAATAACAGTTTTGTTTTAAACGTCCATCCATCCATCCATTTTACAATATAATTACAACACTTTATGTACATATCTATATACAGATTTGAACAATAAGTTATTCACTGAAATATATTTATTAATTGTGGTTCTTACAAAAAATATATCTTATCAAATATAAAAGCTAAAATGTCTCTTAAAGCTCTGCCCCTTTAATTAGTGCATACTAAATCATTTAACTTTAGCCTACTACTACAACCATATTATTTACCAGCAACATAAAGTGAAACAGAGTTACACAGTCAGTAACAAATAAACAGAAAACAGTAGTGGTCAAATACAAATAAGGCAACAAGAGAAGTATCCTACACTTCTCTTTTGTAAAGTAAATCTGAACAGCCTATATGGGCATCTACATCAACTATATGATTTGCCTGAGAAGCTGGACAGGACAAAAAAATATATATACATATATATATATATATTTTTATTTTTATTTTTTTATTTGTGGCGGACGTAATTCTTTTGTGGCGGGCCGCCACAAATAAATGAATGTGTGGGAAACACTGCCATTTGTGTTTGTCATGTATAATTTTGTCTATTTTGTGTTTATCCTTGAATAAACAGGTCAGTTTCTTGTTACCAACCATTGTGTATTATTCAAACTCACCTAATTCAGCTGGCTAGTTGTTATCAAGAGTACTAAAACCCTTTTCAACATGAATCTGACAACTAAGTAGGCTAAATAACTTTAAACTTTAATATATGCTCGGATAGGCCAGTATCTGTATCGGATCGAAAGTGCAAAAACAACATCGGTATCGGATCGGAAGTGCAAAAACCTGGATCGGGACATCCCTAGTAAATAACATACATTTCAATGGTCAAATGAAGGACAGAATCTGACATTGATTATTTGTCGTCTAAAAGCATGTTGTTCCAAGGTTAAATTTGAATTGCTCAACGGCCGGACCTAATTCAACAAGTTCTCAACAGTGTTTCAATGTCTTGTGTGTCTATTCACTACAATATCGCATGAAACAGAAGAACCAGAATACAAATATGCACAAAATGGGGGGAAAGCATTTTCACAAACGCAATAATTTCAAATGTGTCAGCTAGAATTCTGTTGTAATTTGATAATAGAAATGAATGGAAGAAATTCCCTCAATTTCGCATCTCTCCTTTGGCGTTTGTTAGATACTGAAGCTTCTCGAGGGCAAGGTGGTGATCGGCCACGCCATCCACAACGACTTCAAATGCCTTCAATACTCGCACCCGACTGCCCTGACCAGGGACACGTCCTGCAGTCCGGCGCTCAACCTGAAGGCGGGCTTCAAGGAGAAGGACATCGTCTCCCTGAAGAGGCTCACCAAGGCCCTTTTTGACCGCGACATCCAGGTAGGAGACGGTTTGCTTGTTTGAACGCGCCAGAAGTACGAGCGCAATGACCGACGTGACGTTGACATGTCCTCAGGTGGGGAGGATGGGCCACTCCTCGGTGGAGGACGCTCAAGCCACCATGGAGCTCTACAAAGCAGTGGAGGACGAGTGGGAGCAGAGGCTGGCCCCACGCAAGCCGTGAGCAGCAGAGGCAGCCGATGAACTCGTGCAGGTGTCATAACGTTACCGCAGTCCGTGGCGGCCAAATGCTTCCTTACCTGAGCGCAGGTAAACCTCAAGCAACATCTGGCGCCAGCGTTACCTCGGACAACCGCGGGGAAGAAAAAGGACTTGATTTAGGACAAAAGTATACATGAGCAGCTCTCGATGCTTCTGCTTGTTTATTTGCACCCGTCTTTTATGCGTTTTTAATGTTCTCACTTGTGTGGGGAAAAACAGTTGTTAGAAACTGTTGAGGCCGCGATAATTAACAATCCAAAAATAATGTAATTGGAAGAAAAAAAAATGTTAATATGTTATTAAAAACTGAATGCAGTGTTCCCTCGTCACCTCGGGATTCATTTACTGCGGTCTCAGTGCATAAAATGTGTATATCTTATTTTATTCATGTTGCATCATTGTATTCAGTGTTTCCCATAAACTGCCAAGATACCTGTGGCGGTGGGGGCGTGGCTATGGGCGTGGTCATCATTACATCATTGAGTAATTTGCATAATTTACTACAATGATATGATTTTCTCTAAAAAGGCTCAAAAAATGTATACTTACTAATTAATAATAGTTTTGTTTTAAACGTCCTTCCATCCATCCATCCATCCATTTTACAATATAATTACAACACTTTATGTACATATTTATATACAGATTTGAACAATAAGTTATTCACTGAAATATATTTATTAATTGTGGTTCTTACAAAAAATATATCTTATAAAATATAAAAGCTAAAATATCTCTTAAAGGCCTACTGAAACCCACTACTACCGACCACGCAGTCTGATAGTTTATATATCAATGATGAAATCTTAACATTGCAACACATGCCAATACGGCCGGGTTAACTTATAAAGTGACATTTAAAATTTCCCGGGAATTATCCGGCTGAAACGTCGCGGTATGATGACGTATGCGCGTGACGTAGTCAGTTTAACGGAAGTTATGGTACCCCGTAGAATCCTATACAAAAAGCTCTGTTTTCATTTCATAATTCCACAGTATTCTGGACATCTTTTGCAATTTGTTTAATGAACAATGAAGGCTGCAAAGAAGACAGTTGTAGGTGGGATCGGTGTATTAGCAGCGGACTACAGCAACACAACCAGGAGGACTTTGTTGGAGAGCAGACGCGCTAGCCGGCGACCTCACCTTGACTTCCTACGTCTCCGGGCCGCCAAACGCATCGGGTGAAGTCCTTCGTTCTTCCGCCGATCGCTGGAACGCAGGTGAGCACGGGTGTTGATGAGCAGATGAGGGCTGGCTGGCGTAGGTGGAGAGCTAATGTTTTTAGCATAGCTCTGTGCGGTCCGGTTGCTAAGTTGCTAAGTTAGCTTCAATGGCGTCGTTAGCACAGCATTGTTAACCTTCGCCAGCCTGGAAAGCATTAACCGTGTATTTACATGTCCACGGTTTAATAGTATTGTTGATTTTCTATCTATCCTTCCAGTCAGGGGTTTATTTTTTTTGTTTCTATATGCAGTTAAAGCACGATGCTATCACGTTAGCTCGTAGCTAAAGCGTTTCGCCGATGTATTGTCGTGGAGATAAAAGGCACTGAATGTCCATTTCGCGTTCTCGACTCTCATTTTCAAGAGGATATAGTATCCGAGGTGGTTTAAAATACAAATCCGTGATCCACAATAGAAAAAGGAGAGAGTGTGGAATCCAATGAGCCAGCTTGTACCTAAGTTACGGTCAGAGCGAAAAAATATATATATTTTACTGCATTCTAGTCCGTCACTCTAACGTTCCTCGTCCATGAATCTTTCATCCTCGCTCAAATTAATGGGGTAATGGTCCGAATCGCTCTAGCTGTGTTGAAAACAATAGGAAAATATGAGGGAGTGAACAACTGACAACGTCGCGCTACTTCCGGTAGGGGCAAGGTTTTTTTTTATCAGAGACCAAAAGTTGCGAACTTTATCGACGTTGTTCTATACTAAATCCTTTCAGCAAAAATATGGCAATATCGCAAAATGATCAAGTATGACACATAGAATGGATCTGCTATTCCCGTTTAAATAAAAAAATGTCATTTCAGTAGGCCTTTAAAGCTCTGCCCCTTTAATTAGTGCATACTAAATAATTTAACTTTAGCCTACTACTACAACCATATTATTTACCAGCAACATAAAGTGAAACAGAGGCAGAGGTGTCCTGCCACAGTCAGTAACAAATAAACAGAAAACAGTAGTGGTCAAATACAAATAAGGCAACAAGAGTAGTATCCTACACTTCTCTTTTGTAAAGTAAATCTGAACAGCCTATATGGGCATCTACATCAACTATATGATTTGCCTGAGAAGCTGGACAGGACAAAAAAAAATATATATATATTTTTATTTTATTTGTGGCGGACGTAATTCTTTTGTGGCGGGCCGCCACAAATAAATGAATGTGTGGGAAACACTGGTATTATATCTATTTGGGTGCCTCTCTGCTTGCAGCTGCATTGAGGACCGGGTTGCTTGTGTAGATCTGAAGTACCATGGAGGCTTGAGACACATCCACCATGTTAGAGATCTGCAGTGTTTACTACACCAGTGCTTCTCAATTTTTTTCTGTCACGCCCCCCCTTAGGGTACGGAATTGTTTTCACGCCCTTTCACAAGTTAATGTTTATTTTTTTCTCTGTATGTGTTAGGATGCACTATATTGACAAAAGTATTTAGCCACCTGCTTTGACTCACATATGAACTTGAAGTGCCATCCCATTCCTAGTCGATAGGGTTCAATATGTGGATCCACCTTTTGCAGCTATTACAGCTTCAACTCTTTTGGGAAGGCTGTCCACAAGGTTACGGAGTGTGTTTATAGGAATTTTCCAACATTCTTCCAAAAGCGCATTGGTGAGGTCACACACTGATGTTGGTCGAGAAGGCCTGGCTCTCAGTCTCCCTTCTAATTCATCCCAAAGATGTTCTGTCGGGTTCAGGTCAGGACTCTGTGCAGGCCAGTCAAGTCCATCCACACCAGACTGTGTCATCCATGTCTTTATGGACCTGGCTTTGTGCACTGGTGTACAGTCATGTTGGAAGAGGAAGGAGCCCACTCCAAACTGTTCCCACAAGGTTGGGAGCATGGAATTGTCCACAATGTTTTGGTATCCTGGAGCATTCAAAGTTCCTTTCACTGGAACTAAGGGGCCAAGCGAAACTCCTGAAAAACAACCCCACACCACAATTCCTCCTCCACCAAATTTCACACTCGGCACAATGCAGTCCGAAATGTAGCGTTCTCCTGGCAACCTCCAAACCCAGACTGGTCCATCAGATTGCCAGATGGAAAAATGTGATTCATCACTCCAGAGAAGGCGTCTCCACTGCTCTAGAGTCCAGTGGTGATGTGCTTTACACCACTGTATCCCACGCTTTGCATTGGACTTGGTGATGTATGGCTTAGATGCAGCTGCTCGGCCATGGAAACCCATTCCATGAAGCTCTCTGCGTGTACTGCATGTGGACTAAAAGGATGGTCACATGAAGTTTGGAGCTCTGTAGCAACTGACTGTGCAGAAAGTCTTTGCACTATGCGCCTCAGCATCCGCTGACCCCTCTCTGTCAGTTTACGTGGCCTACCACTTGGTGGCTGAGTTGCTGTTGTTCCCAAACTCTTCCATTTTCTTATAATAAAGCCGACAGTTGACTTTGGAATATTTACCAGCGAGGAAATTCCACGACTAGATTTGTTGCACAGGTGGCATCCTTTGACAGTTCCACGCTGGAAATCACTGAGAGCGGCCCATTCTTTCACAAATGTTTGTAGAAACAGTCTCCATGCCTAAGTGATTAGGACACCTGATTCTCATCATTTGAATGGGTGGCCAAATACTTTTGGCAATATAGTGTAGTTATTTACTAACACTATTTTTTAACTATTTCGCAATTGCCTCTCACTCCCACCTTCCCCGGACACCTTCGCCCCACTATTTAAGAAGCACTGCAGCTGTTTAGAACTGGCGAACTGTTACTTTTTATAGGGGACCCCCTAAAGTAAATATTTATTTACCATATTTTTCAGAGTATAAGTCGCACCGGCCGAAAATGCATAATAAAGAAGGAAAAAAAACATAAGTGGCACTGGAGTATAAGTCGCATTTATTGGTGAAATGTATTTGATAAAAGCCAACACCAAGAATAGACATTTGAAAGGAAATTTAAAATAAATAAAGAATAGTGAACAGGCTGAATAAGTGTATGTTATATGAGGCATAAATAACCAACTGAGAACATGCCTGGTATGTTAACGTAACATATTATGGTAAGAGTCATTCAAATAACTATAACATATAGAACATGCTATACGTTTACCAAACAATCTGTCACTCCTAATCGCTAAATCCAATAAAATCTTAATACGTCTAGTCTCTTCCGTGAATGAGCTAAATAATATTATTTGATATTTTACGGTAATGTGTTAATAATTTCACACATAAGTCGCTCCTGAGTATAAGTCGCACCCCAGGCCGGCCAAACTATGAAAAAAACTGCGACTTATAGTCCGAAAAATACGATATCTATATGTGTCAAAATATACACTATTAATGCAGGGGTCTTTAACCTTTTTGACCTCTGGGCCCAACTTTTCCACAACAGCGGGGTCTGCGGCCCACTCAAATATGAATACTGAATTTTTACTCTTAGCCTTGATTCTAATCATATTCAATAATTATATTAAACCTACTTAGAGTTTTACAGGATAAAACTTGTCAAATGATATTAAGCCATGTGTTTATCACAAGGCTTTGGTCAGGCTGATCATAGAAATAAATACTAATCAAATATCCTGCAAAAGTGACATAAATCAGAATCAGAATAGTTTTTATTGCCACAAATAGTCACATAATCACATAATAGGTAATAAAATGAGGTGTAACTGAGCTATCAGATCTTGTTATTGTTCATGTGCCTGAAACTGTTCAGGTGGCTGGAAGTGAGGGTCTGGATGGACCGTAGTCTCCTGCCTGAGGGGATAGGGGAGAATAGTTTGTGTCCAGGGTGAGAAGAGTCAGCTGTGGTCCGACCCACACGCCTCCTGGTCCTGGAGGAGAACAGGTCCTGGAGGGATGTGAGCTTGCAGCCAATAACCTTCTCAGCAGCACATACGATGCGCTGCAGTCGATGCTTGGCGCCGGGGAACCACACGGTGATGGAGGTGAGGATGGACTCGATGATGTACATACAATTACACCGATTTTTAACTAAATTAACAAATAGGGTTTATTAAATAGAATGTCAATAAAGTTTAAGTGCAAAGGAAAATACAGCCTTACCACTATAGTCATAATTTATGCAAGAAACTTCTCTTTCACTTTCACTCCAGACTACTTCTGTTTGTTTGAGAATGTCATTACTGCCACAAGTGGTGGAAAAGTGTAATGCAGCTGAAAACAGATTTTTTTCGCCACCCCACTAGGAGGCGCTCGCAGCCCAACAATGGAATCTACGGTTAAGAAACACTGGCTGGTATTAATGACAGGGCGATTCGTATGCGATTTTATATTATTAATTTGATTCCCAGACCTTTCTTGCTCCTTATTTGATAAGACTATAAAGGCAAATTCTTCCAGCTTACCGTATCGTCCCCAGTAGCGCGCAGTGTTACTGCTGGGCTGGTAATTGGCTGAAAAGAGGTAGTCACCTGACATGGTTTTCACTTCACAGGTGTGCTTGAAGCTCATCGAGAGAATGCC
Source organism: Entelurus aequoreus (assembly GCF_033978785.1). Lineage (NCBI taxonomy): Eukaryota > Metazoa > Chordata > Actinopteri > Syngnathiformes > Syngnathidae > Entelurus > Entelurus aequoreus. Next base: position 17,447,196 of record NC_084741.1, on the reverse strand, counting down.
AAGAGTGTGCAAAGCAGTAATCAGAGCAAAGGGAGGCTGTTTTGAAGAAACTAGAATATAAAACATCCATCCATTTTCTACCGCTTATTCCCTTCGGGGTCGCGGGGGGCGCTGGAGCCTATCTCAGCTACAATCGGGCGGAAGGCGGGGTACACCCTGGACAAGTCGCCACCTCATCGCAGAATATAAAACATGTTTTCAGTTATTTCACCTCTTTTTGTTAAGTACATAACTCCACATGTGTTCATTCATAGTTTTGATGCCTTCAGTGACAATCTACAATGTAAATAGTCATGAAAGTAAAGAAAACACATTGAATGAGGAGAAGGTGTATCCAAACTTTTGGACATTGTGTATCAGTGGCGTGCGGTGAGGTTAATGTCTGGTGAGGCACACTGCATCATCACAGTCAAACTTACAAACATATGAACCTGCAATGCAGGTGTACCTAATGTTGTGTCCCTGCGGTCGTTCGCGGCTCCTGCAGCGCGAGCATTGTTGTTTTTGCACTTTTTGGCTTCTTGTTAAGTGACTTTTTTTGGGTGGATTCAGTCATGCACGTGGAGGGTTTGGGTGTGGGCTTTGGTTGGTGTGGCCGCGTGCTCCCGTCGGGCGGTGCATTCTGCGGCGGAGGCTTGGCACCAGGAGGCGGGGTTATGATACGAGCCTCACACAGTGTGTCTCCGCAGCAGATTTATGATCGCTCAGCACTAAAAATATGTTACACACATACAGTTGTTGACAAAATACACTGTACATTATATACCTCAGCTAACTAAACTATGGAAATGTATAATATAATTCATATAGCAATATGGTCTCACTGCACAGCAGGCCAGCAGTTAGCCGAGTCGCAATCCATGGTGAGGCACAAGTGCCTCAACTGGCTGCTGATCACCGCACCGTCTCTTCTCAGTTTTTGAACGGCAAATGTGAAAATAAAAATAAAAATAATCTAAAACTGGTGAAGTTAAATGGAAAATAACTTTAGTATAATCACTGGATACATATAACAATTTAATTTATTTTTTTTCTTTTTCTTTTTTTTTTCTTTCCATGATGGCAGGTGAGGCCCCGCCTCCCCTGCCTCTAGTGACTGCACGCCACTGTTGTGTGTGTATATATATATATATACATTGTGCCGTGTAGGAATATCTTGTCTTTACCCTAACACCTTTTCTTGATCAAATACTGTGGAAAAACTCTGAAAGGAACTCCTTGTTGGGAGGCTGTTTTGAAGAAACTAGAATATAAAACATGTTTTCTGCTAACATGGGCATTACTGTAAACTAGGAAATGCTGCCTCCCGCTGTCTAAAAGAGGAAGTGCACCTCACTGAACTTAAAGGCCTACTGGAATGCCATCCATCCATCCATTTTCTACCTCTTATTCCCTTTGGATTCGCGGGGGGCGCTGGAGCCTATCTCAGCTACAATTGGGCGGAAGGCAGGGTACACCCTGGACAAGTCGCCACCTCATCGCAGGGCCAACACAGATAGACAGACAACATTCACACTCACATTCACACACTAGGGCCAATTTAGTGTTGCCAATCAACCTATCCCCAGGTGCATGTCTTTGGAGGTGGGAGGAAGCCGGAGTACCCGGAGGGAACCCATGCAGTCACGGGGAGAACATGCAAACTCCACACAGAAAGATCCCGAGCCTGGGATTGAACCCAAGACTACTCAGGACCTTCGTATTGTGAGGCAGACGCACTAACTCCTCTGCCACCGTGCTGCCCACCCTACTGAAATTAAATGTTTTTATTTAAACGGGGATAAAAAAAAAAGCCTTGCCCCTACCGGAAGTAGCATGATGTAGTCAGTTGAACATTTCCGCAAAGTTCCCTATTGTTTACAGTGATGGCGGCCAGAAGTGAGAGCGATTCGGACCGAGAAAGCGACGATTTCCCCATTAATTTCAGCGAGGATGAAAGATTCGTGGATGAGGAAAGTGCAAGTGAAGGACTAGTAGGGAGTGGAAGCGATTCATATAGGGAAGATGCTGTGAGAGCCGGGAGTGACCTGATATTCAGCTGGGAATGACTACAACAGTAAATAAACACAAGTCATATATACTCTATTAGCCACAACACAACCAGGCTTATATTTAATATGCCACAAATTAATCCCGCATAAAAACACCTAGGTGTTTGTTATGCTAGCTCCTAGCTCCTAGCTACTAGCTCCCGTCCATATAACCCGCCAATACAATTCAAACACCTGCACAACACACACACTCACTCAGCCCAAAGGACCGTTCACCTAACCCAAGGTTCATAAAGCTTATATATTTAACCAAAGTTACGTACGTGACACGCACGTACGGGCAAGCGATCAAATGTTTGGAAGCGCAGCTGCGTACTCACGGTACCGCGTCTGCGTCTGTGTATCCAAATCAAAGTCCTCCTGGTAAGAGTCTGTGTTGTCCCAGTTCTCTACAGGCATCTGTGTATCGAAGTCAAAGTCCTCCTGGTAAGAGTCTCTGTTGTCCGAGTTCTTCGATCTTGACTGCATCTTTCGGGAATGTAAACAATGAAACGCCGGCTGTGTTGTGTTGCTGACTTCCCTCGCAAAATACTCCGCTTCGCACTGACAACTTTCTTCTTTGCTTGCTCAGCTTCTTTCTCCATAATGCAATGAACAAATTGCAACAGATTCACCAACACAGATGTCCAGAATACTGTGGAATAATGAGATGAAAACAGAGCTAGTTTGTATTGGCTTCAATGGGGTATCGATACTTGTGTTTCACTGGCTACGTCACGCGCATACGTCATCATCCAAAGGAGTTTTCAACCGGAAGTTTAGCGGGAAATTTAAAATTGCACTTTATAAGTTAACCCGGCCGTATTGGCATGTGTTGCAATGTTAAGATTTCATCATTGATATATAAATTTATCAGACTGCGTGATCGGTAGTAGTGGGTTTCAGTAGGCCTTTAAACACTGGTTTTACATATATTCTTAATAAAATCAACAAACAAGAATTTAAATAAATATATTCGTATATATACTACAAAAATAATTTCAAATGACAAAATAATAATAATTAAAAATATACATATTTAAAGGCCTACTGAAATGAATTTTTTTTTATTTAAACGGGGATCGCAGATCCATTCTATGTGTCATACTTGATCATTTAGCGATATTTCCATATTTTTGCTGAAAGGATTTACTAGAGAACATCGACGATAAAGTTCGCAACTTTTGGTCGCTGATAAAAAAAAGCCTTGCCTGTACCGGAAGTAGCGTGACGTCACAGGTTGAAAGGCTCCTCACATTTCCCCATTGTTTACACCAGCAGCGAGAGCGATTCGGACCGAGAAAGCGACGATTACCCCATTAATTTGAGCGAGGATGAAAGATTTGTGGATGAGGAACGTGAGCGTGAAGGACTAGAGTGCAGTGCAGGACGTATCTTTTTTCGCTCTGACCGTAACTTAGGTACAAGGGCTCATTGCATTCCTTTCTCAATTTTCTATTGTGGATCACGGATTTGTATTTTAAACCACCTCGGATACTATATCCTCTTGAAAATGAGAGTCGAGAACGCAAAATGGACATTCACAGTGACTTTTATCTCCACGACAATACATCGGCGAAGCACTTTAGCTACAGAGCTAACGTGATAGCATCAGGCTTAACTGCAGATAGAAACAAAAGAAATAAACCCCTGACTGGAAGGATAGACAGAAAATCAACAATACTATTAAACCATGGACCTGTAACTACACGGTTAATGCTTTCCAGGCTGGCGAAGCTTAACAATGCTGTTGCTAACGACGCCATGGAAGCTAACTTAGCTACGGGACCTCACAGAGCTATGCTAAAAACATTAGCTATCCACCTACGCCAGCCAGCCCTCATCTGCTCATCAACACCCGTGCTCACCTGAGTTCCAGCGATCGACAGAGCGACGAAGGACTTCACCCGATCATCGATGCGGTCGGCGGCTAGCGTCGGATAGCGCGTCTGCTATCCAAGTCAAAGTCCTCCTGGTTGTGTTGCTGCAGCCAGCCGCTAATACACCGATCCCACCTACAGCTTTCTTCTTTGCAGTCTTCATTGTTCATTATACAAATTGCAAAAGATTCACCAACACAGATGTCCAGAATACTGTGGAATTTTGCAATGAAAACAGAGCTTTTTGTATTGGATACAATGGTGTCCGAATACTTCCGTTTCAACGATTGACGCCACGCGCATACGTCATCATACATAGACGTTTTCAACCAGAAGTTTTCCAGGAAATTTAAAATTGCACTTTATAAGTTAACCCGGCCGTATTGGCATGTGTTGCAATGTTAAGATTTCATCATTGATATATAAACTATCAGACTGCGTGGTCGGTAGTAGTGGGTTTCAGTAGGCCTTTAAGTCAAATAACTACAGGCATGGAATTACTCTTTAATAAATGTAATTAATTACTAGGGAAAGTACCGGGTAATTATTGCGTTACTTGAAAAAAACAAAACGTTAAATCTGGGCCATATGCAGTTGAGAGACATTTCATAAGAGCAGAGAGTGTGTGCATTTGAAAGGTGGTGCCTATTGCCAAGTGTGGCAAGAGTGTGCTTAGAGCGGCTTTTTTGCTCGGCTGTGCGCTAAAGTTTTGCTTAGCCGCAGCAGTTGGCGGGCAACTATGTTGAAACTTTTCACTGAATTGTGTTGGCGATAGTTAATAAAGACATTGCTTATTTGATTTGTTGTTCGTTATTCCCTTGTAGTAGTAGTGTGTACTTAGCCTACATGTTGTTTGCTGTGTGATGTTGCCCACTTCTATTTAATATCAGGTAAATTTTTAGTAAAGTGCCGGTTGGTGTTTTAATTAGTAAAAAGTTACTTCCTGCATTGAACTTGCTGTGCTTCTGACGCTGTCTTGTTGACTTACAACCACATCAAAAGTAGCGTGCCGCGTCACTTCAAACGCATCGGTAGCGGCATTGTAGGGTTCGTAAAAGTAATTAATTTCACTACTCGTTACTTGTAAAAGTAACAGTGCTTTTAAAAACACATGTTTTTAGGCCATCTCCATGCAACCAGAAGAAGGTTTTCTAACTTAAAACTTGTTTTGATAAAGTTTCCTTATTATTATTATTATTATTATTATTATTATTATTATTATTATTATTATCATCCATCCATTTCTACCGCTTGTCCCTTAGGCCAGTGACAATGCCCCTCAAAATTTGAGATACCCCTACCGGAGGTAGAACAAAATCTAACAATGTTTTTCCTCATCTCTAAGGTCTCCCATATATCAAATGGGTTCTTAGGTTAAAATATTTTACTGCAAACATTGTTAAATTGATACATATTGTCATACACCCCAAACTTAAAAAATAACAAAAATACAGCCTGGCCGTATGGGAGTTAAGCCATATAAACTTATGTAGATTAATAACACAAGCTCTGACAGCTTTGAAACTTGGCATAATTGTGGTCAGGAAGTTGCTTTACCTATTAGAAAAAACTGGATGTGAATATCTTGATGTGTGTAACATATAGAGACCTATGAACACTTGCCTAAAATAAGCGGACATACAAAAAATGAATATCTATGCAGAATATTCTCATTTACTTTGTAGTTGCTTTGCCAGGGATTGTCATAAACACACACATCATGGCTTTTTGGAAAGATGGGGCTGTGCTGAATCCAGTGATACCAAATATATGAATATAGCATGTATAGTCAGTGTGTTACATCACTAAGTGTAGGAGGTCTCCCAAATGAAAGAAAGTGAAACATTGACACATGGTTGTGATGAATCCAGCAATGCCAAATATGTAAATAGTATGCATAATCATTCATCACTAAATATATAAACTGTCCCAAATAAAAGAATATGTTGCATTGCATAACAATATATTGTAATGTACCGTTTGACATCACCGGGGGATGAGGCACACAGCTCAGCAATAGCACACAAAGAAGACAGGTGACTGGATTGTAGTTTGGATGATCTTTTTATAACTATAACTTAACTTCACACAGTACAAATTAAATTACTGTTTCAAATCAAACAAATGTTCATCAAACAAAACACTCTGAGGAGGAATGAGCCCTCTCCTCACGTTAAATCAAACAAATGTTCATCAAACAAAACAATCTGAGGAGGAATGAGCCCTCTCCTCACGTTAAACTCCCCAGCTCTTTGGCTGGTGTTCTTCATGGGCTGTTTTTGGTAGCCATCCCTGTCACTCATCCACATTATCATCAGTGACAAAGTGGGTCATATTTGGGCACTCTGGGAAAGAGCAAGAGCAAAACTCAGTGCAAGTCAAGCCCACTGAAAGACACTGGCATTTGCTGGTTTCATTGCATTTTCCATCTTTACAGTACAGGTGGGTGATGTCTCGAACTTCTTTAGGTGCTGGTGCCTTCTGAAACATGATAGGTTCAATGGACCCATCCTGTCTGAGCCTCCACCCTCTACCAACTGGGTTCCAGAGATGAGGCTTGGCCTGATGGCTGTGACGCCAAACTGCTGTTTGGTATAAGGCTCTGAACACATGTTGCTCAAAGGCGTCTTCTGTTGGGGGTAGATTTGCTGCTGAAGAATCTGTGGTAGATGCTAGTGTGTACCTCAGCTCATCTAGGTTGGTACAAGGACAGCCATTCTCCTTTTTCTTTTGGCCATACAGGAGGAGGGCATATTTTCTTGCCACAGGCAAAGCTTCGTCTAGATTTCCAGACAGTCCAAACTTGGCCATTTCCTTTAAGTCAGTCAGATGGGTCTTCAGTCTTGTGAAAGCAGTGGTCTTTCCAATTCTGTACAAGCTGCTTGTACTATCGCAACCCGTGAGGGCGTGGCATGCAGGTAAACACTCACAAAGAGCTGCTCCAAGACTCTGAGCAATTGAACAAACTGGGACAAATCTTTCCTTTAGGCCATGTCCAGAATGCATGAAGACTTGTGAGGATCCAAACATCCCTTTGCTTGCATAGTACACAAGCAGAACCAGTACATCTGTATCGTCACATTTGACAATGAGACGAGAATAGGACTCCACAAGGTGTATTGCATGTAACACCAGCCTTGTGTCAGCCTCCTCCTGGTCACTGTAAAGATCTTTCAAACAGTCAACACCTGACTTCCTAACCCTCTTCACCTCCTCACCATTGTCAAAGCCACCTGCCAATATGACTGTGTTCTCTGACGAGATTCTCTCTGGCCCAGCCTTCATTATGTAATTGCTGACAAAGCTACATAAAGCAGCCTTGTTCCCACTGATCCTCAGGAATTTCCTGTAGTTTGGAACGCGTGCTTGTCCTGTGATAATATGTGTCCTGCTGGTTTGGATGGTACCTCTTCTTTGTCTTTCAAGGTCTTTGACCGAGTGTTGATGATCATAGCTGTCAAACACTAAAACAACACAGCTGATGCCTTCCTTTCCCATTAACATTTTGATCTTATTCCAGATACATTCACCAAGATCGTTGAAGGTCTGGAAGCTTGGATCATGGAGACTCTGCAGAAGAGCCAGGCCATCGATGAGATATGCTGATGGTTCTTTAACACTGGGCAGCTGCTGTGTCTCTTCAACGACAGACTCCAGTTTCTTAGCAAGGTCAGCTTTTGTGGTCTTCCTCATGCTTCCATCATCATAAAACAAAGATGGTGGGACAGCGAGTTCGTGAGACATCACAGTCTCCATGGACACCTCTCTTTGTTTGGAAACAGCAAGTAACCTTCGAAAGAGCACATCTGAGTCCATGTGAACCTGTCTAGATACACTAACTCCAGCTGATGTTTTCATGTCCTTGAAGGTTGCACATTGGTTTCTTTTCTCTGGGTCCCAGAAGCTCTTTGTTCTTTTTGATTTTGTCAGACGTTGTTCAATGAAGACGGCATTCTGCTTTGCACCATCTTGGAGGAAGTTTGAGAGAGAGGTCCTTTTCACATGACATAGTATTTGCAATGATTTACCTGTCAGGTTAGGAAAATATACATGAAGACAATGATGTAGATAGCTACAGCTGGATCCACCCAGGAGGAGTAGCCTAGCCAGTTCACTGTAGACCACTGTAGAACACCACCAAGGGAGTGAAGTAAGCAGTGCAGGCAATACTGCCCTCTACTGGTTTGGACAACTAACACTATTATGTTCCATTATGCAGTAATGACTTGACCAAAAATAAATTCAAGTGGTTGTAGATATTTTTTAAGGTGTTCTATTTAAATTTAAACTGATTCTACTGGATATTTTTTTCCATATTAACTGTATATGGTGTCATGTGAAATATACTATTATTTAATGCATCATAAATAAAGAGTAGCGCTTACCTCTAGTGACTTACTTTGCAGTAACATTGAATCGGTCAACATTCTTGTCACCATTCTTGTCTTGCTGTGGAGACTTGATTATGTTGAGTATGAGCTGTGTGCCCCATCCCCCGGTGATGTCAAACGGTACAGTACAATACATTGTTATGCAATGCAACATATTCTTTTATTTGGGACAGTTTATATATTTAGTGATAAATGATAATGCATAGTATTTACATATTTGGCATTGCTGGATTCATCACAACCATGTGTCAATGTTTCACTTTCTTTCATTTGGGAGACCTCATACACTTAGTGATGTAACACACTGACTATACATGCTATATTCATATATTTGGTATCACTGGATTCAGCACAGCCCCATCTTTCCAAAAAGCCATGATGTGTGTGTTTATGACAATCCCTGGCAAAGCAACTACAAAGTAAATGAGAATATTCTGCATAGATGTTCATTTTTTGTATGTCCGCTTATTTTAGGCAAGTGTTCAAAGGTCTCTATATGTTACACACATCAAGATATTCACATCCAGTTTTTTCTAATAGGTAAAGCAACTTCCTGACCACAATTATGTCAAGTTTCAAAGCTGTCAGAGCTTGTGTTATTAATCTACATGAGTTTATATGGCTTAACTCCCATACGGCCAGGCTGTATTTTTGTTCATTTTTAAGTTTGGGGTGTATGACAATATGTATCAATTTAACAATGTTTGCAGTAAAATATTTTAACCTAAGAACCCATTTCATATATGGGGGACCTTAGAGATGAGGAAAAACATTGTTAGATCTTGTTCTACCTCCGGTAGGGGTATCTCAAAAACTAAAGCCCTTCTTGACAGTTAGTCACTAGCCTACCTCTCGGGTTCGCGGGGGGTGCTATTATTATTATTATTATTTTAACTATACCAAGTACCGTGTTTTCCGGGCTGTAGAGTGCACCGGTATATAAGCTATACCTACTAAACTGTGTGGCGCAGTTGGGAGAGTGGCCGTGCCAGCAACCTAAGGGTTCCTGGTTCAATGCCGACCTTCTACCAACCTCCTCACGTTCGTTGTCTCCTTGAGCAAGACACTTCACCCTTGCTCCTGATGGGTCGTGGTTAGGGCCTTGCATGGCAGCTCCCGCCATCAGTGTGTGAATGAATGGGTGAATGTGGAAATAGTGTCAAAGTGCTTTGAGTACCTTGAAGGTAGAAAAGCGCTATATAAGTATAACCCATTTATTTTATTTGAATTTTAAAAGAAAAAATTACTTATCCACATACGGTATTAGCCGCACCGGACTACAAGCTGCTTATATATACGTTACGAAATTAGTTATTTACGGAAATATTTTGTAAATGTTTATTTACATACTTTAATTGTTTTCAAACAGTGTCTGTAACATGGCAGTAAAACGGATGATCAAACAAAACAGAAGTCATCGTCATGGACCCACTAGCTGCGGGAGCAAGCTCTCTAATCAGCTAAACCGACTCAATAACTCCACGGTGACGTTTTGGTGAATTTACTGAGGAATTTGTGAAACTGAAACAATTCAAAAAGAATGCTATTGTAAGTTAATAATACTAACACAGACATTTGTAAATGCTTGTTAGCATATTAGCTAATTCTATAGACACTGGCTTCGTTACATTACGATGGCACGTACAAATATGCATGAAAACACTCTTACGGACATCACACATGGGACGGTTTGGTAAGTAAGAATTGTTTTAGTTATATTGTAAAAACTTACAAACGTTGCTTGGCGTGATGAATGAAGAATCATTTTGAGCAGAAACGCTATGGACAGTGTCAGAATAATTGTATCTAAGTTATCACAAAACTTTGTGTTTCCATGAGTTCCCGGCGAGAGGACAAAAGCTGTCTTTGATCTTACCAAGCAAAGGGCTGGTAAAAATTCACTTTGTAGGATGGGAAGTTACTCCACTGTGTAGGATGGGAAGCGACATGAAGGTGTCGGTTTCTTTGATGTATTGTAATCCACTGGAAGATTTTGTCTTGACCCGAGATCTACAAAGCGGAGAGGAAGCAGGACCTGACCCACCTCCAGGCACCTTTTCTTTGAACTGTTTTGTGACCAAAGGCAGCGGATGTTTACGACCCCCGTCCCTTTAGAAACAGCTGTTGCCATGTAATCGGGGAAAGTCCAAATAAAAGAGGAGGCGTACAATCTTTCGTCAGAGCGTGGTGGAAGACTGTGCAAAGAGTACAGCCCAGCCGTTTCTCCTCAATGAGCTAAATTGAATTATGTCTCTGTTTAATTCCTTGCTTCTTGTCTGTTTAATAGATGTCATCAGTGTTTGAACCTGACAGATGGCTATAAGCACTTCTGTTTCCGGCTTAGTCTAAACAGAAGAGTGCTGCAACACCTGCAGTGAGAAAACTCGACCAAAAGATGGCGCCACAGCACTAACAATAACACATATTTTTAGTGTATTTGCTTGGTTTTTTTTCCCTAAAAACTTTTTGTATTATGGCTATCAGTGAAGAAAAATCCGTAAATTAATCGCACTGTTTTATTAGCAGCAGGATTCAAAGCGTAGGAAATAATTTGCGACTGACAGTCCGGAATTTACGGTATACATTGTGAGAATCATGTTGAATCGAAAATCGATTCTTAATTGAATCGGACTCGGATGGAATCGTTAGCGGCCCAAAGATTCACATCCCTAATGCCTAAAACGTGATGCCGTGTGCGGTTTTTCTGCTGATGCTCTAAAAAAACCTTTTTTGTTCCAAACAGCCAGACCTCGTTCACTTTGTCTTTGTTCAACCAAAAAATGTCCTGGCTGACTATTTTTTTCCCCCCATCGTCGGAAAGTAAAGACGATTAAGTGCTGGGACTATTCGACGTGAAAGGTTGCCATAGAATGCAATATGGAGGCCATCCACCTGCTGTGTCAACTTATTACGACTGGACATTTTCCCCTCTCGAGCCTAATTCACTTTTTATGAGCCCCAGTCGGGAACTTTGTTTCACGTTGCACATGAAAAGGTGCT
>NC_084741.1:17425895-17430895 GCF_033978785.1 Entelurus aequoreus | reverse complement strand
CTTACCATTAGTGCATCAACCCAAGAAAACCCTCCCTCCCCCATTCACACTCATCCACACTCATTTACACAAAAGGGGCTGTCTCTTTCTGTTATTAAAAAAAATAAAATCTTCTGGTTCCTACAATATAGAATAATACAGTCTGCAAGGGATACAGTCTTTAGAGCACACATGATTGTGCGTGGTGCTGGTCCACTAACATTTTCATTAATTACTATCTTTTATGTAATTGTTTTTATATTGCTTTACTTTCAAACAAAACAAACACAGGACCTTAACTTCACCAGACCGGGTTGTCAATGAAATCAGATTGTTCAAAAGGTTTCTTAAAACCAGGTCCAGTTCAGATAACGTCCAGATCGGGCTCAGCAACACACACCTTCACCCATGTACACCAAAAACCAGGGAACACAACAGGTTGCATACAATCCACATACAAAAATACATTTTCAAATTAAGCACCTATGTACAGTTCAGGGGCCGTACTTATCAAGCTTCTTAGAATTACTCCTAAGAAGTCTGCTAAGAGTTGACTTAAGAGTAAATAAATTCTTCGCTGAAAGCTGCACTTAAAAGTTAGTTATCAAGCGTCTTACTCACACTTTCAGCGAAGTGTAGGACTGAATCTTAAGTGTCACACTCAGAGCTGAATTACGACATTACTATGTGCCGTAAACGGAATTTTAGGTGACGTCATTTCTGTGTCCATAGAAATGACCAATCACGGAAGGGAATCCGTTGTCTAAGAATAAAGAAATATCTTGGAAATATTTAAGTGGACAATGGGAGTGTATATTTTGACAATAAACTACAAAATAATACAAAACAAACTAGTCCCCGCCGGCACTCACGCTACCGCTCCCTCTCTTCTATCGCCCACACACTCACTGACGTCACTCACCTCACGGCCACACACATACGCTACTGTCATAACATTTTCTTTCCAATTCATTAATTAGGCAACTAATTTGAAACTGGTGTGGGTGGCTCTATATATACTAGCCCACTGCAGACAAATGCAGAAATCAACAAGGAATCGAAAAGTATTAAATCTGTGACAAAAATAATACCCGCTCTGTCTAAACGATACCGTTTGATCAGCTGCTCGTCATCAAAAAAAACAAAACATTGTTCCGTTCCCTGAACGTTCGTGCACGTCTCTCTCGCCTCAGTGCCATCCCCTGCTGGCAACTCCTAACCACTTAAGACACCTCTGAAGGTCTCTTAAATATCGTGGAGAGTAGGAGTGATTCTTAGACTTAAGAACGTTGATAAAAAGCTTTTATTCTTAAGTTTGAGAGTAGGACTAAATTTCGCAAATTCTCAGGACTTAAGTGTAAAATGGCACTCTAAGAAGCTTGATAAGTACGGCCCCAGATCACATCCAAGTCGAACTCAGCAACACATACCTTCATTTATGTACACTTAAAATAGGGAATACAACAACAGATTGCTTATCATATATAAACAAAATTACATTTTCAAAATAAGCCTTTGAGGACTACTTTTTTAATGTAAAATAATTACTTTTTAATGCAAAATGGTGACATTTGTCATGTAAAATTCTGACTTTTATCACAATATTGCCAATTTTTGTTTGTTGTTTTTGTAAAATAGTGACATTTTTGGAGTGAAATGACTTTCGTCATAATTTTGCCATGTAAAATTCTGATTGTTATTATAATATTGCCAACATTTTACAGTTTTCTTATAAAATTGTGACTTTTGTCATGTAAAATTACGACTCTTTTCATAAAATTGCCAAAATGTTAAGCTTTTCTTGTAAAATTGCGACTGTTATTGAGTAAAATTCCAACTTTTATCATAATATTGCACAAATGTTCAGTTTTTCTTGTCAAATTTTGACTTGTGTTGAGTAAAATTACGACTTTTATTATACTGCCAAATTCTACGTTTTTCTTGTGAAATTGTCACCTTTTTCTGGTGAAATTCCAATTTATTTTTCACAAAAAGCTTTTTTTATATTTGCATAGTATGTATATATTATTAATGTTGTAAATACACATCTTTATATATCTAGAAAGGCTGGTCCTAAAGAGGGAGGCATTTTTGAGAGGTCTCAAGAAGTTAACAAATACAAGTGTGTGTGTTGCTTGACTCTGTTTGTTCTTTCCTACAACAAAAAAAGGTGGGACCAATTTCTAGAATACGCAATTCCGCTAGTAATAGTGTGTGAATGCCAAATGTGCACAGGCTGAGTGGACTGTGTGGACGTTGGAATCGGTTGAGACAAGTGGGATAGGAAGAGGTTTGTTTATTGACCACACATTTTCAGTGCGGGAAAAGTCCTACTGTAGTAATTTTGGGGAAATTCGGGAATTATCGGAACCGGGAAAAATACTGGCTTGAAATGTCCAGGATGAGTGGAGTGTGGATTTGAATCGGGTGAGAAATGTGGGGGTTGGAAAACTTTGAAAATTGGCATTCATTTGAATCAAATTTCCTGGAAATTTGGGAATTTCTGGAATACTGGGATTTAAGAAAATATATAGATAATATCACAATAGTCATAGATGATATAAATGGGTTGGTGTTGAAATGTTTTTAATCTGTTGAGAAATGTTGACGTAATAATAACACTTTGTAATTGAGAATTGGTATTTTGGAATTCCTGGAATTTCGCGTTTACTAGGAATTTCATTTTTTTTTAATAGTTAGCTTTGATTTCCCAACTAAGTGAAATGGTTTGATGGTAGAATGGGTCAAAACATGTAGAAGGAGAAGCTGAAAGAAAAAAAGGGTGGAAATACGGCTTTGTAAAACCAGGAATTCCTGGAATTTTTACAAACTTGGAAGATGGTTGTTTGAATGTCAAGAATGAGTGGGGTGTGTGGATGGTGGAACAGTTTGAATCGGGTAAGAAATGTGGCAGTTGGGGAACTTAGAAAGTCGGCATTCATTTGAATCGAATTTCCTGGAAATTTGGGAATTTCTGGAAAACTGGAATTTCAAAAAATATATAGATAATATCACAATAGTCCTAGATGATATAAATGGGTTGGTGTTGGAATTTTTTAATCTGTTGAGAAATGTTGACATAATAACACTTTGTAATTGAGAATTGGTATTTCGAAATTCCTGGAATTTGGGTTAACCGGGAATTTAAAAAAAAAGAAAAAAGAAATAAGTAGCTTCAATTTCCCAACTAAGTGAAATGGTTTGATGGTGGAATGGTTGGAATGGGTCGAAAAATGTAGAAGGACAAGCGGAAAAAAAAGGGTAGAAATAGAGCTTCAGAAAACCGGGAATTCTGGGAAATCCTGGAATTTTTAACTTGGAAGATGGTAGTTTGAATGTCCAGAATGATTGGGGTGTGTGGATGGTAGAACAGTTCAAATCGGGTGAGAAATGTGGGGGTTGTAGAACTTTGAAAATCGCCATTCATTTGAATCCAATTTCCTGGAAATTTGGGAATTTCTGGAATACTGCGATTAAAAAAAAAATATAGCTAATATCACAATAGTCCTAGATTATATAAATGGGTTGGTGTTGGAATTGTTTGAATCAGTTGAGAAATGTTGACATAATAACACTTTGTAATTGAGAATTGGTATTTCAGAATTCCTGAAATTTCAGGTTAACCGGGAATAAAAAAATAAAGAAAATAAATAAGTAGCTTCGATTTCCCAACTAAGTGAAATGGTTTGATGGTGTAATGGTTAGAATGGGTCAAAAAATGTAGAAAGACAAGCAGAAAGAAAAAAGGGTAGAAATAGAGCTTTGGAAAACTGGGAATTCTGGGAAATCCTGGAATTTTCCCAAAATTGGAAGATGGTAGTTTGAATGTCCAGAATGAGTGGGGTGTGTGGATGGTGGAACAGTTCAAATTTGGTGAGAAATGTGGGGGTAGTAGAACTTTGAAAATCACCATTCATTTGAATCAAATTTCCTGGAAATTTGGGAATTTCTAGAAAACTGGGACTTAAAAAAAATATATATAGATAATATCACAATAGTCCTAGATTATATAAATTGGTTGGTATTGGAATTGTTTGAAACAGTTTAGAAATGTTGACATATTAACGCTTTGTAATTGAGAATTGGTATTTCGGAATTCCTGAAATTTCGGGTTAAGCGGGAATAAAAAATAAAAAATAAAAAAAGGTAGCTTTGATTTCCAAACTAAGTGAAATGGTTTGATGGTGGAATGGTTGGAATGGGTTGAAAAATGTAGAAGGAGGAGCTGAAAGAAAAAAGGGTAGAAATAGAGCTTCGGAAAACCGGTAATTCTGGGAATTCCTGGAATTTTTTCCAAACTTGGAAGATAATAGTTTAAATGTCCAGGATGAGTGGGGTGTGTGGATGGTGTAACAGTTCAAATTGGGTGAGGAATATGAGAGTTGTAGAACTTTGAAAATCACCATTCATTTGAATCCAATTTACTGGAAATTTGGGAATTTCTGGAAAACTGGGATTTAAAAATATATATAGATAATATCACAATAGTCCTAGATGATATAAATGGGTTGGTGTTGGAATATTTGTAATCTGTTGAGAAATGTTGACATAATAATACTTTGTAATTGAGAATTGGTATTTCGGAATTCCTAGAATTTCGGGTTAACCGGGAATTTAAAAAATATATATAAAAAGGTATCTTCGATTTCCAAACTAAGTGAAATGGTTTGATGTTGAAATGGGTCGAAAAATGTAGAAGGAGAAGCCGAAAGAAAAAGTAAAAATAAAGTACCACTGATAGTCACACACAAACTAGGTGTGGCGAAATGATTCTCTGCATTTGACCCATCACCCTTGATCAACCCCTGGGAGGTGAGGGGAGCAGTGAGCAGCAGCGGTAGCCGCGCCCGGGAATCATTTTTGGTGATCTAACCCCCAATTCCAACCCTCGATGCTGCGTGCCAAGCAGGGAGGTAATGGGTCCCATTTTTATAGTCTTTGGTATGACCCGGCTGGGGTTTGAACTCACAAAAAGGGTGAAAATAGCGTTTCGGAAAACTGGTAATTCCTGGAATTTTTTC
>NC_084741.1:17288395-17420895 GCF_033978785.1 Entelurus aequoreus | reverse complement strand
TGTCTGTTACTACATTATATATATACTTGCAGTGTGTATATTGTACATATTACATATTGTTATGAAGGTGTCTGTTACTACATTATATACAGTATATACTTGCAGTGTGTATATTGTACATATTACATATTGTTATGAAGGTGTCTGTTACTACATTATATACACATGTACTTGCAGTGTGTATATTGTACATATTACATATTGTTATGAAGGTGTATGTTACTACATTATATATATACTTGCAGTGTGTATATAAAACATATTACATATTGTTATGAAGGTGTCTGTTACTACATTATATATATACTTGCAGTGTGTATATTGTACATATTACATATTGTTATGAAGGTGTCTATTACTACATTATATATATACTAGCAGTGTGTATATTGTACATATTACATATTGTTATGAAGGTGTCTATTACTACATTATATATATACTAGCAGTGTGTATATTGTACATATTACATATTGTTATGAAGGTGTCTGTTACTACATTATATATATACTTGCAGTGTGTATATTGTACATATTACATATTGTTATGAAAGTGTCTGTTACTACATTATATATATACTTGCAGTGTGTATATAAAACATATTACATATTGTTATGAAGGTGTCTGTTACTACATTATATATATACTTGCAGTGTGTATATTGTACATATTACATATTGTTATGAAAGTGTCTGTTACTACATTATATATATACTTGCAGTGTGTATATTGTACATATTACATATTGTTATGAAGGTGTCTGTTACTACATTATATACAGTATATACTTGCAGTGTGTATATTGTACATATTACATATTGTTATGAAGGTGTCTGTTACTACATTATATACACATGTACTTGCAGTGTGTATATTGTACATATTACATATTGTTATGAAGGTGTATGTTACTACATTATATATATACTTGCAGTGTGTATATAAAACATATTACATATTGTTATGAAGGTGTCTGTTACTACATTATATATATACTTGCAGTGTGTATATTGTACATATTACATATTGTTATGAAGGTGTCTATTACTACATTATATATATACTAGCAGTGTGTATATTGTACATATTACATATTGTTATGAAGGTGTCTATTACTACATTATATATATACTAGCAGTGTGTATATTGTACATATTACATATTGTTATGAAGGTGTCTGTTACTACATTATATACATAAATACTTGCAGTGTGTATATAAAATATTGACAGACTACGATGACACATTTTGTACACTTACGATGCTAAAAACAATCCAATATCTGTTGAAAAATCTGAAGGAAACATCTTAGCTTAGTGTGGTAGGTGACAAAGCGAATTGTTTATTTTTAGATAGACAAAAAAAAACAGTTGCAGAATGAAAATGGCCGCACTTTGGACACCCCTGAACTAATCTGTCTTTCCACCTTTTTTCTTGTCTTTCATCCCTCAGGCGGGACGTGCTCCTTTTCACGTTGCTGGCCGCCATCTGCCTGCTGGTCCTCCCGACGTTCTCCACACCCCCGCACCAGCCAGGTAAGCATGGAGGTTATACTTAAGTGTCCCGCCTTGTTTTCACACTGAATACAATTTTGTGAGCCAAATTTAGTGTATGAAAAATTAAGACTAAAGCAAATCTTACCAGACGTGTCCCTGTCGTTTGTGCTGCAACATTTTTGGTCAAACTATTGTATTGTATTTTGTTATTAACGTACAAAACCCAAAACCAGTGAAGTTGGCACGTTGTGTAAATGGTAATTAAAAACAGAATACAATGATTTGCTATTCCTTTTCAACCTATTTTTAATTGAATAGACTGCAAAGACAAGATACTTAATGTTGACACTGGAAAACTTTTTTAATTTTTTGCAAATATTAGCTCATTTGGAATTTGGTGCCTGCAACATGTTTCAAAAAAGCTGGCACAAGTGGCAAAAAAGACTGAGAAAGTTGAGGAATGCTTGTCAAACACTTATTTGGAACATCCCACAGGTGAACAGACTAATTGGGAACAGGTGGGTGCCATGATTGGGTATAAGCGCAGCTTCCATGAAATGCTCAGTCATTCACAAACAAGGACGGGGCGAGGGTCACCACTTTGTCAACAAATGCGTGAGCAAATTGTCGAACAGTTTAAGAACAACATTTCTCAACCAACTAATGCAAGGAATTTCGGGATTTCACCATCTACGGTCCGTAATATCATCAAAAGGTTCAGAGAATCTGGAGAAATCACTGCACGTAAGAGATGATATTACGGACCTTCGATCCCTCAGGCGGTACTGCATCAAAAAGCGACATCAGTGTGTAAAGGATATCACCACATGGGCTCAGGAACACTTCAGAAAACCACTGTCAGTAACTACAGTTGGTCGCTACGGCTGTAATTTCAAGTTAAAACTCTACTAAGCAAAGCCAAAGCCATTTTGTCAACAACACCCAGAAACGCCGCCGGCTTTGCTGGGCCCGGGCTCATCTAAAATGGATTGATGCAAAGTGGAAAAGTGTTCTGTGGTCTGATGAGTCCACATTTCAAATTGTTTTTGGAAACTGTGGACGTCGTGTCCTCGGGAACAAAGAAGAAAAGAACCATCCGGATCGTTCTAGGCGCAAAGTTGAAAAGCCAGCATGTGTGATGGTATGGGGGTGTATTAGTGCCCAAGACATGGGTAACTTACACATCTGTTTTAATGCTGAAAGGTACATACAGGTTTTGGAGCAACATATGTTGCCATCCAAGCAACGTTATCATGGACGCCCCTGCTTATTTCAGCAAGACGATGCCAAGCGTGACTTCGTAGACTGGCCTGCCTGTAGTCCAGACCTGTCTCCCATTGAAAATGTGTGGTACAATATGAAGCCTAAAATACCACAACGGAGACACCGGAGATTTGGACCAGGTGGGGGGCAAACTTCCCACTGGTTAGTCCTTGGCTGACAAAAACATTATTTGTAGCGAGGTGATGCATGGAGCAAGAAATAAAATGTCGGTGAGGATCAGGATAAAGGTGCAGATGCGGGACGTTATTGGAGGCGTGCATGAACCAGGACGTAGCCAGGATCCTAGCGCTGGTCAAACTAGATGTTTGTGTTGTCTCCTCACAGACGAGGCCAAGCTCCTCCATGTGATCGTCCCCTCCGGTCCACTGGTGTCCGCCCAGCTGGGCGCCTCGCTGACGTTGACCTGCTTGGTGTCTCTGGCCCACCCGCCGCCCGCGCCCTCCGCCGCCGGCCGCCGCGCCGTCCTGTCTCTGCCCCGGGTCATGTGGAGCCTGATGGACGTCGACAAGAAGACGGAGATCCTGGTCGCCCGCGGCGACGCGGTGCAGGTGAGCGAGGCCTACAGGGGCCGAGCCTCCCTGCCGCGTTACGCCGTGTCGCCCGCCGACCTGACGCTCAGGCTGGAGGGCGTCCGGCACGGGGATGGCGGTCTGTACCGCTGTGAGGTGCAGCAGGGCTCCGAGGACGCCTTTGATGTCACACAGGTGAAGGTCAAAGGTCAGTAACCCTAAAAACACTTATTAATAATACATTATTCATGCATCATTTTTGTACATGCTGAAAAGTATATTTATTTATTTATTTATTTATTCATGCTAATGTTAGGTCTTTTAAAACTCATTTTGAAGGCATACGGCTCCAAATCATCTAACTTGATACTTTACAAATGCTAACTTTTAGCATGTTACATTTTTTTTAGCTAATTTGTAGGGATGTCCGATAATGGCTTTTTTGCCGATATCCCGATATTGTCCAACTCTTAATTACCGATATCAACCGATACCGATATATACAGTCGTGGAATTAACACATTATTATGCCTAATTCGGACAACCAGGTATGGTGAAGATAAGGTCCTTTTTTAAAAAAATTAATAAAATATAATAAGATAGATAAATTAAAAACATTTTCTTGAATAAAAAAGAAAGTAAAACAATACAAAAACAGTTACATAGAACTAGTAATTAATGAAAATGAGTAAAATTAACTGTTAAAGGTTAGTACTATTAGTGGACCAGCACAATCATGTGTGCTTACGGACTGTATCCCTTGCAGACTGTATTGATATATATTGATATATAATGTAGGAACCAGAATATTAATAACAGAAAGAAACAACCCTTTTGTGCTAATTTTTGGGTTGGTGCACTAATTGTAAGTGTATCTTGTGTTTTTTATGTTGATTTAATAAAAAAAAACCCAAAAAAGAAAATACCAAAAAAAACAACCGATTCTGATAATTAAAAAACAGACACCGATAATGTCCGATATTACATTTTAAAGCATTTGTTGGCCGATAATATCGGACATCTCTACTAATTTGACAGATCTAAACCTTAGTCATATAACCTGGTACTTGACACATGCTAACTGTTAGCATGTTAGTTTTTTTTTAGCAACTTTTGCAGTTGTACACCTCAAAGTCATATAACTTGGTATTTGACACATGCTAACTGTTAGCATGTTAGCTTCTTTAGCTAATTTTGCAGGTGTACAACTTGGAGTCCTACAGTATAACTTAGTACTTGACACATGGTAACTGTTAGCATGTTAGCTTTATTTTAGCTAATTTGGCAGATCTAAACCTTCGAGTCATATAACTTGGTACTTGATACATGTTAACTGTTAGCATTTTAGCCTTTTTAGCTAATTCGACAGGTGTAAACCTTTGAGTTATATAACTTGCTACTTGACACATGTTAACTGTTAGCATTTTAGCTTTATTTTAGCTATTTTGGCAGATCTAAACCTTCGAGTCATATAACTTGGTACTTGCCACAAGCTAACTGTTAGCATGTTAGCTTCTTTAGCTAATTTTGCAGGTGTACAACATGGAGTCCTACAGTATAACTTAGTACTTGACACATCTTAACTGTTGGCATGTGAGTTTTATTTTTTTTAGCTAATTTGGCAGATCTAAACCTTCGAGTCATATAACTTGGTATTTGATACATGTTAACTGTTAGCATGTTAGCTTCTTTAGCTAATTTGACGGGTGTAAACCTTTGAGTTATATAACTTGGTACTTGACACATGCTAACTGTTAGCATGTTAGCTTCTTTAGCTTATTTGACAGGTGTACAACTTAGAGTCCTACAGTATAACTTAATTCTTGACACATGGTAACTGTTAGCATTTTAGCTTTATTTTAGCAAATTTGGCAGATCTAAAGCTTCGAGTCATATAACTTGGTACTTGATACATGCTAACTGTTAGCATGTTAGCTTTTTTAGCTAATTTGACATGTGTAAACCTTCGAGTTATATAACTTGCTACTTGACACATGCTAACTGTTAGCATGGTAGTTATTTAGCTACTTTTGCAGTCGTACACCTCAAAGTCATATAACTTGGTACTTGACACATGCCAACTGTTAGCATTTTAGCTTATTTAGCTACTTTTGCAGATGTACAACTTGGAGTCCTACAGTATAACTTAGTACTTGACACATAGTAACTGTTAGCATGTGAGTTTTATTTTTTATTTTTTAGCTAATTTGACAGATCTAAACCTTAGAGTCATATAACTTGGTACTTGATGCATGTAAACTGTTAGCATTTTAGCCTTTTTAGCTAACTTGACAGGTGTAAACCTTTGAGTTATATAACTTGGTATTTCATACATGCTAACTGTTAGCATGTTAGTTATTCAGCTACTTTTGTAGTCGTACACCTCAAAGTCATATAACTTGGTTGCTGACACATGCTAACTGTTAGCATGTTAGCTTCTTTAGCTAATTTTTCAGATGTACAACTTGGAGTCCTACAGTATAACTTAGTACTTGACACATGTTAACTGTTAGCTTTTTTTTTTTTTTAGCTAATTTAACAGATCTAAACCTTCGAGTCATATAACTTGGTACTTGATACATGTTAACTGTTAGCTTGTTAGCTTTTTTAGCTAATATGACAAATCTAAACTTTCGAGTCATATAACTTGGTACTTGATACATGGTAACTTTTAGCATGTTAGTTTTTTTTTAGCTAATTAGACAGGTGTAAACCTTTGAGTTATATAACTTGCTACTTGACACATGCTAAGTGTTAGCATGTTGAATATTTTGGCTCATTTTACTGATAGGCGCCTGACAGTCGTATGCTTTGTTCATTGACGCTACCTGTTAGCGTTTCAGTTCAGCTTGGGCTTCCGAGCATTCACACGCTATTTCTCCAGAAATTGCATCTAGTTATGGAAAATATGCCAAATAGTGAGCTCACTGCTCAGTAGTGGAGACTCATTGGTGACGTATTTGTGGTGTCTACACGCAGGGTTGGTGTTCCATCATCAGGACGCAGACAACCCCAAATCCTTCACCTTCCTGCGAGCAAGTCAGGCCTGCCAGGCTATGGGGGCCCAAATTGCGACCCCTGACCAGTTCCTGGCGTCCTTCCACAGCGGACACGAGTGCTGCCATGCTGGCTGGCTCTCGGACCGCTCGGTCAGGTGAGGACGAGCGCTGGTTCGAAGCCAGTTTGAACCGGTCTTAATGCCGGGAGTCCTGTCCGTCCTCAGATATCCCGTTCAGGAGCCGAGAGAGGGCTGCTTGGGCGACGCCGATGGACCTCCAGGCCTAAGGAACTCGGGGACGTTGGACCCGGAGCAGATGTTTGGTGTCTACTGCTACGTGGGAGATATTGCAGGTCAGCAATAGTTCCTTTCCCGGGTTTTAATGTAGCGTTCATTGAGGTCTCCAACATGAATTCAACAGGTGAGGTGTTCCACGGCTCCGCCCCGGAGCATTTTACCTTCTGGGAGGCCAAAGCTCACTGCCTGAGGGAGGAAGCTGAGCTAGCCAGCCCCGCCCAGTTGTACGCAGCCTGGAACGACGGACTGAACCGCTCTGGGTCAGGGTGGCTGAAAGACCGGAGCGTGCGATACCCTGCGGGGCGCTGTGTCGACGTGGACTCTGCAGGGCCGGGCAACCAGACCATCTTCCCAGAGGAGCAGAGCCGACGTGACGTCTACTGCTTTAGAGGTAGGAGGTCTTGGACCACCGGCGACAGACTCAATCACCTGCTGCACGTCGCCTTCTCTGCAGGGTCTCCGTCGTCTCCTCTCACCACCGAGGACAGCAGCCCTGCACGCCCAGTCACGGAGGAGACAACCACCGCAGGGGAGGAGGCGGTTCAGACTCTAAGTCCTGTACCAGTAAACCTTCTGGAGACCGAGACCTCGACAAGGGAGGTTCCTCAGTCGGCCACTCTGAAGCCCGGAGAGGTCAGCGAGTTTCACCCTGAAGACAAGGAGCAGCTTGGTCGTCATCCAACGTCCTCCGATTCTCCACGCCTGGAGATCGTCATCACGAACGCAACGTCAGCACCAGAGGAGCCGAGCAGCTCCGAGGCTACGCTGCTCCACCCGAGCACCTTTGGAGATGTCCCCGAACCAGAGGTCGATGCGACGGAGGAGCTGCATTCCTCCACCGTGTCGCCATCTTCTGGCAGCAGCACCGCTGACGACCATCCGGAAGAGGGCGGGAACTTAGCCACAGTCGTCCCGGTTGTCATGGACACCACCGCAATGGCTTCCTCAGAGCCGCCATCCGAGTCAAGTAAGTCAGCCCAAAGGTTCCTCCACAACAAACAGATTAAGTTCCACAAAGTGGTGCCGCAGAGTCTTCTTAGGATGAAGAATGAAGATCAACCTCTGATTGATTGATTACAACTAGAGATGCCCGATAATGGCTTTTTTGCCGATATCCGATATTCCGATATTGTCCAACTCTTACTTACCGATTCCGATATCAACCGATACCGATATATACAGTCGTGGAATTAACACATTATTATGCCTAATTTTGTTGTGATGCCCTGCTGGATGCATTAAACAATGTAACAAGGTTTTCCAAAATAAATCAACTCAAGTTATGGAAAGAAATGCCAACATGGCACTGCCATATTTATTATTGAAGTCACAAAGTGCATTATTTTTATTAACATGCCTCAAAACAGCAGCTTGGAATTTGGGACATGCTCTCCCTGAGAGAGCATGAGGAGGTTGAGGTGGGCGGGGTTGGGGGGGCGGGGTTTTTGGGTAGGGGGAAGCGGGGGGTGTATATTGTAGCGTCCCGGAAGAGTTAGTGCTGCAAGGGGTTCTGGGTATTTGTTTTGTTGTGTTTATGTTGTGTTACGGTGCGGATGTTCTCCCGAAATGTGTTTGTCATTATTGTTTAGTGTGGGTTCACAGTGTGGCGCATATTTGTAACAGTGTTAAAGGTGTTGATACGGCCACCCTCAGTGTGACCTGTATGACTGTTGACCAAGTATGCCTTGCATTCACTTGTGTGTGTGAAAAGCCGTAGATATTATGTGACTGAGCCGGCACGCAAAGGCAGTGCCTTTAAGGTTTATTGGCGCTCTCTACTTCTCCCTACGTCCGTGTACACAGTGGCGTTTTAAAAAGTCATAAATGTTACTTTATGAAACCAATACCGATAATTTCCGATATTACATTTTAAAGCATTTATTGGACGATAATATCGGCAGTCCGATATTATCGGACATCTCTAATATCAAGCTATGTTCAAATACATTCATCGACCTTACACAGAGGTCTTTAACAGGGATCAGTGACCTCTAGTGTGTTCACGTAGGTACTGCAGGGAGGTGGAGAAATTTTTGGTCAATTAAAAAAAGATATAGTAGCACAGGGGTTAGTGCATGTGCCTCACAATACGAAGGTCCTGAGTCGTCCTGAGTTCAATCCCGGGCTCTGGATCTTTCTGTGTGGAGTTTGCATGTTCTCCTCGTGACTGCGTGGGTTCCCTCCGGGTACTCCGGCTTCCTCCCACCTCCAAAGACATGCACCTGGGGATAGGTTGATTGGCAACACTAAATTGGCCCTAGTGTGTGAATGTTGTCTATCTGTGTTGGCCCTGCGATGGGGTGGCGACTTGTCCAGTTGCCAGCTAGCCATTAGCGTACTAGTTCTCAGCTAGCTAATAGCAGCCCTGTGCTGTATTCTTTGAATATATTATAATATGATATAATATAACACTTTTCCACTTTGCATCAGTCCATCTTCGATGAGCTCGGGCACAGCGAAGTCGGCGCCGTTTCTGGGTGTTGTTGATAAATGGCTTTGGCTTTGCATAGTAGAGTTTTAACTTGCACTTACAGATGTAGTGACAAACTGTAGTTGCTGACAGTGGTTAGTCTAGTACCCGCAGTCTTTTACTATGAAGCCACGCTTGGCGTTGTCTTGCTGAAATAAGCAGGGGCGTCCATGATAACGTTGCTTGGATGGCAACATATGTTGCTCCAAAACCTGTATGTACCTTTCAGCATTAATGGTGCCTTCACAGATGTGTAAGTTACCCATGTCTTGGGCACTAATACACCCCCATACCATCACAGATGCTGGCTTTTACACTTTGCGTCAATTACAGTCCGGATGGTTCTTTTCCTCTTTGGTTCGGAGGACACGACGTCCACCGTTTCCAAAAACAATTTGAAATGTGGACTCGTCAGACCACAGAACACTTTTCCACTTTGCATCAGTCCATCTGAGATGAGCTCGGACCCAGCGAAGCCGGCGGCATTTCTGGGTGTTGTTGATAAATGGCTTAGTAGAGTTTTAACTTGCACTTACAGATGTAGCGACAAACTGTAGTTGCTGACAGTGGTTCTCTGAAGTGTTCCTGAGCCCATGCGGTGATATCCTTTACACACTGATGTCGCTTTTTGACGCACTACCGCCTGAGGGATCGAAGGTCACGGCATTCAATGTTACGTGCAGTGATTTCTACAGATTCTCTGAACCTTTTGATGATATCACGGAGCGTAGATGGTGAAATCCCTAAATTCCTTGCAATAGCTGGTTGAGAAATGTTGTTCTTAAACTGTTGGACAATTTGCTCACGCATTTGTTGACAAAGTGGTGACCCTCGCCCCATCCTTGTTTGCGAATGACTGAGCATTTCATGGAAGCTGCTTTTATACCCAATCATGGCACCCACCTGTTTCCAATTAGCCTGTTCACCTGTGGGATGTTCCAAATAAGTGTTTGATGAGCATTCCTCAACTTTCTCAGTCTTTTTTGCCACTTGTGCCAGCTTTTTTGAAACATGTGGCAGGCATCAAATTCCAAATGAGCTAATATTTGCAAAAAATAACAAAGGTTTCCAGTTCGAACGTTAAGTATCTTGTCTTTGGAGTTTATTCAACTGAATATAGGCTGAGAAGGATTTGCAAATCATTGTATTTTGTTTTTATTTACCATTTACACAACGTGACAGCTTCACTGGTTTCGGGTTTTGTAATTCGAAATATATAGTTAATGAGTCCCCCCTCCATCTCGCCATTATTCTTGAGGTCCTTGGCCTTAAAAAACGTGAAAGAGACCCCTGTATTATTATGTTCATGTTAGCATTTAGGATAGCTAGCAATAAGCGCTATAGTTACCAGCTAGCTAATAGCAATCCTGTGCTGTATTCTTTGAATATAATTTTAGATTTATAAATTATTTTTATTTTTTCATATTTTCCCTGCAAGTTTTTCCACACATTTAGCGAGTCATTATCAGCAGTGGCAGCAAGCTAGCGACTACAAACTAGTGGCTTGCTAGCAATTCGCCCTCTAGTTTCCGGCTAGCCATTAGCGCCACGGTTTAATACAACATATATAGTTAAGGGGTCCCCGGTCTATCTAGCCATTATTTTTAGGGCCTAAAAAATGTGAAAGAGACCCCTGTATTATTATGTCCATGTTAGCATTTAGGATAGCTAGCGATAAGTGCTCTAGTTACCAGCTAACTACTAGCAACCCTGTGCTGTATTCTTTGAATATATTTGTAGTTTATAAAAAAAAAAGTTTTTTCATATTTTCCCTGCAAGTTTTTCCACACATTTAGCGAGTCATTATCAGCAGTGGCAGCGAGCTAGCGACTAGCGTACTAGTGGCCAGCTAGCAATTCGCACTCTAGTTTCCCGCTAGCCATTAGCGCCACGATTTCATACAAAACATATAGTTAAATCTCGCCATTAGTCTGGGGGTCCTTGGCCTGGAAAACATTAAAGACCCCTGTATTATTATATTCATGTTAGCATTTAAGATAGCTACAATTAGCGCTCTAGTTGCCAGCTAGCCATTAGTGCCACAATTCAATAAAAATACAAATACAATTTAGTTAGGGGGCCACGCTACATCTCGCCATTAGTTGGCCTGGAAAACGTTGAAAACCTCTGTTATATATAATTAATGTTAGCATTTAAGATAGCTACAATAAGCGCTCTAGTCATCAGTGTGTGAATGTGTGTGTGAATGGGTGGATGTGGAAATACTGTCAAAGCGCTTTGAGTACCTTGAAGGTAGAAAAGCGCTATACAAGTATAACCCATTTATCATTTATTTAGTTGCCAGCTAGGCATTAGCACCACAATTCAATTAAGAAAAAACTGTCGTTAGGGTGTCGCCGTTCCATCTTGCCATTAGTCTTTTGGTCCTTGGCCTGGAAAACGTCAAAAAGAC
Source organism: Entelurus aequoreus (assembly GCF_033978785.1). Taxonomy (NCBI): domain Eukaryota; kingdom Metazoa; phylum Chordata; class Actinopteri; order Syngnathiformes; family Syngnathidae; genus Entelurus; species Entelurus aequoreus. The sequence goes on along the minus strand of NC_084741.1, from coordinate 17,409,428 downwards.
CTCTGTATTATGATATTCATGTTAGCATTTAAGATAGCTACAATTAGAGCTCTAGTTGCCAGCTAGCCGTTAGCACCACAATTCAATAAAAATAATAATACCATTTAGTTAGGGGGCCACGCTACATCTCGCCATTAGTTGGCCTGGAAAATGTTGAAAACCTCTGTAATATTTTATTAAGGTTAGCATTTAAGATAGCTATAATTAGCGCTCTAGTTGCCAGCTAGCAATTAGTGCCACAATTTCAATAAAAAAAAAAAAAATATATACAGTTAGGGGGCCACGCTACATCTCGCCATTAGTTGGCCTGGAAAACGTTGAAAACCTCTGTAATATTTTATTAATGTTAGCATTTAAGATAGCTACTATTAGCGCTCTAGTTGCCAGCTAGCCCTTAGTACCACAATTCAATTAAGAAAAAACTGTCGTTAGGGTGTCGCCGTTCCATCTTGCCATTAGTCTTGGTGTCCTTGTCCTGGAAAACGTCAAAAGAGACCTCTGTTGTATAATATTCATGTTAGCATTTAAGATAACTACAATTAGTGCTCCTGTTGCCAGCTAGCCATTAGTGCCACAATTCAATAATAAAATATGTTTTGTAGTTAGGGGGCCACGCTACATCTCACCATTAGTTGGCCTGGAAAATGTTGAAAACCTCTGTTATATATTATTACTGTTAGCATTTAAGTTAGCTACAATTAGCGCTATAGTTGCCAGCTAGCCGTTAGTGCCACAATTCAATTAAGAAAAAACTGTTAGGGTGTCGCCGTTCCATCTTGCCATTAGTCTTTGGGTCCTTGGGCTGGAAAACGTCAAAAGAGACCTTTGTATTATAATATTCATGTTAGCATTTAAGATAGCTACAATTAGCGCTCTAGTTGCCAGCTAGCCATTAGTGCCACAATTCAATAATACAAACATTTTTGTAGTTAGGGGGCCATGCTACATCTCGCCATTAGTTGGCCTGGAAAACGTTGAAAACCTCTGTAATATTTTATTAATGTTAGCATTTAAGTTAGCTACTATTAGCGCTCTAGTTGCCAGCTAGCCCTTAGTACCACAATTTAATTAAGAAAAAACTGTCGTTAGGGTGTCGCCGTTCCATCTTGCCATTAGTCTTGGTGTCCTTGTCCTGGAAAACGTCATAAGAGACCTCTGTTGTATAATATTCATGTTAGCATTTAAGATAGCTACAATTAGTGCTCCTGTTGCCAGCTAGCCATTAGTGCCACAATTCAATAATAAAATATGTTTTGTAGTTAGGGGGCCACGCTACATCTCGCCATTAGTTGCTTTGGAAAACGTTGTAAACCTCTGTTATATATGATTAATGTTAGCATTTAAAATAGCTACAATTAGCGCTTTAGTTGCCAGCTAGCCATTAGCTCCACAACTGTATACAAAATATATAGTTAAGGGGTCGCCGCTCCATCTCGCCATTAGTCTTGGGGTCCTTTGCCTGAAAAACGTCAAAGAGACCTCTGTTTTATAATATTTATGTTAGCATTTAAGATAGCTACTATTAACACTCCTGTTGCCAGCTAGCCATTAGTGCCACAATTCAATTAAAAAAATATATCATTGGGGTGTCGCCATTCCATCTTGCCATTAGTCTTTGGGTCCTTGGCCCGGAAAATGTCAAAAAGACCTCTGTATTATAATATTCATGTTAGCATTTAAGATAGCTACAATTAGCGCTCTAGTTGCCAGCTAGCCGTTAGCACCACAATTCAATTTAAAAAATGTTAGTTGGGGTCGCAGCTCCATCTCTCTATTAGTCTTGTGGACCTTGCCCTAGAAAACGTCATAAAGACCTCTGTATTATAATATTCATGTTAGCATTTAAGATAGCTAGCGATTACCGCTTTAGTTGCCAGCTAGCCATTAGTGCCACAATTCAATAAAAATAAAAATACAATTTAGTTAGGGGGCCACGCTACATCTCCCCATTAGTTGGCCTTGAAAACGTTGAAAACCTCTGTAATATTTTATTAATGTTAGCATTTAAGATAGCTACAATTAGCGCTCTAGTTGCCAGCTAGCCATTAGTGCAGACCTGGGCATTGTACGGCCCTTTGCGCATCCCTGTCCGGCCCGCGTGAGGCCAATCATAAATTACAAAATAAATTTAAAAAAGTATCTATGTCGAGTGTGCAATACAACGGTGCTGCTTTTGTTTTGAAAAGCGTTATTTGTATTACTTCCGTTTTGACGTATGCGCGTGTGCGATTGTGAGTGAATTGAACGGCGCAATTACAAATTACAAAATAAAGTTTAAAAAACATCTATGTCGTGCGCGCAATACAACTGTGCTGCTTTTATTTTGAAATGTGTTATTCATGCCGTATGTCCGGGGGGAACCTGTGAGTGAAGGTGCATAGAGACAAGTGATGAGACGCTAAAAAAAGAAAAGTTGATGAGGAATGGCGTGTTTCCAACAAGACATGGACTGCCAAGTATTTCTTTACATAAATTAATGGTAAAGCCGTGTGCTTTAATGTGTGGTACACAGGTTGCTGTGTTTAAATATCATTTTAATCGCCACTACACGAAGAAACACGAGGGAAAATACCGGAATGTGTCTGATGAAGCGCGCGCAAGGGAGGCCGATGCGTTGATGGTAAAACTGCAAAGCCAACAAGGACTTTGTGCCATATTTCACACCCCCAGAGATGCAGCCGTCAGGACAAGTTTCGTCATTTCTCACAAAAGCGCCAGAAAAAGTAAGGCGTTTTCTGACGGAGAGTTTATTAAGGAGTGCTTATTGGACTTTGTTGCGCTGATAATGCCCGGAGACATGGACTGTTTTTCGCTAACTTTGGATGAGAGCTCTGATGCAGTCAATTAAAGAGACAACCACAGGTAATGACTTGTTCACAGAGGTAAATGCGTGTTGGGACAAGCTGGCAGGTGTGACAATCCAATCCACTTTATTTATATGGCACATTTAAACAACAAAATGTTTCCAAAGTGCTGCACAACAATATTACAAACAATATTCAAATATTATCCTTAGCTCCACCAATGACTGAATAAAAAGAAAAAACAATTACATATAAAACCAATATAAAAAACAATATAAAATAAATATGATTAAAAACTATTTTTAACAACAGATGGTTGTCCAAATCTGATGGGGAAAAATGTTGGGTAATGCAGGACAAAGTGACCATCAAAAGCAATCTGCTTTTGTATAAAGTTAAGTTAGGTTAAATTAAATTATTATTATTATTATTAATTATTATTATTATTATCATCATTATTATTTATCTTACGGTATATCAAAAATAATATTGAGCAACATTTAATTGAAATATTGTCGTGTGGCCCTCCAGCAGTGCTCGGGTTGCTTATGCGGCCCCCGGTGAAAATTAATTGCCCACCCCTGCATTAGTGCCACAATTCAATTAAGAAAAAACTGTCGTTAGGGTATCGCCGTTCCAGTGCTGTTCTTTAAATATCTTGGTATTGCACAATGGGTAATTAATGTACCTTTAGGACCGGTTTAATTAAAAGACAATCTTATACTGGATATATATCTAGGGGGTCTCTGCTCCATCAGTTTGGGGGTCCTTGGCCTGGAAAACGTTGAAGACCCCTGGTTTAACTTCTTTATCTTTAAACGAACAGGTTCTGATGCGGCTCAGGAGCATTTGGGTGTGGCGTCCGTCACGCTAGCAACACCAGGGGACATCAGTGGACACGCCCATCACGCAGAGGTCACAACAGCTGAGGTGACCGTGATTCTGGGTTTTGGTTCGGAACCCATCCAGTCCTCTGGTCGCCCAGCTGGCACCGCCGCAGAGGTTATTTTCATCTCAAACAGCAGGGAAGCACATGATCACACAGAACCAGTCCACAATGTCACAGATGAACCTGAAGCCAGGAATGGAACTACAGACCGAGAATCAGGTCTCTGGTCAGAAGACAATCCAGAGGACTTGGTTTTATCAAACCTGACTGAATCGCCAGAGCACCGCAGTGGATCTTCCACACATGAACCTCATCCATTGGACTTCCAAACCACGCGGATCCCTCATGTGACGCCACACCATCATTTAAAACCTACCTCCACCCCCCTGCAGGAGTCTGGATACAACACAGAGTCCAGTACTGCCACCCCGCAAGAAGTCTCAAAGGATGGAGTAGAGGTGTGGACCACCAGCACCACAAGCGGACATGAAGGAGGACAAGAGGAGACCAGTACTGGCACTGCCCCAGGTAGGATGCAAGGATGCACTGGGTGTCGCATTGAAGACCACACCTTGGAGAACTTCACTGACCCAACTGTAGACCCTCAAGTACCGACCACCATGGCAGCTAGAGGAGAAGTCACCTTAAGTACTGGTAGGTACACACCTCATGTAACACCTTAAGTACTGGTAGGTACACACCTCATGTAACACCTTAAGTACTGGTAGGTACACAGCTCATGTAACATCTTAAGTACTGGTAGGTACACACCTCATGTAACATCTCAAGCACTGGTAGGTACACACCTCATGTAACACCTTAAGTAGTGGTAGGTACACACCTCATGTAACACCTTAGGTACTGGTCGGTACACACCTCATGTAACATCTTAGGTACTGGTCGGTACACACCTCATGTAACATCTTAGGTACTGGTCGGTACACACCTCATGTAACATCTCAAGTACTGGTAGGTACACACCTCATGTAACATCTCAAGCACTGGTAGGTACACACCTCATGTAACACCTTAAGTAGTGGTAGGTACACACCTCATGTAACACCTTAGGTACTGGTCGGTACACACCTCATGTAACATCTTAGGTACTGGTCGGTACACACCTCATGTAACATCTCAAGTACTGGTAGGTACACACCTCATGTAACATCTTAAGTACTGGTAGGTACACACCTCATGTAACATCTTAAGTACTGGTAGGTACACACCTCATGTAACACCTTAAGTACTGGTAGGTACACACCTCATGTAACATCTTAAGTACTGGTAGGTATACAGCTCATGTAACATCTTAAGTACTGGTAGGTACACACCTCATGTAACACCTTAAGTACTGGTAGGTACACACCTCATGTAACATCTTAAGTACTGGTAGGTATACAGCTCATGTAACATCTTAAGTACTGGTAAGTACACACCTCATGTAACACCTTAAGTACTGGTAGGTACACACCTCATGTAACATCTTAAGTACTGGTAGGTATACAGCTCATGTAACATCTTAAGTAAACCTAAAATCATCAGCAGTTGGGCGCAGTTGGGTGTTCCAACAGGACAATGACCCCAAACACACATCAAAAGTGGTAAAGGAATGGCTAAATCAGGGTAGAATTAAGGTTTTAGAATGGCCTTCTCAAAGTCCTGACTTAAACGTGTGGACAATGCTGAAGAAACAAGTCCATGTCAGAAAACCAACACATTTAGCTGAACTGCACCAATTTTGTCAAGAGGAGTGGTTAAAAACTCACCCAGAAGCTTGTGGATGGCTACCAAAAGCGCCTTATTGCAGTGAAACTTGCCAAGGGACATGTAAGCAAATATTAACATTGCTGTATGTATACTTTTGACCCAGCACATTTGCTCACATTTTCAGTAGACCCATAATAAATTCATAAAAGAACCAAACTTCATGAATGTTTTTTCTGACCAACAAGTATGTGCTCCAATCACTCTATCACAAAAAAAGACAGCCATGACATTATGTCCTTTACAAGTGTATGTAAACTTTTGACCACAACTGCATATATACAACCCAAAGTTTAGTCTTTAAAAATATATATAATGTATGTTATTGACACTTATTTAAAACAAATAAATATCAAATTGTCTCCACATACTGACTTTTCAATATGCGGCCCTCGAAAGTTTGGACCCCTGCACGACATCATAAACAATTGATGTCCAATCTCCTCTGCAGACTCGTGCCAGGAGCGGCCATGTTTGAATGGAGGAACGTGCGTGGAGGGCGAGGTGCCCACCTGCCTCTGCCTGCCTGGATACGGCGGCGCCCTCTGCCAGACAGGTCAGGCCGTGACCTCCCCCAGGGCCACGCCACCTCGCTGACGTTTCCTCTCACCTTCACGCTCACAGACGGCGAGGCGTGCGAGGACGGCTGGGAGAAGTTCCAAAGCTTTTGCTACCGTCATGTGACCTCGCGGCAGAGCTGGGAGGGGGCGGAGCAACACTGCCGGACGATTGGCGGACACCTGATCTCCATCATGACCCCTGAGGAGCAACATCACATCAATGGTAATCCTGGATTCTGGGAATAGTAAAACAACTTTTCTACCACGCTGAACCAATTGTTTTGGAGAATACACATTTGTAGGCTAAGCAGCAGGTGGCGCCATATAACCACTAAATGTAGGCACATTTTACACATATACACACATATTTATATCAAATATATATGTATACATATGTGTAAAATGTGCCCACATTTAGTGTTATGTATGTATATATACATGTGTGTGTGTGTGTATACATATATATGCATGTATGTATGTATGTATGTATATATACAGTACATGTGTGTGTGTGTATGTGTGTGTGTGTGTGTATATATATATATATATATATGTAGGTATGTATATACATGTGTATATATACAGTATATATATATATATATATATATATATATATATATATATATATATATATATATATATATATACACACATACATGTATGTATGTTTGTATGTGTGTATATACTGTATATGTATATATATATACGTATGTATGTATGTATGTATATATATGTATATACATATATGTATATATGCATGTGTATATATATGTATATATGCATGTGTGTATGTATATATGTATGTATGTATGTATGTATACACACATGTATGTATCAATGTGTATATATACAGTATATATATATATATATATACATATATATGTATGTATGCATATGTGTATATACTCTATGTGTATATATACAGTATATATATACTGAATGTGTATATGTATATGTGTGTATATATATCATATATTTGTATGTATATAAATATGTGTATATGGGGTTATATAAATATGTGTATATTTATATATGTGTATATATGTTTATATATGTATGTATATAAACATCTATATATGTATGTATATATGTGTGCATATGTATAGACATATGCAAAGAAATGTATGTATATGTATACAAATATGTGTATACATATATACAGTATAAATATATGTATACATATATATATATATATATGTATATATATATATTTTTGTGTATATATATATGTATGTGTATGTATATATACACATTTATATATGTTAATATAATATGTGTGTATATATATATATATATATATATACATACACTACCGTTCAAAAGTTTGGGGTCACCCAAACAATTTTGTGGAATAGCCTTCATTTCTAAGAACAAGAATAGACTGTCGAGTTTCAGATGAAAGTTCTCTTTTTCTGGCCATTTTGAGCGTTTAATTGACCCCACAAATGTGTTGCTCCAGAAACTCAATCTGCTCAAAGGAAGGTCAGTTTTGTAGCTTCTGGAAACAAGCTAAACTGTTTTCAGATGTGTGAACATGATTGCACAAGGGTTTTCTAATAATCAATTAGCCTTCTGAGCCAATGAGCAAACACATTGTACCATTAGAACACTGGAGTGATAGTTGCTGGAAATGGGCCTCTATACACCTATGTAGATATTGCCCCAAAAACCAGACATTTGCAGCTAGAATAGTCATTTACCACATTAGCAATGTATAGAGTGTATTTCTTCAAAGTTAAGACTAGTTTAAAGTTATCTTCATTGAAAAGTACAGTGCTTTTCCTTAAAAAATAAGGACATTTCAATGTGACCCCAAACTTTTGAACGGTAGTGTATGTATACGGTGTGTATATATATATATATATATATATATATATATATATATATATATATATATATATATATATATATATATATATATATATATATATATATATATATATATATATATATATATATATATATATATATGTACACATGCAGTGACCATTGTATGACTGCAAGCATTGACCTGATTAGCACTCCAAGCAAGTCAATAACGTCAACAAAGTTCATCTTTGTGCATTCAAGCGCAGCATAAAAGGTTTGGTGGACAAAATGAGACAAAGAGAGAGTGGCATAAAACATGTGTTTCTGTGGCAGTGTCGGAGAAAGTTGTACATGTAAACAAACTGTTGCGTCACAGTCCACACAACTACGGTGAGTTCAAGGACCGCCGAAATGAGTAGGACAAAATGGCGCTCGCCAAATTCTGTCATAAGTGAACACAAACATATTAAACAGTGGACTTACTAACAGTTAGGAAGGTTTGTGTCATGTTTGTCCTCCTACAGAAACCATATTAAAACAAATACAGTATATATTTCCCATCTTTTTCCATTTTCATAAATTTTTGAAAAAGCTCCAGGGAGCCACTAGGGCGGCGCTAAGGAGCTGCATGCGGCCCGAGAGCATTTCATTTGAAAAAAGGCAGAGGTTTAACGAACGCTGTAACGAACGCCGTGGACATGTTCACGTGCGCTTTGCAGCTTTTAAGACGTCAGCGCGTCATATCTGCTTTTCTAACATTCCCGTGCGCGTGCAAAGTGGCAAATTTGTTTGGGAGCGGGCTGCAAGTGTTGGGAAGTAGACTCAACACTTGCTTGCATGTTGCTGTTTGGTCTGCACATACGCCCTCAGATGCTTATCTGACATTCTTCTGCCGGGCGACCTGCGGGCTGTTGCCATGGAGACTTTAGGGTGGAATTTGAACAACCTTGTAACGCCGGTGACGGTTTAAAACAGGGTTGTCCAAACTATGGCCTGCCAGACTCTTCAAATTAATCTTAAGGCTGTACATAAATGGACAGCTGTATCGGGACCCAAAGGTTACCCCCTGGCTTTTTTTAGAATGGGCATTCTTGGTTTTTTTGAGCATCATGGTTTGGCCTGTGTAATGATCAGTGTTGGGTTAGTTACTGAAAACCAGTAACTAGTTACAGTTACTAGTTACTTTATTTCAAAAGTAACTCAGTTACTTTCACCAAAAAGTAATGTGTTACTGTGAAAAGTAACTATTTAGTTACTTATTTTTTTCTTCTTCTTTTTTTAAAGCTCCCATTAAAGGCCTACTGAAACCCACTACTACCGACCACGCAGTCTGATAGTTTATATATCAATGATGAAAACTTAACATTGCAACACATGCCAATACGGCCGGGTTAACTTATACAGTGCAATTTTAAATTTCCTGCCACACTTCCGGTTGAAAACGTCTATATATGATGATGTATGCGCGTGACGTCAACGGTTGATACGGAAGTATTCGGACCCATTGAATACAATACAAAAAAGCTCTGTTTTCATCCCAAAATTCCACTGTATTCTGGACATCAGTGTTGGTGAATCTTTTGCAATTTGTTTAATGAACAATGGAGACTGCAAAGAAGAAAGCTGTAGGTGCGATCGGTGTATTAGCGGCGGACTACAGCAACACAACCAGGAGGACTTTGAGGAAAGCAGACGCGCTAGCCGAACGACCTCACCTTGACTTCCTCCGTCTCCGGGCCGCCAACCGCATCGGTGATCGGGTGAAATCCTTTGTCGCACCGTCGATCGCTGGAACGCAGGGGAGCACGGGTCGTGATGAGCAGATGAGAGCTGGCGTAGGTGCAGAGCTAATGTTTTTAGCATAGCTCTGTCGAGGTTCCGTAGCTAAGTTAGCTTCAATGGCGTCGTTAGCAACAGCATTGCTAAGCTTCGCCAAGCTGGAAAGCATTAACCGTGTATTTACATGTCCAGAGTTTGGTAGTATTGTTGATCTTCTGTCTATCCTTCCAGTCAGGGACTTATTTGTTTTGTTTCTATATGCAGTAAAGCCCGATGCTATCACGTTAGCTCAGTAGCTAAAGAGCTTCACCGATGTATTGTCATGGAGATAAAAGTCACTGTGAATGTCAATTTTGCGTTCTCGACTCTCATTTTCAAGAGGATATAGTATCCGAGGTGGTTTGAAATACAAATCCGTGATCCACAATAGAAAAAGGAGAGGGTGTGGAATCCAATGAACCCTTGCACCTAAGTTACGGTCAGAGCGAAAAAAGATACGTTCTGCACTGCACGCTAGTCCTTCACTTTCACGTTCCTCATCCACGAATCTTTCATCCTCGCTCAAATTAATGGGGTAATCGTCGCTTTCTCGGTCCGAATCTCTCTCGCTGCTGGTGTAAACAATAGGAAAATGTGAGCAGTCCTTCCTCCGGTGTCGTCACGCTACTTCCGGTAGGGGCAAGGCTTTTTTTTTATCAGAGACCAAAAGTTGCAAACTTTATCGTCGTTGTTGTATACTAAATCCTTTCAGCAAAAATATGGCAATATCGCGAAATGATCAAGTATGACACATAGAATGGATCTGCTATCCCCGTTTAAATTTAAAAAAATCATTTCAGTAGGCCTTTAATTCCCTTTTAGCCTTCATTTCAGTACTGTTATTGCACTGGAGAATAATACAATATGTTGATCAACTTGACATGCATTTGCGTCACTGAACTCTGCTAAGCAATGTGGTCTACATACAACACACCCTCTTTATGTTTGTGAACTTTATAGTCTACACATTTAGAGTGATGTGATAATCAAACACTCTAGAAGTCTAGAATGAAAGAGTATATAAGAGAATTGACAGAGTGTGTGTACCTTCAGTGCTGAATGATGAGCAGAGGCAGAGTTTGGAGTGTTTTCTTTAGCTCGCTTTCCATGTTTATGTACTCACTGTCCACTGTGTCCAGGTACGTGAAAATGTTTTCCGTGCCATTTGCTGTTTGACGCCGGTATCATGCTAATTAGCTGCCTGAAAGCGGGTGACTCCACTGTAGAAATAGCCTGCATGTCTTCTAGCACATATAAATAGTCAGCTAAACAATTGGAGTAGTCTTTAAAAATATTCAACTGATGGACAAATGAATAGAAACAGGCTAGATGAATAAATGAACACTCAATCAGCATGCTAAATCCAACTATAACCTACATTCTTGTATGACAACAGAATGACAGGCAGAACAGAAGGCGGAGGAAACTACACGTTTTGATTTAGTATTTGCTAGTTGAACTTTACAGATCACAAAAAAGGTAAATTCGGATCGCTAACGTTGTTAGCATAAATTAATGGGATTTAACATAGAGAAAATTAGCATCACGGCTAACAGAGAAATATTTTCGGTTCATTATGAGACTGTGTGGTGGTACATAAACCTAGCTAGCTAGAGATATTGGCCCCAACATCATTTAACAAGTACAGGAACAGCTAGCTAGCTTGAGTGGAAGTCTGCTGGAGTAGTCTACAGTCATACAGTACCAAGCAATTACATCTCTATTAAACGTAAATACTATAGATCAATTATATTTACCGCAGTAATATAATCAAAACTTACCTAACTAGATGAAGTCCTTGGGCTCAAATAGTAGTGTGGCCTCAATAGCCCTGCTGTAGTGTGAAGCAAGCTATTATACAGCATTATTCACATGTGAATAATATAAATGCAGTCTGTTACACAGCATCATTCACATGTGAATAATATAAATACAGTCTATTATACAGCATTATTCACAGGTGAATAATATAAATACAGTCTATTATACAGCATTATTCACATGTGAATATTATATAAACAGTCTATTATACCGAATTATTAACATGTGAATAATATAAATGCAGTCTGTTACACAGCATTATTCACATGTGAATAATATAAATACCGTCTGTTATACCGCATTATTCACATGTGAATAATATAAATACAGTCTATTAGCATTATTCACATGTGAATAATATAAATACAGTCTATTACACAGCATTATTCACATATGAATAATATAAGTACAGTCTATTATACAGCATTATTCACATGTGAATAACATAAATACAGTCTATTATACAGCATTATTCACATGTGAATAATATAAATACAGTCTATTATACGGCATTATTCACATGTGAATAATATTAATACAGTCTGTTATACAGCATTATTCACATGTAAATAATATCAATACAGTCTATTATACAGCATTATTCACATGTGAATAATATAAATACAGTCTATAATACAGCATCATTCACATGTGAATAATATAAATACAGTCTATTATACAGCATTATTCACATGTGAATAATATAAATACAGTCTATTATACAGCATTATTCACATGTGAATAATATAAATACAGTCTATTACGCAGCATTATTCACATGTGAATAATATAAATACAGTCTGTTATACAGCATTATTCACATGTGAATAATATAAATACAGTCTATTATACGGCATTATTTACATGTGAATAATATAAATACAGTCTATTATACGGCATTATTCACATGTGAATAATATAAATACAGTCTGTTATACAGCATTATTCACATGTGAATAACATAAATACAGTCTATTATACAGCATTATTCACATGTGAAAAATATAAATACAGTCTATTATACGGCATTATTCACATGTGAATAATATAAATACAGTCTGTTATACAGCATTATTCACATGTGAATAATATAAATGCAGTCTGTTACACAGCATCATTCACATGCGAATAATATAAATACAGTTTATTATACAGCATTATTCACATGTGAATAATATAAATACAGTCTATTATACAGCATTATTCACATGTGAATAATATAAATACAGTCTATTACGCAGCATTATTCACATGTGAATAATATAAATACAGTCTGTTATACAGCATTATTCACATGTGAATAATATAAATACAGTCTATTATACGGCATTATTCACATGTGAATAATATAAATACAGTCTGTTATACAGCATTATTCACATGTGAATAACATAAATACAGTCTATTATACAGCATTATTCACATGTGAATAATATAAATACAGTCTATTATACGGCATTATTCACATGTGAATAATATAAATACAGTCTGTTATACAGCATTATTCACATGTGAATAACATAAATAGTCTATTATACAGCATTATTCACATGTGAATAATATAAATACAGTCTGTTACACAGCATTATTCACATGTGAATAACATAAATACAGTCTATTATACAGCATTATTCACATGTGAATAATATAAATACAGTCTGTTATACAGCATTATTCACATGTGAATAATATAAATACAGTCTATTATACAGCATTATTCACATGTGAATAATATAAATACAGTCTATTACACAGCATTATTGTGGCAAAGTTGGTAGAGTGGCTGTGCCAGCAATCGGAGTGTTGCTGGTTACTGCTGGTGGTTGCTAGTCACGTCCGTTGTGTCCTTGGGCAAGACACTTCACCCTTGCTCTTGATGGCTGCTGGTTAGCGCCTTGCATGGCAGCTTCCGCCATCAGTGTGTGAATGTGTGTGTGAATGGGTGAATGTGGAAATACTGTCAAAGCGCTTTGAGTACCTTGAAGGTAGAAAAGCGCTATACAAGTATAACCCATTTATCATTTATTTATTTATTTACATGTCAATAATATAAATACAGTCTGTTATACAGCATTATTCACATGTGAATAATATAAATACGGTCTATTATACATTCAAGTACAGTCAAAAAGGAACACATGCATTATACAGTCTGATGGCCTAACCTGCCTCGAATTCTCACCGGCATTGAACGTAAACAGGTTTTTAAAAGGAAACTAATATTTTATCTGAGTCTGTAAATTAGTTTGCTTGTTGATGATTTTTGCTTGGTTTTATATTGTGTAGTTATATTTATATGGTAACTAGTATTCTCAGACTGTAAATTGTTTGCTTGTTGATGAGTTTTATTTGCTTCTGTATTGTGTAGTTATAATTATATGCTTTTACTTGTAATTGTATTGAGTTTGTGGACCCCCAGGGAGACTAGTGGGTTGTTGTGGCAACCAGCTAATGGGGATCCTTAATAAAAAAATCTAATCAAATCTCTCTGCGTGTGTTTCGCCAACAGACGAGTACAAAGAGTATCAGTGGATCGGTTTGAGCGACAAAACCATCGAGGGAGACTTCCGCTGGTCGGACGGGAACCTTCTGGTCAGTTTTTGCTGCCGCCTTTTTCTCCCTCTCACGTTTTAAGCCCCCCCCCCTCTCCTCTCGTGACGCAGCTGTTTGAGAACTGGCACAGAGGACAACCCGACAGCTACTTCCTGTCCGGAGAGGACTGCGTGGCCATGGTGTGGGACGACGGCGGACGCTGGAGCGACGTGCCGTGCAACTACCACCTGTCCTACACATGCAAGAGGGGCGTCTGTGAGTCCGGGCCGCTCGTCAAAAACACCCGCGAGGGTCTCCGGCCTGACCAGTGTCGTCTCCCCTCCCCCCCCAGCGTCGTGCCGTCAACCTCCGGCGGTCGCCAACGCCAAGCCATTCGGCAAGACGCGGACACACTACGAGACGCACACCAAGGTGCGCTACCGCTGCGGGCAGGGCTTCGTGCAGAAAATGAATCCCGTCATCGCCTGCCTGCCTGGCGGCCAGTGGGAGGAGCCAATGATCACCTGCCTGCCAGGTAAACCATTCATGCTAATGCTAACGTGCTTTGTTTTAATACGAAGGCAGAGGTCAAATGTTAGATTGCAAAAAAAAATTAAAAAATCTGACAACTCAATCGCAGAATTTTACTGTAAAAATAAAAGTGGTACCTTTTTTTTCTCCATTTAAAGTATTGTACTGTAAAAACAACAAATGTAAATTTTACGGTAAAAAACAAAGTGGCAAATGAGTTGCCTGAATTTTACCGTAAAAATAACATTGGTAGTAATCGACAGTCATTTCCTGTAAAAACAATAGCCGAAGATTTTAACGGTACAACAAAAAAAATGCTGTAAAAGGAAAGTGTTACCATTTTTCAATTTACAGTATTGCACTGTAAAAACAACAATTGTAAATTTTACGGTAAAAAACAAAGTGGCAGCTGAGTTGCCTGAATTTTACCGTAAAAATAACATTGGTAGTAATTGACAGTCATTTCCTGTAAAAACAATAGCCGAAGATTTTAACGTTACAAAAACATGCTGTAAAAAGAAAGTGTTACTATTTTTCAATTTACAGTATTGCACTGTCAAAACAACAAATGTAAATTCTACGGTAAAAAACAAAGTGGCAGCTGAGTTGCCTGAATTTTACAATAAAAATAACATTGGTAGTAATTGACAGTCATTTCCTGTAAAAACAATAGCCGAAGATTTTAACGTTACAAAAAAAATGCTGTAATAACAAAGTGTTACCATTTTTCAGTTTACAGTATTGCACTGTCAAAACAACAAATTTAAATTTTACGGTAAAAAACAAAGTGGCAGCTGAGTTGCCTGAATTTTACCGTAAAAATAACATTGGTAGTTATTGACAGTCATTTCCTGTAAAAACAATAGCCGAAAATTTTAACGTTACAAAAAAAAGGCTGTAATAACAAAGTGTTACCATTTTTCAATTTACAGTATTGCACTGTAAAAACAATAAACGTCAATTTTACGGTAAAAAATAAAGTGACAGCCGAGTTGCCTGAATTTTACCGTAAAAATAACATTGCTAGTAATCGACAGTCATTTCCTGTAAAAACAATAGCCGAAGATTTTAACGTTACAAAAAAAATGCTGTAAAAAGAAAGTGTTACCATTTTTCAATTTACAGTATTGCACTGTAAAAACAACAAATGTAAAATTTTACGGTAAAAAACAAAGTGGCAGCTGAGTTGTCTGAATTTTACCGTAAAAATGACATTGGTAGTAATCGACAGTCATTTCCTGTAAAAACAATAGCTGAAGATTTTAACGGTACAACAAAAAAAATGCTGTAAAAGGAAAGTGTTACCATTTTTCAATTTACAGTATTGCACTGTAAAAACAACAAATGTAAATTTTACGGTAAAAAAGAAAGTGGCAGCTTGGTTGCCTGAATAATAACATTGGTACCGCATTTAAATTGACAGTAATTTCCTGTAAAAACAGTAGCCCAAGATTTTACAGTACAAACAAATACTGTAAGTATAAAAGTGGTAGCATTTTCAATTTACAGTATTTTCCTAGTCACGTCCGTTGTGTCCTTGGGCAAGACACTTCACCCTTTGCCTCTGATGGCTGCTGGTTAGCGCCTTGCATGGCAGCTCCCGCCATCAGTGTGTGAATGTGTGTGTGAATGGGTAAATGTGGAAATACTGTCAAAGCGCTTTGAGTACCTTGAAGGTAGAAAAGCGCTATACAAGTATAACCCATTTATCATTTATCATTTATTGCACTGTCGAAACAACAAATGTAAATTTTACGGTAAAAAACAAAGGGGCAGCTGAGTTGCCTGAATTTTACCATAAAAATAACATTGGTAGTAATTGACAGTCATTTCCTGTAAAAACAATAGCCGAAGATTTTAGCGGTACAAAAAAAAAATGCTGTAAAAAGAAAGTGTTACCATTTTTCAGTTTACAGTATTGCACTGTAAAAACAACAATTGTAAATTTTACGGTAAAAAACAAAGTGGCAGCTGAGTTGCCTGAATTTTACTGTAAAAATAACATTGGTAGTAATTGACAGTCATTTCCTGTAAAAACAATAGCCGAAGATTTTAACGGTACAAAAAAAAATGCTGTAAAAAGAAAGTGTTACCGTTTTTCAATTTACAGTATTGCACTGTCAAAACAACAAATGTAAATTTTACGTTAAAAAACAAAGTGGCAGCTGAGTTGCCTGAATTTTACCGTAAAAATAACATTGGTAGTAATCGACAGTCATTTTCTGTAAAAACAATAGCCGAAGATTTTAACGTTACCAAAAAAAATGCTGTAAAAAGAAAGTGTTACCATTTTTCAATTTACAGTATTGCACTGTAAAAACAACAAATTTAAATTTTACGGTAAAAAACAAAGTGGCAGCTGAGTTGCCTGAATTTTACCGTAAAAATAACATTGGTAGTTATTGACAGTCATTTCCTGTAAAAACAATAGCCGAAGATTTTAACGGTACAAAAAAAAAATACTGTAAAAAGAAAATCTTACCATTTTTCAATTTACAGAATTGCACTGTAAAAACAACACATTTTATGGTAAAAAACAAAGTGGCAGCTTAGTTGCCTGAATAATAACCTTGGTACCGCGTTTCAATTGACAGTAATTTCCTGTAAAAACAGGAGCCCAAGATTTTACAGTACAAACAAATACTGTGAGTATAAAAGCACTGTAAAAACAATAGCCGAAGAGTTTAAAGTACAAAAAAAATGCTGTAAAAGAAATGTTTAACGTTTTTTAATTTACAGTATTAAACTGTAAAACCAACCGTAGATTTTACGGTAAAAAAACTAAAAAGTGGCGGCCTGAATTTTATCGTAAAAATAACATTGGTAACGTGTTTCAGTTTATAGTAATTTCCTGTAAAATCAATAGCCGAAGATATAACAGTACAAAAAAATACTATAAAAGAAAATGTTTTACAGTTTTTCAATCTACAGTATTAAACTGTAAAACCAATCGTAGATTTTATGGTAAAAAAACAAAAAAAAAACGCAGCTTAGTCGCCTGAATTTTACCGTTAAAATAATATTGGTACCATTTTTCAATTTACAGTAATGCTCTGTAAAACAATAGCCAAAGATTTTACAGTACAAAAAAACTACTGTAAAAGTAAAAGTGACATCATTTTCAATTTACAGTAATGCACTGTTAAAACAACAGAAGATTTTACAGTACAAAAAAACTACTGTAAAAATAAAATTGATAGCATTTTCAATTTACAGTAATTTCCTGTAAAATCAATAGCCGAAGATTTAACAGGACAAAAAAAAATACAGTTAAAGAAAAGTGTTACCGTTTTTTTAAATTTACAGTATTAAACTGTAAAACCAACCGTAGATTTTACGGTAAAAAAAATACAAAAAACTGGCAACTTAGTTGCCTGAATTTTACAGGCAAAATAAAATTGGTACCCTTTTTCAATTTACTGTAATGCTCTGTAAAACAGCCACAGATTTTACAGTACAAAAAAACTACTGTAAAAATGAAAGTGGTAGCGTTTTCAATTTACAGTAATGCCCTGTAAAAACAACAGAAGTTTTTACAGTACAAAAAAAATTACCGTAAAAATAAAAGTGATAGCGTTTTCAATTTACAATAAAGCCCTGTAAAAACAACAGAAGATATTACAGTGCAAAAAAAATTACCGTAAAAAAAAAAAATGTGATAGCGTTTTCAATTTACAGTAATTAACTGTAAAAACAACAGAACATTATACAATACAAAAAAAATTACTGTAATAGTTCAAGTAGTAGCGTTTTCAATGTACAGTAATGCACTGTAAATACAACCGAAGATTTTACGGTAAAAAAAAAAGTGGCAGTTTAGTTGCCTGAATTTTACCGTAAAAATAACGTTGCCACCTTGTTTCAATTCACAGTAATTTCCTGTTAAAACAATAGCCAAAGATTTTGTAGTTTAAACAATTACTGTGAAAATATAAGTACTACTGTTTTTCAATTTAGAACAATTTCCTGTAAAAACAATATCTGAAGATTTTACAGTACAAAGATTGCAGTAAAAAAAAACAACTGGTACTGTTTACAGGAATGCCCTGTGAAAACAACCGGAGATTTTACAGTACCAAAAAATATGTAAAAAAAAAATAAAAAAATAAAAAAATAAAAAAAAAAATAAAAATATATATATATATATATATATATATATATATATATATATATATATATATATATATATATATATATATATATATATATATATATATTTATTTATTTTATTATATATATATATGTATATATATATATATATGTATATATATATATATAATTTTAGTGTTTTAAAATTCAGTGTGAAAAAAAATCTGCGTATAAAAATTCAGTGCGTAAATATTTGTTGTTTTAAAATCCAAGACCTTTCTAGTAAAGACTGAAGCAATGGATCCTGCCTCAGAACCAGCCAATGAAGTGTCAGGTTTGAAGTGGTGCTGTTTTACCACAAGTGGGTCTTGAGTTTTGAAGCAATGAACATTTCTGCCCTGAATTATTTTACGCAAAATTATTTCACACTGAAAGTTTGTACGCTTAATTATTTTACATTGAGTTTGTGTACGCAAAAATTATTTTACACTGAATTTTTGTACGCTGAATTTTTGTTGACTTAATTTTTTACACTGAATTTTTTTGTATGCTTGATCATTTTACGCTGAATTTTTTTTTTACAATTAATTTTTATATGCTAAATTATTTCACATTTAATTTTTGTACACTGAATTTTTTTACAGTGAATTTTTGAATGCTAAATTATTTTACACTTAATTTTTGTATGCTAACTTATTTTCACACTGATTTTTTTTACACTAAACTGTTGTACACAAATTTTTTGTCAGGTGATTTTTTTACACTGAATTTTTTTACCCTAAATTATTTTACAATGAATTTTTTTGCACGCTGAATTTTTTTTCACTTAATTTCACCCGGATTTTTTGCACGCTGAATTTTTGTACGCTGAATTTTTTCTACATTGAATTTTTGTACCCTGAATTATTTTACACTGATTTTTTTGCACGCTGAATTTTTTGACACTGAATTTTTGTATGCAGAATTTTTTTTACATTGAGTTTTTGTACGCTGATTTTTTGGAACGGTATATT
Source organism: Entelurus aequoreus (assembly GCF_033978785.1). Taxonomy (NCBI): domain Eukaryota; kingdom Metazoa; phylum Chordata; class Actinopteri; order Syngnathiformes; family Syngnathidae; genus Entelurus; species Entelurus aequoreus. The sequence continues at coordinate 17,389,798 of NC_084741.1, read as the reverse complement.
TTCACACACAATTTTAAAACACACCCATTTTGCTCACAAGGTTTTATTTAATAAAATTGTCAGCATAATTTGATGTAAAAAAAAATAAAATAAAAAAATAAAATAAAAATCAGTTCACAAAATTGAAACGCAAAAAATTCAGTTACAAAAATTTAGTGTCAAAAAAAACTTTAGCAATAAAGACACAAAATAACCTCCACACAATATTAGTCTCTATGTTAACATGTACGTCTTTTCCACCCCTCTTCAGCTGCGCCTCAGGAGGAGCACTCAGCAAGGTCAGATCTTCTGTCACGGAATGAGGAGGAGGTGACGGAGGTCCTCGCAAAAAGCAGCTCTCATAACAAGTAGAACTTCTTCTTAACGGCCGCTCACTAACACGACTGTAGTTCTTCAACCCTAATCCACAACAATGCTTTCTTTTTTGTCCTCAATTAAATCTTCTCCTGGGTCACTTACCTTCTTTTTTTTTGCCATCGTTTGCGTGTGAAAACAGCAAAGTCTAAGTTTACTTTACTTTTGAGACACGTTTCTTTCCAAAAAACATGATATTAACTTCAAATTGTACTTTTTTGGGGATATTCCATCTTAATTTACATAAACAGCAGATATATTTTGCTGTAAATAACTCCGTTGCCAGAATTTTACAACTACCATTTTTACATTTACAGTAATGCACTGTAAAAACAACCATAGATTTTATTGTAAAAATTGCTAAACTTTTACCGTGAAAAAAATAACTGCGAAAAAAAGTCAAGTTTTACCATTAAAACTGTCAGTCGCCACAATTTCAACTAGTTCTGTTCTTATATTTACAGTAATGCACTGTGAAAACAATCGTCGATTTTACTGTAAAAAATGGTAAAAGTAACAGTGGTACCGTTTTTTTTCCATTTACAGTAATGCACTGTGAAAATGACAATAATAGATTAAAAATTCTAATGGTTTGGTAGGTACAGTTTTTCTATTTACAGTAATGCACTGTGAAAAAAGTGAGTAGATTTTACAGTAAAATTCTGCCACTTATATTCAACCGTATAAAACACAGTTGCGATAATTTTACCGTAAAAAATAACAGTGATTCTGTTTTTTTTATTTAGAGTAATGCACTGTAAAAACAACCGTGGATTTTATAGTAAAAAAACCTGTCAGCGCAGTAGCTAAACTTTTACTGTAAAAAAATAACTTGCGAAAAAAAGTCAGGTTTTACGCTACAAATGCAATTTTTTTTACCAATAAAACTGTCAGTCACCAGAACTTCACTGTAAAAAACAACTAGTTCCGTTCTTATATTTACAGTAATACACTGTGAAAACAACAGTCGATTTTACAGTAAAAAAAAATGGTAAACGTAACAGTGGTATCGTTTTTTTTTTTTCATTTACAGTAATGTACTGTGAAAACTATCATCATAGATGAAAAATGTTACAGTAAAAATTAAAATGGTATGGTAATGTTTTTCTATTTACAGTAATTACTGTGAAAAAGTCAGTAGATTTTACAGTAAAATTCTGCCACTTTTTTTTAACCGTATAAAACACAGTTGCAAGAATTTTACTGTAAAAAATTACAGTGATTAATTTTTTTTATTTACAGTAATGCACTGTGAAAACAACCGTAGATTTTATAGTAAAAAAACCTGTCAGCGCAGTAGCTAAACTTTTACTGTAAAAAAATAACTTGCGAAAAAAAGTCAGGTTTTACGCTACAAGTGCAATTTTTTTTACCAATAAAACTGTCAGTCACCAGAACTTCACTGTAAAAAACAACTAGTTCCGTTCTTATATTTACAGTAATACACTGTGAAAACAACAGTCGATTTTACAGTAAAAAAAAATGGTAAACGTAACAGTGGTATCGTTTTTTTTTTTTCATTTACAGTAATGTACTGTGAAAACTATCATCATAGATGAAAAATGTTACAGTAAAAATTAAAATGGTATGGTAATGTTTTTCTATTTACAGTAATTACTGTGAAAAAGTCAGTAGATTTTACAGTAAAATTCTGCCACTTTTTTTTAACCGTATAAAACACAGTTGCAAGAATTTTACTGTAAAAAATTACAGTGATTAATTTTTTTTATTTACAGTAATGCACTGTGAAAACAACCGTAGATTTTATAGTAAAAAAACCTGTCAGCGCAGTAGCTAAACTTTTACTGTAAAAAAATAACTTGCGAAAAAAAGTCAGGTTTTACGCTACAAGTGCAATTTTTTTTACCGTTAAAACTGTCAGTCACCAGAACTTCACTGTAAAAAAACAACTAGTTCCGTTCTTATATTTACAGTAATGCACTGTGAAAACAACAAACTATTTTACGGTAAAAAAAAAAGGTAAACGTAACAGTGGTATCGTTTTGTTTTTTTTCCATTTACAGTAATGCATTGTGAAAACTATCATCATAGATTAAAAATGTTACAGTAAAAATTCAAATGGTATGGTAATGTTTTTCTATTTACAGTAATTACTGTGAAAAAGTCAGTAGATTTTACAGTAAAATTCTGCCACTTTTTTTTAACCGTATAAAACACAGTTGCAAGAATTTTACTGTAAAAAATCACAGTGATTAATTTTTTTTGTTTACAGTAATGCACTGTAAAAACAACCGTAGATTTTATAGTAAAAAAAACCTGTCAGCGCAGTAGCTAAACTTTTACTGTAAAAAAATAACTTGCGAAAAAAAGTCAGGTTTTACGCTACATGTGCAATTTTTTTACCGTTAAAACTGTCAGTCACCAGAACTTCACTGTAAAAAAACAACTAGTTCCGTTCTTATATTTACAGTAATGCACTGTGAAAACAACAGTCGATTTTACGGTAAAAAAAAAAGTAAACGTAACAGTGGTATCGTTTTTTTTTTTCCATTTACAGTAATGCACTGTGAAAACTATCATCATAGATTAAAAATGTTACAGTAAAAATTCAAATAGTATGGTAATGTTTTTCTATTTACAGTAATGCACTGTGAAAAAGTCAGTAGATTTTACAGTAAAATTCTGCCACTTTTTTTAACCGTATAAAACAGTTGCAAGAATTTTACTGTAAAAAATTACAGTGATTAATTTTTTTTATTTACAGTAATGCACTGTGAAAACAACCGTAGATTTTATAGTAAAAAAAACCTGTCAGCGCAGTAGCTAAACTTTTACTGTAAAAAAATAACTTGCGAAAAAAAGTCAGGTTTTACGCTACAAGTGCAATTTTTTTACCGTTAAAACTGTCAGTCACCAGAACTTCACTGTAAAAAAACAACTAGTTCCGTTCTTATATTTACAGTAATGCACTGTGAAAACAACAGTCGATTTTACGGTAAAAAAAAAGGTAAGCGTAACAGTGGTATCGTTTTGTTTTTTTCCATTTACAGTAATGCACTGTGAAAACTATCATCATAGATTAAAAATGTTACAGTAAAAATTCAAATAGTATGGTAATGTTTTTCTATTTACAGTAATTACTGTGAAAAAGTCAGTAGATTTTACAGTAAAATTCTGCCACTTTTTTTTAACCGTATAAAACACACTTGCAAGAATTTTACTGTAAAAAATCACAGTGATTAATTTTTTTTATTTACAGTAATGCACTGTAAAAACAACCAATGATTTGACGATAAAAAAAAACTGCAGCTTAGTCACCACAATTTTGAGGTAAAATATAACAGTGATACCTTTTTAAATAAATAATAATTTATAGTAATGCACTGTGAAAAAATTCCGATTGCCATTTTTTTTCTACTGTAAAATGTTTTTTCAAAAGTGTACAAAAATGATTACTTTGAAAGCATTTTCTTGTTTATTTACCCCAAAAACAGACACACACATTGAATGGATGGATGAATAGGCGGATGATGGATGGAGGGTTGGATGGATGGACGAGAGATGGATGGATGGACGGTTGGAGGGATGGTTGGGTGGAATTGATGGATGGAGGGAGGGGATACATGAATGGATGGATGGAAAGATGAATGGTTGGTTGGATGGATGAAATGATGGAGGGATGTATGAATGGAACTGGATAATTGGATGGATAGAGGAATGATGAGAGGTTGGATGAAGGATGGTTAGATGGATGAATGGTAGATGGAATTGATGAATGGTTGGATGTATGGATGGATGATAGATGTTGGATGGATGATGGATTGATGGAATTGATGGGTGGTTGGATGGATGTATAAATGCTGGATGATAGATGGAATTGACGGATGGTTGGAAGTATGGATGAATCATGGAAGGATGGATGATAGATAGATAATTGGTTGGATGGATGGATGATAGATGGAATTGATGGAAGATTTGGATGTATGGATGGATGATGGACATATGGAATTAATGGTTGGGTGGAATTGATGGATGGAGGGAGGGGATAGACGAATGGATGGATGGAAAGATGAATGGTTGGTTGGATGGATGACATGATGGAGGAATGTATGAATGGAACTGGATAATTGGATGGATAGAGGAATGATGAGAGGTTGGATGAAGGATGGATGAATGGTAGATGGAATTGATGAATGGTTGGATGTATAGATGGATGATATATGTTGGATGGATGATGGAATTGATGGGTGGTTGGATGGATGTATAAATGATGGATGATAGATGGAATTGACGGATGGTTGGAAGTATGGATGATAGTTGGAAGGATGGATGATAGATAGATAATTGGTTGGATAGATGGATGGATGATAGATGGAATTGATGGAAGATTCGGATGTATGGATGGATGATGGACATATGGAATTGATGGATGGTTGGATGGATGGATGAAAGATGGATGGAATTGATGGTTGGTTGGAAGTATGGAAGGATGGATGAATGATGGAAGGATGGGTGATACATACAAACCCCGTTTCCATATGAGTTGGGAAATTGTGTTAGATGTAAATATAAACGGAATACAATGATTTGCAAATCATTTTCAACCCATATTCAGTTGAATATGCTACAAAGACAACATATTTCATGTTCAAACTGATAAACTTTTTTTTTTTGTGTGCAAATAATCATTAACTTTAGAATTTGATGCCAGCAACACGTGACAAAGAAGTTGGGAAAGGTGGCAATAAATACTGATAAAGTTGAGGAATGCTCATCAAACACTTATTTGGAACATCCCACAGGTGTGCAGTATAATTGGGAACAGGTGGGTGCCATGATTGGGTATAAAAACAGCTTCCCAAAAAATGCTCAGTCTTTCACAAGAAAGGATGGGGCGAGGTACACCCCTTTGTCCACAACTGCGTGAGCAAATAGTCAAACAGTTTAAGAACAACGTTTCTCAAAGTGCAATTGCAAGAAATTTAGGGATTTCAACATCTACGGTCCATAATATCATCAAAAGGTTCAGAGAATCTGGAGAAATCACTCCACGTAAGCGGCATGGCCGGAAACCAACATTGAATGACCGTGACCTTCGATCCCCTGGACGGCACTGCATCAACAAGCGCCATCAGTGTGTAAAGGATATCACCACATAGGCTCAGGAACACTTCAGAAAACCACTGTCACTAAATACAGTTCATCGCTACATCTGTAAGTGCAAGTTAAAACTCTCCTATGGAAAGCGAAAGCCATTTATCAACAACACCCAGAAACGCCGCCGGCTTCTCTGGGCCCGAGATCATCTAAGATGGACTCATGCAAAGTGGAAAAGTGTTCTGTGGTCTGACGAGTCCACATTTCAAATTGTTTTTGGAAATATTCGACATCATGTCATCCGGACCAAAGGGGAAGCGAACCATCCAGACCGTTATCAACACAAAGTTGAAAAGCCAGCATCTGTGATGGTATGGGGGTGTATTAGTGCCCAAGGCATGGGTAACTTACACATCTGTGAAGGCGCCATTAATGCTGAAAGGTACATACAGGTTTTGGAACAACATATGCTGCCACCATGCGCTGTCTTTTTCATGGACGCCCCTGCTTATTTCAGCAAGACAATGCCAAGCCACATTCAGCATGTGTTACAACAGCGTGGCTTCGTAAAAAAACAGTGCGGGTATTTTCCTGGCCCGCCTGCAGTCCAGACCTGTCTCCCATCGAAAATGTGTGGCGCATTATGAAGCGTAAAGTACGACAGCGGAGACCCCCGGACTGTTGAACGACTGAAGCTCTACATAAAACAAGAATGGGAAAGAATTCCACTTTCAAAGCTTCAACAATTAGTTTCCTCAGTTCCCAAACATTTATTGAGTGTTGTTAAAAGGAAAGGCCATGTAACACAGTGGTGAACATGCCCTTTCCCAACTACTTTGGCACGTGTTGCAGCCATGAAATTCTATGTTAATTATTATTTGCAAAAAAAAAAAAAAGTTTATGAGTTTGAACATCAAATATGTTGTCTTTGTAGTGCATTCAACTGAATATGGGTTGAAAATGATTTGCAAATCATTGTATTCCGTTTATATTTACATCTAACACAATTTCCCAACTCATATGGAAACGGGTTTGTAGATAGATGGTTGGCTGGATAGATGGATGGATGGAGGGTTGGATGGATGGATGGATGGATGGAAGGTTGGAGGGATGGTTGGATAAAATTGATGGATGAATGGATAGCTAGATAGATGTACGAAAGGATGGATGTTGGATGGATGGAGTAATGGGTGGAAGGATGGATGATGAAGGGGATAGACAAATGGATAGATGGATGGATGGAACAATGGATAATTGGATGGATAGAGGAATGATGGGAGGTTGGATGAATATGGTTGGATGGATGAATGATAGATGGCATTGATGAATGGTTGGATGTATGGATGGATAGATGGAATTGACGGATGGTTGGAAGTATGGATGAATCATGGAAGGATGGATGATAGATAGATAATTGGTTGGATAGATGGATGGATGATAGATGGAAGTGATGGAAGATTCGGATAGATGGATGGTTGGATGGATGGATAGATGGATGGTTGGAAGTATGGAAGGATGGATGAATGATGGAAGGATTGATGATAAATAGATAAATGGTTGGTTGGATAGATGGATGGATGATAGATGTTGGATGGATAATGGATAGATGGAATTGATGGGTGGTTGGATGGATGTATAAATGATGGATGATGGATGGAATTGACGGATGGTTGGAAGTATGGATGAATCATGGAAGGATGGATGATAGATAGATCATTGGTTGGATAGATGGATGGATGTTAGATAGAAGTGATGGAAGATTCGGATAGATGGATGGTTGGATGGATGGATGAATGACGGATGGATAGATGGATGGTTGGAAGGATGGAAGGATGGATGAATGATGGAAGGATTGATGATAAATAGATAAATGGTTGGTTGGATAGATGGATGGATGATAGATGTTGGATGGATGATGGATACATGGATGATTGGAAGGATGGATGGATGGATGATAGTTGAATGGAAGGTGTTTTTGGTGACTACTGTGATCTGAGGACTTCCTGGTAGCAGTAAGCGCCATAGAGATGCGAGGACTTGGGCGGGAACCCGAAGGAGCGCACCCCCGGGTCGGCGAGGCCCCCACAGCGCCCCCTGGGTTTGGCGACGGGGAAGCGCACGCTGCCGTCTCTCAGCCAGCCGCCGTCACAGCGGTGGTAGTTGTGGAAGCGCCAGGCGGAGTAGAGCTGGCCCACCAAGGCCAGGTCAGCTGCGTGGCGTGCGCACGTTTGCTGGGCCTGCTCAAAGGAGAAGGAGCCCGCCACGTGGAAGACGGACCCTGCCGGAGGAACGCGACTTCAGACTCTGGCTTGTCGGGACCTTCCCAAGCGCCGACACTCACCGGTGGTCAGCGAGGTGAAGCAAAAGGCGTCGAAACGATCCCGCTGCTTGTCTTTAAGTCCGTAATTGCGAATGCCGGGACCCGGTTCTGCTCCTCCGCAGGCAGGCCGAGGCGTGATGATGGGGTACTGGACCTGTCCATTCTGCAACCAGCCCGCGTTGCACCAGTCCAGATCCTCGGTCCAGGCTGCAGGAGACGACATGGAGGAGACATTTTCTTGTGAGAACACAAGTGACAGTTTTAATTAATCATGTTCACGTTTCATGTGTTGGCTCTCCAACATGGACCAATTACAGTCTCTCTTTCTTCAACTCTTAGAACTACTTGAGCTCCACTTTTGTGTTTACTGTAAAAAAAACTACATGTGATCGTAAAAAACTGCCAGCTACGTCGCCCGAATTTTACCGTAATATTTGTGGTGTCTATGAAGGTTGTCATTCATCCAGGTCGTTGTCATCTCAGGGCATTCAGTCGATCGCAACTGGACTGTTTGGTTTGTCTTGGAAGACGATTCAACTCTCATTCGAGTAGGCTTCATCAGTTCATCCTCATAGATTTAGATTGGTCAGATCTAGTCTTAGACATAGATCAGAGTAGGCTTCAATAGTTCGTGTTCATAGACTTAGATCGGTCAGATCTAGTCTTACCCTTAGATCCGAGTAGGCTTCATCAGTTCGTGCTCATAGGCTTAAATTGGTCAGATCTAGTCTTAGACTTAATTCCGAGTAGGCTTCATCAGTTCGTGCTCATAGAGTTTGATTGGTCAGATCTAGTCTTAGACTTAGATCCGAGTAGGCTTCATCAGTTCGTGCTCATAGACTTAGATTGGTCAGATCTAGTCTTAGACGTAGATCTGAGTATGCTTCATCAGTTTGTGGTCATGGAGTTAGATTGGTCAGATCTAGTCTTAGACTTAGATCCGTGTAGGCTTCATCAGTTCATGCTCATAGACTTAGATTGGTCAGATCTAGTCTTAGATTTAGATCAGAGTAGGCTTCATCAGTTTGTGCTCAAAGACTTAGATTGGTCAGATCTAGTCTTAGACTTAGATCTGTGTAGGCTTCATCAGTTCGTGCTCATAGACTTCGATTGGTCAGATCTAGTCTTAGATTTAGATCCGAATAGGCTTCATCAGTTCGTGGTTATAGACTTAGATTGGTCAGATCTAGTCTTAGCCTTAGATCCGAGTAGGCTTCATCAGTTCGTGCTCATAGAGTTAGATTGGTCAGATCTAGTCTTAGCCTTAAATCCGAGTAGGCTTCATCAGTTCGTGCTCATAGACTTAGATTGGGTCAGATCTAGTCCAGTGACTGGTGCCAAAACCCCAAATATTTATACTCCAAAAACCAAGAGGGTGTGCCTGGGCAAGGATGGTTTCGCCCTATCGTAGTGAGAACTGTTTTGATGCAAACTAGCAATCCTAACTGTCAATTCAACGACAGTCGTTGAAGTGTAATTTCCTCTCGTTAGCATTGAGGTATTATGTGGCAGAACGATCGCTGTTGATCGACTACTACCAGTCCAAAATAGCCGGAATCTCCCACGTAAGTAATGGCATTCTGGTCACCTTCTGTGTGTTTCTAACTCCTGTTATTTGTTGGAGGCTAAATTGCAGAGTCTTTTAGGAATGGTTGAAAGGACAGTGTCGTATGTGGGAGACTGCTGGTATCGCAGACCACCTCTTCTGTTCGGGGATGGTTTTTCAACCTTGCCGTAGATGTCTTCCCTCACTCCTCTGTCGTACCATCTGTCCTCCCTGTCCAGAATCTGTACAGTTATGTTCTCAAAGGAGGGCTGTTTTTCATTCCTCATTACACAAGTCCTTGGTACAGATCATGCCTCCATGTCGGGGTTTACCGAAAACCCACACATACCGACCAATACCTACTTTTTGACTCACACCACCCACTGGAACACAAACTGGGCGTTATCGGAACTTTACAACACAGAGGTCAGTAATGTTCCTACCAGCCCACAGGCCAAAGAGAAAGAGCATAGGCATTTGAGGGAAACCCTTAGACCCTGTGGTTACCCCAGCTGGTTGTTTGTGAAAAGTGCATCCAGTTCCAGAAATAACAAGAACAGGGTGGATGAGGAGGAAAAAGGTGACAGACGCAAAAACGTTGTCATTCCATATTATCAGGTCTATCTGAGAAAGTCAGAATCATTTTAACCAACACAACATCCCAGTACACTTCAAACCAGGCAACACCCTGAGACAGAGACTGGTGCATCCTAAAGACCGGAAACCACAAAAACAATCTGGTGTATGCTATCCAGTGTGATGATGAATGCACTGATTCATATATCGGTGAAACAAAACAACCACTAAGCCGACACATGGCACAGCATAGACGGGCAAACTCTTCAGGTCTAGAGTCGGCTGTCTACCTGCACCTCAGGTAGAAACAGCACTCCTTTGAGAACAAAAATGTACAGATTCTGGACACGGAGGACGGATGGTACGAAAGAGGAGTGAGGGGTAGCCATCTATGTCAAGGTTGAAAAACCATCCCTGAACAGAGGAGGTGGTCTGCGACACAACCTGTCTCCCACATACAACACTGTCCTTTCAACCATTCCTAAAAGACTCTACAATTTAGCCTACAACAAATAACAGGAGTTAGAAACACACAGAAGGTGACCAGAATGCCATTTGTTTACAGCTGAATGGGACGCTTACGTGGGAGATTCCGACTATTTTGGACTGGGTAGTTGTCGATCAACAGCGATCGTTCTGCCACACAATACCTCAATCCTGACGAGGGGAAATTACACTTTAACGACTGTCGTTGGCTTTGACAGTTAGGATTGCTTGGTCACATCAAAACAGTTCTCACTACGATCGGGCGAAACCACCCTTGCCCAGGCACACCCTACTGGTTTTGGAGTATAAATATTTGGGGTTTTGGCACCAGCCGCTGGACTAGATCTGACCAATCTAAGCCTATGAGCACAAACTGATGAAGCCTACTCGGATCTAAGTCGAAGACTAGATCTGACCAATCTAAGTCTATGAGCACAAACTGATGAAGCCTGCTGAGGTATTGGCAACAGCCGCAGGACTAGATCTGACCAATCTCAGGCTAAGACTAGATCTGACCAATCTAGGTCTAAGACTAGATCTGACCAACCTAAGTCTAGGAGCACAAACTGATGAAGCCTACTGAGGTATTGGCAACAGCCGTTGGATTAGATCTGACCAATCTAAGTCTAAGCCTATGAGCATGAACTGATGAAGCCTACTCTGATCTAAGTCTATGAACACAAACTGATGAAGCCTACTGAGGTATTGGCAACAGCCGCTGGACTAGATCTGACCAATCTAAGGCTAAGACTAGATCTGACCAATCTAGGTCTAAGACTAGATCTGACCAATCTAAGTCTAGGAGCACAAACTGATGAAGCCAACTGAGGTATTGGCAACAGCCGCTGGATTAGATCTGACCAATCTAAGTCTAAGACTAGATCTGACCAATCTAAGCCTATGAGCACGGACTGATGAAGCCTACTCTGATCTAAGTCTAAGACTAGATCTGACCAATCTAAGCCTATGAGCACAAACTGATGAAGCCTACTGAGGTATTGGCAACAGCCGCTGGACTAGATCTGACCAATCTAAGTCTAAGACTAGATCTGACCAATCTCAGTCTAAGACTAAATCTGACCAATCTAAGCCTATGAGCACGGACTGATGAAGCCTACTCTGATCTAAGTCTAAGACTAGATCTGACCAATCTAAGCCTATGAGCACAAACTGATGAAGCCTACTGAGGTATTGGCAACAGCCGCTGGACGAGATCTGACCAATCTAAGTGTAAGACTAGATCTGACCAATCTAAGTGTAAGACTAGATCTGACCAATCTCCGTCTATGAGCATGAACTGAAGGAATAGAGGCGAATTGTCTTCCAAGACAAACCAAACAGTCCAGTTGCAATCGATTGAATATGTGTGGTGTTTTTCACAACCAATACTGGGAATTTAAAAATGTTTTTTTTTAGGGAAATATTCAAGCAACATTTTTTTTTATTTTACCGTAAAATCTATGGTGATTTCCATTTTACATTGCATTAGATGTGGCCCATTTTTATTTGTACGATTAAAAAATTGTCAGCTCAGTCGTCTGAATTTTTGCCTAAAATTAATTTTATTTTTTACAATGCAATTCTGGTCACTGAGCTGCCAAATTTTTACACCGTAAAATCTCAGAACACAATTTTTACAGTAAATTACTGTAAGTTGAAAAACAGTACTAATGTTATTTTTACAGTAAAGTACAGTATATTGAAAAACAGTACTAGTTATTTTTACAGTAAAGTACGGTATGTTGAAAAACAGTACTAGTTATTTTTACAGTAAAGTACTGTAAGTTGAAAAACAGTACTAATGTTAATTTTACAGTAAAATTCTCCCAACTGACTATATATTTTTTTTAACCTTAACATTTACAATTGTTTTTACAATGCATAACTGTAAATGGAAAACCTGTACTTTTTTTAACGGTTAAAAAAACATCAGTCTCGTGAATTTTAATAAAATTGACGGTAGTTTTTACAGTGCATTATTGCAAGTTGAAAAACAGTACCACTATTATTTTTACGGTAAAATTCTGGCCACTGAACTGCCAATTTTTTTAGACCGAATTATCTACAAACATTGTTTTTTACAGTAAATTGCTGTAATTTGAAAAACAATAGTAGCTATTTTTTATCATACTTCTAGCAATTGACCTGCCATTTTTTTTTTACCGTAAAATCTTTGATTGTTTTTACAATGCATATCTGTAAATAGAAAAACAGTACATGTTTTTAACGGTAAAAAAGTTAAGAGTCGCCAGAATTTTTACGTTAAATCTACGGTGTTTGTTTTTACAGTGCGTTACCGTAAATTGAAAAACGGTACCACTATTATTTTTACAATAAAATATTGGCCGCTGAGCTGCCATTTCTTTTCTTTTTGTTATTTTTTACAGTAAATTACCTTAGGTTGAAAAACGGTACTACTATTATTTTTCCAGTAAATTTTGTAGAAACTTGACCAATATTTTTCAACGTTAAATCTAAAAAAAACTTTACCTTTTTTTTAAGGATAAAAAACTGTCAGCTCAGACGCCAGAATTGTACTGTAAAATCTACAGTCTTTGTTTTTACAGTGCATTACTGTAAATGGGAAAAAGGTACCATCGCTTTTTTAGTGGTTACATTTTTTTGTACGGTAAAATCTCCGGACCTTATTTTCACAGTAAAGTACGATGAATTGAAAAACTTTTTTTTTACCGTGAAATTCTAGCAAATGATAAACATTTTTACAGTAAAATCTACGATTGTTTTTATGATGCATAACTGTAAACGGAAAAACGGTACTTGTTTTTACGGTAAAGAACTGACAGCTAATTCGCCAGAATTTTACCGTAAAATCTACGGTCTTTGTTTTTACAGTGCATTAGTGTAATTAAGAAACCGTACGATTGTTATTTTTACAATAAAATTCTGGACATTGAGCTGCCAATTTTTTATACCGTAAAATCTCAGAACTTTTTTTTTTTTTTTACAGTAAATCACATTAGGTTGAAAAACGGTACTACTGTTATTTTTACAGTAAATTTTGTAGAAACTGACCAATTTTTTTCAATGTAAAATCTAAAAAAACTTTACCTTTTTTTTTAAGGATAAAAAACTGTCAGCTCAGACGCCAGAATTTTACCGTAAAATCTATGGTGTTTGTTTTTACAGTGCATTACTGTAAATGGGAAAACGGCACCCCTGTTTTTTTTTAGCGGTTTAATTTTTTTGTACGGTAAAATATCTGAATGTTATTTTCACAGTAAAGTACGATAAATTGAAAAATGTTTTTTTATAGTGAAATTCAAGCAACTAATACATTTTTTTACAGTACAATCTACGATTGTTTTTATGATGCTTAATTGTAAACGGAAAAACGGTACTTGTTTTTACGGTAAAGAACTATCAGCTCAGCCACAATAATTTTACCGTAAAATCTACAGTCTTTGTATTTACAGTGCCTTTCTGCAAATGGGAAAGTTGTACCATTGTTATTTTTACGATAAAATTCTGGCCATTGAGCTGCCGATTTCTTATACCATAAAATCTCAGAACGTTATTTTTTTACTGTAAATTGCATTAAGTTGAAAAACTGTACTACTCTAATTTTTACAGTAAATTTTGTAGCAGCTGACCAATTATTTTTAACGTGAAATCTAAATAAACTTTCCCCTTTTTTTTTTTACGGATAAAAAACTGTCAGCTCAGACGCCAGAATTTTACCGTAAAATCTACAGTCTTTGTTTTTATAGTGCATTAGCGGTTAAATTTTTTTGTACAGTAAAATCTTGAACGTTATTTTCACAGTAAAGTACGATAAGTTGAAAAACGCTATTTTTACGGTGAAATTCTAGCAACCGAGCAATCTTTTTGCAGTAAAATCTGCGATTGTTTTTATGATGCATAACTGTAAACGGAAAAACTGTACTTGTTTTTACGGTAAAGAACTGGCAGCTCAGTTGCCAGAATTTTACGGTAAAATCTTTTTTACAGTGCATTACTGTAAATGGAAAAACGGGACCATTGTTATTTTCTCGATAAAATTCTGGTCATTGAGCTGCCAATTTTTTATACCGTAAAATATCTGTACGTTATTTTTTACAGTAAATTACATTAAGTTGAAAAACGATACTACTGTTATTTTTACAGTACATTTTGTAGCAACTGACCAATTTTTTAAATGTAAAATCTAAAAAAACGTAACCTTTTTTTTTACGGATAAAAAACTGTCAGCTCAGCCGCCAGAATTTTACCGTAAAATCTACAGTCTTTGTTTTTACATTGCATTACTGTAAATGGGAAAATGGTACCACCGTTTTCATTGCGGTTTAATTTTTTTGGACGGTAAAATCTCTGAATATTATTTTCACAGTAAAGTACGATAAATTGAAAAATGTTTTTTTTACAGTGAAATTCAAGCAACTGATCAATTTTTTTTTACAGTAAAATCTACGATTGTTTTTATGATGCCTAATTGTAAGCGGAAAAACGGTACTTGTTTTTACGGTAAAGAACTATCAGCTCAGCCCCCAGAATTTTACCGTAAAATCTACAGTCTTTTTATTTACAGTGCCTTACTGCAAATGGGAAAGTGGTACCATTGTTATTTTTACGATAAAATTCTGGCCATTGAGCTGCCGATTTCTTATACCGTAAAATCTCTGAACGTTATTTTTTACAGTAAATTGCATTAAGTTGAAAAACTGTACTATTATTTTTACAGTAAATTTTGTAGCAACTGACCAATTATTTTTAACGTAAAATCTAAATAAACTTTCCCCTTTTTTTTTTTTACGGATAAAAAACTGTCAGCTGAGCCGCCAGAATTTTACCGTAAAATCTACAGTCTTTGTTTTTATAGTGCATTAGCGGTTACATTTTTTTGTACAGTAAAATCTCGAACGTTATTTTCACAGTAAAGTACGATAAGTTGAAAAACGCTATTTTTACGGTGAAATTCTAGCAACTGAGCAATGTTTTTACAGTAAAATCTGCGATTGTTTTTATGATGCATAACTGTAAACGGAAAAACGGTACTTGTTTTTACAGTAAAGAACTGGCAGCTCAGTTGCCAGAATTTTACGGTAAAATCTTTTTTACAGTGCATTACTGTAAATGGGAAAACGGTACCATTGTTATTTTCTCGATAAAATTCTGGCCATTGAGCTGCCAATTTTTTATACCGTAAAATATCTGTACGTTATTTTTTACAGTAAATTACCTTAAGTTGAAAAATGATACGACTGTTATTTTTACAGTACATTTTGTAGCAACTGACCAATTTTTTAAATGTAAAATCTAAAAAAACGTGACCTTTTTTTTTTACGGATAAAAAACTGTCAGCTCAGCCGCCAGAATTTTACCGTAAAATCTATAGTCTTTGTTTTTACAGTGCATTACTGTAAATGGGAAAACGGTACCACCGTTTTCATTGCGGTTTAATTTTTTTGGACGGTAAAATCTCTGAATATATTTTTCACAGTAAAGTACGATAAATTGAAAAATGTTTTTTTTACAGTGAAATTCAAGCAACTGATCAATTTTTTTTACAGTAAAATCTACGATTGTTTTTATGATGCTTAAATGTAAATGGAAAAACGGTACTTGTTTTTACGGTAAAGAACTGTCAGCTCAGCCGCCAGAATTTTACCGTAAAATCTACAGTCTTTGTATTTACGGTGCCTTACTGCAAATGGGAAAGTGGTACCATTGTTATTTTTACGATAAAATTCTGGCCATTGAGCTGCCGATTTCTTATACCGTAAAATCTCCTAACGTTATTTTTTTTTACAGTAAATTGCATTAAGTTGAAAAACTGTACTAGTCTTATTTTTACAGTAAATTTTGTAGCAACTAACCAATTATTTTTAACGTAAAATCGAAAGAAACTTTCCCTTTTTTTTTTTTTACGGATAAAAAACTGTCAGCTAAGCCGCCAGAATTTTACCATAAAATCTACAGTCTTTTTATTTACAGTGCCTTACTGCAAATGGGAAAGTGGTACCATTGTTATTTTTACGATAAAATTCTGGCCATTGAGCTGCCGATTTCTTATACCGTAAAATCTCTGAACGTTATTTTTTACAGTAAATTGCATTAAGTTGAAAAACTGTACTATTATTTTTACAGTAAATTTTGTAGCAACTGACCAATTATTTTTAACGTAAAATCTAAATAAACTTTCCCCTTTTTTTTTTTTACGGATAAAAAACTGTCAGCTGAGCCGCCAGAATTTTACCGTAAAATCTACAGTCTTTGTTTTTATAGTGCATTAGCGGTTACATTTTTTTGTACAGTAAAATCTCGAACGTTATTTTCACAGTAAAGTACGATAAGTTGAAAAACGCTATTTTTACGGTGAAATTCTAGCAACTGAGCAATGTTTTTACAGTAAAATCTGCGATTGTTTTTATGATGCATAACTGTAAACGGAAAAACGGTACTTGTTTTTACAGTAAAGAACTGGCAGCTCAGTTGCCAGAATTTTACGGTAAAATCTTTTTTACAGTGCATTACTGTAAATGGGAAAACGGTACCATTGTTATTTTCTCGATAAAATTCTGGCCATTGAGCTGCCAATTTTTTATACCGTAAAATATCTGTACGTTATTTTTTACAGTAAATTACCTTAAGTTGAAAAATGATACGACTGTTATTTTTACAGTACATTTTGTAGCAACTGACCAATTTTTTAAATGTAAAATCTAAAAAAACGTGACCTTTTTTTTTTACGGATAAAAAACTGTCAGCTCAGCCGCCAGAATTTTACCGTAAAATCTATAGTCTTTGTTTTTACAGTGCATTACTGTAAATGGGAAAACGGTACCACCGTTTTCATTGCGGTTTAATTTTTTTGGACGGTAAAATCTCTGAATATATTTTTCACAGTAAAGTACGATAAATTGAAAAATGTTTTTTTTACAGTGAAATTCAAGCAACTGATCAATTTTTTTTACAGTAAAATCTACGATTGTTTTTATGATGCTTAAATGTAAATGGAAAAACGGTACTTGTTTTTACGGTAAAGAACTGTCAGCTCAGCCGCCAGAATTTTACCGTAAAATCTACAGTCTTTGTATTTACGGTGCCTTACTGCAAATGGGAAAGTGGTACCATTGTTATTTTTACGATAAAATTCTGGCCATTGAGCTGCCGATTTCTTATACCGTAAAATCTCCTAACGTTATTTTTTTTTACAGTAAATTGCATTAAGTTGAAAAACTGTACTAGTCTTATTTTTACAGTAAATTTTGTAGCAACTAACCAATTATTTTTAACGTAAAATCGAAAGAAACTTTCCCTTTTTTTTTTTTTACGGATAAAAAACTGTCAGCTAAGCCGCCAGAATTTTACCATAAAATCTACAGTCTTTGTTTTTACAGTGCATTACTGTAAATGGGAAAATGGTACCACCGTTTTATTTTTTTGTACAGTAAAATCTCAAACGTTATTTTCACAGTAAAGTACGATAAGTTGAAAAACGCTATTTTTACGATGAAATTCTAGCAACCGAGCAATCTTTTTACAGTAAAATCTGCGATTGTTTTTATGATGCATAACTGTAAACGGAAAAACGGTACTTGTTTTTACTTGCTAAGTCGCCAGAATTTTACCGTAAAATCTACGGTCTTTGTTTTTACAGTGCATTACTGTAATCCCGAAAACGGTACCATTGTTATTTTTACGATAAAATTCTGGATATTGAGCTGCCAATTTTTTATACCGTAAAATCTCAGAACGTTATTTTTTTTACAGTAAATTACATTAAGTTGAAAAACTGTACTACTGTTATTTTTGCAGTAAAGTTTTTAGCAACTGACCAATTTTTTAAATGTAAAATGTAAAAAAACATAACCTTTTTTTTAAGGATAAAAAACGTCAGCTCAGCCACCAGAATTTTACCGTAAAATCTACGGTCTTTGTTTTTAATGTGCATTAATGTAAATGGGAAAACGGTACCACTGTTGTTATTGCGGCTTAATAGTTGTGTACGGTAAAATCTCGGAATGTTATTTTCACAGTAAAATACGATAAATTTAAAAACGTTTTTTTTTTTTACACAGTGAAATTCTAGCAATCTTTTTACAGTAAAATCTACGATTGTTTTTATGATGCATAACTGTAAACGGAAAAACAGTCTTTGTTTTTACAGTGCATTACTGTAATTACGAAAACGGTACCATTGTAATTTTTACGATAAAATTCTGGACATTGAGCTTCCAATTTTTTATACCGTAAAATCTCTGAAATTTTTTTCTATTATTTTTACAGTAAATTTTGTAGCAACTGACCAATTTTTTTTAAACGTAAAATCTAAAAAAAACTTTACCTTTTTTTTTTTCCAGATAAAAAACTGTCAGTTCAGCCACCAGAATTTTACCGTAAAATCTACAGTCTTTGTTTTTACAGTGCATTACTGTAAATGGAAAAAAAGGTACCATCGTTTTTTAGCGGTTTAATTTTTTTGTACGGTAAAATCTCCGAATGTTATTTTCACAGTAAAGTACGATGAATTGAAAAACGTTTTTTTTTTAACCGTGAAATTCTAGCAAATGATAAACATTTTTACAGTAAAATCTACGATTGTTTTTATGATGCATAACTGTAAACAGAAAAACGGTACTTGTTGTTACGGTAAAGAACTGACAGCCAAGTCGCCAGAATTTTACCGTAAAATCTACGGTCTTTGTTTTTACAGTGCATTACTGTAATTACGAAAACGGTACCATAAAATTCTGGACATTTTTTTTTACAGTAAATTACATTGAGTTGAAAAACGGTACTACTCTTATTTTTACAGTAAATTTTGTAGCAACTGACCAATTTTTTCAAACATAAAATCTAAAAAAAACTTTTTTTTTTTTTTTTTTACAGATAAAAAACTGTCAGTTCAGCCACCAGAATTTTACCGTAAAATCTACAGTCTTTGTTTTTACTGTGCATTACTGTAATTACGAAAACGGTACCATTGTTATTCATACGATAAAATTCTGGAATTTTTTTTTTACAGTAAATTACATTAAGTTGAAAAACGGTACTACTGTTATTTTTACAGTAAATTTTGTAGCAACTGACCAATTTTTTCAAACATAAAATCTAAAAAAACTTTTTTTTTAATTACAGATAAAAAACTGTCAGTTCAGCCGCCAGAATTTTACCGTAAAACCTACAGTCTTTGTTTTTACAGTGCATTACTGTAAATGGGAAAACGATACCACCGTTTTTTTAGCAGTACTTGTTTTTACGGTAAAGAACTGTCAGCTTAGTCGCCAGAATTTTAACGTAAAATCTACCGACTTTCTTTAAAGAGTACACACACACATCATCATCATGCCTGGTGAGATACGTTGTGGTTGTCTGTACCTCTGTACAATTGGTGGTGAGAGGCTAACACGCCGTCCTGTTCCTCGCACGCCGTCTTGGCCTCGCTGAAGGTCAGCTTGTAGCGGCCATTTTGGCTCTGATAGGGGAAAACCACACCTGAAAGGAAAACATTCGTCAGCGTCCACGCCAGCCACGCCCTCTTTTCCCCCCGTAGCGTCAATCCTTTCCCCCCCGTACCGTCTATCCTCAGAGTGACCGCCACGCTCTCGTCCTCGATGTCGTCGATGAGCTCGCAGCGGTACGTGCCGCCATCTTGTAGCCGCAGGTCGGCGAGCCGCAGGGAGGCGTCCATGCTGTGGGCTCGCCGCAGGGACGCCCGCGGCCCCAGCTGGCCGTGTCGCTTGAAGGCGTGCGCGTCGGAAATCATCACGATGTTCTCGGGGCCGATGGCGCCCGGCTCCAGCTTGGTCCATTTGACTTTGTAGTGGGCCGGTTTGCTTTTTAGGACGCACGGCAGGGTGGCTTCCTCGCCGCGCCGGCCGACGACCTCGGCGTAAACGGGCGGCTCCAGGAGGTACTTCAGCTCGGTGGGGGCTGAGAGAACCCAATACGTTAGCGGTGCCTATAACGCCAATTTGGAGGGTGTTGAAGTCGCCATGTAAAATCGCTAATGCTAATCAGTAGCACGGAGCTAGCGCATTTTCTCCATGTTGGAATGTCACAGAGAAGTTCTTCAGCAGATTATATCGCGATACTTTATTTTTGTGTTTTTAGCTAAAGACCTCTAAAGAGGTCCTAAATGGACAAAATCTGTTTGCTAAAGCTAGCAAGAAGAGACGTTAGCGGTTAGCTGTGTTTGAATCAATACTCTTTTCACTTTTGATACCGATATTGGAGCCTTGCAGACTGTCCGTTACCAATATTGATCTGATACGATATCATCAGGAATCATACATACTTATCATACGCTTACATTTTATTTTGTAGGTGAACCGATTCCAATTCCTGGGGTTACGATTCGATTCAGAATCACTTCTCGATTCAAATCGATTTTCGCAATGTATTATTTGTTACAATACTTATATAAATATGTATGTATTTATATATATTATATATATACATATTATATATATATACCCCCCGCAACCCCGATGGATGGATGGATGGAGATATATATATATATATATATATATATATATATATATATATATATATATATATATATATATATATATATATATATATATATATATATATTATATATATATATATATATATATATATATATATATATATATATATTATATATATATATATATATATATATATATATATATATATATATATATATATATGTATATATGTATATGTATATACAGTCGCGATCAAAAGTTTACATACACTTGTAAAGAACATAATGTCATGGCTGTCTTGAGTTTCCAATCATTTCTACAACTTATTTTTTTGTGGTAGAGTGATTGGAGCACATACTTGTTGGTCACTAAAACATTCATGAAGTTTGGTTCTTTTATGAATTTATTATGGGTCTACTGAAAATGTGAGCAAATGTGCTGGGTCAAAAGTATACATACAGCAATGTTAATATTTGCTTACATGTCCCTTGGCAAGTTTCACCGCAATAAGGCGCTTTTGGTAGCCATCCACAAGCTTCTGCTTGAATTTTTGACCACGCCTCTTGACAAAATTGGTGCAGTTCAGCTAAATGTGTTGCTTTTCTGACATGGACTTGTTTCTTCAGCATTGTCCACACGTTTAAGTCAGGACTTTGGGGAGGCCATTCTAAAACCTTCATTCTAGCCTGATTTAGCCATTCCTTTACCACTTTTGACGTGTGTTTGGGGTCATTGTCCTGTTGGAACACCCAACTGCGCCCAAGACCCAACCTCCGGGCTGATGATTTTAGGTTGTCCTGAAGAATTTGGAGGTAATCCTGGGTATTGTGGCCAAACAGCTCAATTTTTGTTTCATCTGACCACAGAACTTTCCTTCAGAAGGTCTTATCTTTGTCCATGTGATGTCAGATGAAACAAAAATAGAGCTGTTTGGCCACAATAGCCAGAAATATGTTTGGAAGAGAAAAAAATGAGGCTTTTAATCCCAGGAACACCATGCGTACCGTCAAGCATGGTGGTGGTAGTATTATGCTCTGGGCCTGTTTTGCTGCCAATGGAACTGGTGCTTTACAGAGAGTAAATGGGACAATGAAAAAGGAGGATTACCTCCAAATTCTTCAGGACAAGCTAAAATCATCAGCCCGGAGGTTGGGTCTTGGGCGCAGGACAATGACCCCAAACACACGTCAAAAGTGGTAAAGGAATGGCTAAATCAGGTTAGAATGAAGGTTTTAGAATGGCCTTCTCAAAGTCCTGACTTAAACATGTGGACAATGCTGAAGAAACAAGTCCATGTCAGAAAATTTAGCTGAACTGCACCAATTTTGTCAAGAGGCGTGGTCAAAAATTCAAGCAGAAGCTTGTGGATGGCTACCAAAAGCGGCTTATTGCAGTGAAACTTGCCAAGGGACATGTAAGCAAATATTAACATTGCTGTATGTATACTTTTGACCCAGCACATTTGCTCACATTTTCAGTAGACCCATAATAAATTCATAAAAGAACCAAACTTCATGAATGTTTTTTGTGACCAACAAGTATGTGCTCCAATCACTCTATCACAAAAAAAAAAGAGTTGTAGAAATGATTGGAAACTCAAGACAGCCATGACATTATGTTCTTTACAAGGGTATGTCAACTTTTGACCACGACTCTATATACATATATATATATACATATACACATATATATGTACATATATATATTTTTTTATCGACAGGCGCCAACCTTAAGGCCAGATCATCATTTTATGTGTCTGGTAATAAAGGTATGTACCCAAAGCTCATCCACGTTGTGGTGAAGGTACCTGCGAGCAGAGCCGAGGTCCAGGTGAGGCAGGTGACGAGAAGAACCAGGGCGCGCCTCATGGCGACGTAGCGATGACCGGCAGCTCCTTCGGGTGCACAAACATGAGTTTCTCCTGGATTCAAGGCGGGGAGCATGTAGACTTACCTGGATCCTAGACACATGTAGACTTACCCGGATCCTAGGCACACACCTAGTCTGCGTCACATGTTGAAGAAGCTCCACCTCTTCCTCACTGGTGTGCTGATGTTTCCTCCATGTTGGCGTCCTCAACGTTCATGTGTCAATCAGCCTCTGTCTCGCCCTCTCTCTCTCTCTCTCTCGCCTCACGCTGGTCACATGACCCACCATTGTTGTTTTCTGATGTTCATGACCAGCAGGGCGGGGCCCTCGCCATGCTTCTCCAGAACATTCTCCTGTTTTGCGGCACGGCGCTCTTCTCCACGCCGCCGTCACTGATGTTGTTGTGTTGGCCAAGTCGTGGTCTGGTCTCTGCCGAGCTTTTTGCCATTTCTGTGCTCTACAAAGACACAAACTAAAACTGTTGGACAACTGTTTTTTTATTGAGGGCCACTTCTAAATTATGACTGCCATCAGAGAGCCACTTTGAATGATGTGGAAGACCAAGTTAAATTCAGGTGGTGGGCAATGTTAAATGTCGTGGAAGACAACTTTAAATGACATGGCAGGCCACATTAAATAAAGTGTCAGACAGCATTAAATGGGGTGGAAGCCACCTTAAAAAATTTGGCGGGCCACAGTAAATGTTTGACAGGGGTTTCAAACTCGTTTTTATCCAGGGCCACATCTAAATTATGACTGCCATCAAAGGTCCACTTTGAATGATGTGGAAGACCACATTAAATTCAAGTGGTGGGTCACTTTGAATGATGTGGAAGACCACATAAAATTCATGTGGTGGGCCATTTAGATGGCATGGAAGATCACTTTAAATGACATGGTGGGCCACTTTAAATAAAGTGTAGACAACATTAAATGATGTGGAAGACCACGTTAAATTCAAGTGGTGGGCCACCTTGAATGATGTGGAAGACCGCATTAAATTCAAGTGGTGGGCAATGTTAAATGTCGTGGAAGACCACTTTAAAGGACATGGTGAGCCACTTTAAATAATGTGTCAGACAACATTAAATGAGGTGGAAGCCACATTAAATGTTTGAAAGGGGTTTCAAACTCGTTTTTATCCAAGGCCACGTCTAAATTATGACTGGCATCAGAGGGCCACATTGAATTATGTGGAAGACCACATTCAATTCATGTTGTGGGCCATTGAGATGGCGTGGAAGATGGTGGGCCACATTAAATAATGTGTCAGACAACATAGAATGAGGTGGAAGTCACCTTAAATAATTGGGCAGGCCACAATAAATGTTTGACAGGGGTTTCAAACTCGTTTTTATTCAGGGCCACTTCTAAATTATGACTGCCATCAGAGGGCCACTTTGAATGATGTGGAAGACCACATTAAATTCAAGTGGTGGGCCATTTAATGACGTGGAGGACCACTTTAAATGGCATTGCGGGCCACTTTAAATAAAGTGTCAGACAACATTAAATGAGGTGGAAGCCACATTAAAAAATTAGGTGGGCCACGATAAATGTTGAAGGGGGTTTCAAACTCGTTTTTATCCAAGGCCACATCTAAATTATGACTGGCATCAGAGGGCCACCTTGAATTATGTGGAAGACCACATTCAATTCATGTTGTGGGCCATTGAGATGGCGTGGAAGATGGTGGGCCACATTAAATAATGTGTCAGACAACATAGAATGAGGTGGAAGTCACCTTAAATAATTGGGCAGGCCACAATAAATGTTTGACAGGGGTTTCAAACTCGTTTTTATTCAGGGCCACTTCTAAATTATGACTGCCATCAGAGGGCCACTTTGAATGATGTGGAAGACCACATTAAATTCAAGTGGTGGGCCATTTAATGACGTGGAGGACCACTTTAAATGGCATTGCGGGCCACTTTAAATAAAGTGTCAGACAACATTAAATGAGGTGGAAGCCACTTTAAAAAATTAGGTGGGCCACAATAAATGTTTGACAGGGGTTTCAAACTCGTTTTTATTCAGGGCCACTTCTAAATTATGACTGCCATCAGAGGGCCACTTTGAATGATGTGGAAGACCACATTAAATTCAAATGGTGGGCCATTTAATGACGTGGAGGACCACTTTAAATGGCATTGCGGGCCACTTTAAATAAAGTGTCAGACAACATTAAATGAGGTGGAAGCCACTTTAAAAAATTAGGTGGGCCACAATAAATGTTTGAAAGGGGTTTCAAACTCGTTTTTATCCAAGGCCACATCTAAATTATGTCTGGCATCAGAGGGCCACATTGAATTATGTGGAAGACCACATTCAATTCATGTTGTGGGCCATTGAGATGGCGTGGAAGATGGTGGGCCACATTAAATAATGTGTCTGACAACATAGAATGAGGTGGAAGTCACCTTAAATAATTTGGCAGGCCACAATAAATGTTTGACAGGGGTTTCAAACTCGTTTTTATTCAGGGCCACTTCTAAATTATGACTGCCATCAGAGGGCCACTTTGAATGATGTGGAAGACCACATTAAATTCAAATGGTGGGCCATTTAATGACGTGGAGGACCACTTTAAATGGCATTGCGGGCCACTTTAAATAAAGTGTCAGACAACATTAAAAGAGGTGGAAGCCACTTTAAAAAATTAGGTGGGCCACAATAAATGTTTGAAAGGGGTTTCAAACTCGTTTTTATCCAAGGCCACATCTAAATTATGACTGGCATCAGAGGGCCACGTTGAATTATGTGGAAGACCACATTCAATTCATGTTGTGGGCCATTGAGATGGCGTGGAAGATGGTGGGCCACATTAAATAATGTGTCAGACAACATAGAATGAGGTGGAAGTCACCTTAAATAATTTGGCTGGCCGCATTAAATGTTTGACAGGGGTTTCAAACCCGTTTTTATCCAGGGCCATTTCTAAATTATGAATGCTATCAGACGGCCAATTTGAATGATGTGAAAGACCACATTACATGATGTGACGGGCCACTTTAAATATTTGACAGGGGTTTTTAAACTTGTTTTTATTGAGGGCCAAATCTAAATTATGACTGCTGTCAGATGGCCACTTTGAATGATGTGGAAGACCACATTAAATGAATATATATATATATATATATATATATATATATATATATATATATATATATATATATATATATATATATATATATATATATATATATAGTCGAGGTTACTGTGGTTTATCCGTTATACAGTGCTCAATACCGGGGTAGAGCGGAATATACGTTAGGTCAGGAAAAAACACCTGCTCTTCAGGGGAATAAACTCCCCTGAAGAGCAGGAAAACCTACAACCTAAAACCTACAACCAGGCTTGTAGGGATGAAATAGCCTCTGTTTTTCCCCCTGACCTTATATATGTATATATATATATATATATATATATATATATATATATATATATATATATATATATATATATATATATATATATATATATATATATATATATATATATATATACAGTATATATCCATCCATCCATCTTCTTCCGCTTATCTGAGGTTGGGTCGCGGGGGCAGCAGTCTAAACAGAGAAGCCCAGACTTCCCTCTCCCCAGCCATTTCGTCCAGCTCCTCCCGGGGGATCCCGAAGCGTTCCCAGGCCAGCCGGGAGACATAGTCTTCCCAACGTGTCCTGGGTCTTCCCCGTGGCCTCCTACCGGTCGGACGTGCCCGAAACACCTCCCTAGGGAGGCGTTCGGGTGGCATCCTGACCAGATGCCCAAACCACCTCATCTGGCTCCTCTCGATGTGGAGGAGCAGCGGCTTTACTTTGAGCTCCCCCCGGATGACAGAGCTTCTCACCCTATCTCTAAGGGAGAGCCCCGCCACCCGTCGGAGGAAACTCATTTCGGCCACTTGTACCCGTGATCTTGTCCTTTCGGTCATAACCCAAAGCTCATGACCATAGGTGAGGATGGGAACGTAGATCGACCGGTAAATTAAGAGCTTTGCCTTCCGGCTCAGCTCCTTCTTCACCATATTTGATCGATACAGCGTCCGCATTACTGAAGACGCCGCACCGATCCGCCTGTCGATCTCACGATCCACTCTTCCCTCACTCGTGAACAAGACTCAGAGGTACATGAACTCCTCCACTTGGGGCAAGATCTCCTCCCCAACCCGGAGATGACACTCCACCCTTTTCCAGGCGAGAACCATGGACTCGGACTTGGAGGTGCTGATTCCCATCCCAGTCACTTCACACTCTGCTGCGAACCGATCCAGTGAGAGCTGAAGATCTTGGCCAGATGAAGCCATCAGGACCACATCATCTGCAAAAAGCAGAGACCTAATCCTGCAGCCACCAAACCAGATACCCTCAACGCCCTGACTGCGCCTAGAAATTCTGTCCATAAAAGTTATGAACAGAATCGGTGACAAAGGGCAGCCTTGGCGGAGTCCAACCCTCACTGGAAACGTGTCCGACTTACTGCCAGCAATGCGGACGGAGCTCTGACACTGATCATACAGGGAGCGGACCGCCACAAATAGACTGTCCGATACCCCATACTCTCTGAGCACTCCCCACAGGACTTCCCGAGGGACACGGTCGAATGCCTTCTCCAAGTCCACAAAGCACATGTAGACTGGTTGGGCAAACTCCCATGCACCCTCAAGGACCCTGCCGAGAGTATAGAGCTGGTCCACAGTTCCACGACCAGGACGAAAACCACACTGTTCCTCCTGAATCCGAGGTTTGACTATCCGGTGTAGCCTCCTCTCCAGCACACCTGAATTGACCTTACCGGGAAGGCTGAGGTGTGGGATCCCACGATAGTTGGAACACACCCTCCGGTTCCCCTTCTTAAAGAGAGGAACCACCCCCTCGGTCTGCCAATCCAGAGGTACAGCCCCCGATGTCCATGCGATGTTGCAGAGTCTTGTCAACCAAGCCCCACAGCATCCAGAGCCTTAAGGAACTCCGGGCGGATCTCATCCACCCCCGGGGCCTTGCCACCGAGGAGCTTTTTAACTACCTCGGCAATCTCAGCCCCAGAAATAGGAGAGCCCACCACAGATTCCCCAGGCACTGCTTCCTCATAGGAAGACGTGTTGGTAGGATTGAGGAGGTCTTCGAAGTATTCCCTCCATCGATCCACAACATCCGCAGTCGAGGTCAGCAGAACACCATCCTCACCATACACGGTGTTGACATTGCACTGCTTCCCTTTCCTGAGGCGGCGGATGGTGGTCCAGAATCGCTTCGAAGCCGTCTGGAAGTCGTTTTCCATGGCTTCCCCGAACTCCTCCCATGTACGAGTTTTTGCCTCCGCGCTTGCTGAAGCCGCACACCGCTTGGCCTGTCCGTACCTGTCCGCTGCCTCAGGAGTCCTATGAGCCAAAAGAACCCAATAGGACTCCTTCTTCAGCTTGACGGCATTCCTCGCCGTTGGTGTCCACCAGCGGGCTCTTGGATTACCGCCACGACAGGCACCAACCACCTTGCGGCCACAGCTCTAATCAGCCGCCTCGACAATAGAGGTGCGGAACATGATCCACTTGGACTCAATGTCCAGCACCTCCCTCGTGACATGTTCAAAGTTCTTCCGGAGGCGGGAATTGAAACTCTCTCTGACAGGAGACTCTGCTAGGCGTTCCCAGCAGACCCTCACAATGCGTTTGGGCCTGCCAGGTCTGTCCGGCATCCTCCCCCACCATCGCAGCCAACTCACCACCAGGTGGTGATCGGTAGAAATCTCCGCCCCTCTCTTCACCCGTGTGTCCAAAACATGAGACCGCAAATCCGATGACACAACTACAAAGTCGATCATGGAACTGCGGCCTAGGGTGTCCTGGTGCCAAGTGCACATATGGACACCCTTATGCTTGAACATGGTGTTCGTTATGGACAATCTGTGACGGGCACAAAAGTCCAATAACAAAACACCACTCGGGTTCAGATCCGGGCGGCCATTCTTCCCAATCACGCCTCTCCAGGTTTCACTGTCGTTGCCAACATGAGCGTTGAAGTCCCCCAGTAGAAGGAGGGAACCACCCGGGGGAGCACCCTCAAGTACTCCCTCGAGTGAATCCAAAAAGGGTGGGCACTCTGAGCTGCCGCTTGGCGCGTAAGCGCAAACAACAGTCAGGACCCGTCCCCCCACCCGAAGGCGGAGGGAAGCTACCCTCTCGTCCACCGGGTTGAACTCCAACGTGCAGGCTCTGAGCCGGGGGGCAACAAGAACGGCCACCCCAGCCCGTCGCCTCTCACTGCGTGCAACGCCAGAGTGGAAGAGAGTCCAGCCCCTCTCGAGAGAACTGGTTCATGCCGAGCCCTTGCTGTGCGTCGAAGTGAGTCCGACTATATCCAGCCGGAACTTCTCCACCTTGCGCACTAGCTCAGGACCTCCAAGTGCCCTGCCTTCGGCTTATTTATTTTTTGTTTCAAGCCAGTTAAGCAATTACCTTGGCTGCTCCTGCCTGCATGTACTCTCCGTGTAACACCCTTAGCCTGGTCCTCCAGTGATAACGCTACTTACACATTTAGAAGATGATTGACCTTAGGGAGCGGTTCCACACCGTGTATGGAGACCTGAACCGAGGACTGGTGTAGACAACGTAGATGCTGTGCTGGTGTCCTGCTGACACAGGTGGACAACAAGTCCAGTGTGTGTGTTGCCGGACTGTAGCTCTCTTTCAGACATCTTTATGGCCGCTCCGGGAGAGGAAGCTTGTGTTGGCTCGCTGACACAACGAGGGCATTGTCACACTCGCACACTGGCTGCCAGCCGACACACACACACACAAACACACACACACACACATGGACAAAACGCGCCACACAAAAACACATCGGAGGTGACAACAAGAGGAAATAACAGGATTCTCTTTTTTTCCCCCCACTCTTGGAGCCTCGTCATTGTCCTTCGTAATCAATGAAGGTCTTTCTTGGCCTCCAATTAGTATTCACCCTATATCATCCTGCTTCACTCTATATCCCCCATTCCCAAACTGTGAAACACGCACCACGTTTCTCTACAAACCGCAAAACCAGTGAAGCCGGCACGTTGTGTAAATGGTCAATAAAAACAGAATACAATGATTTGCTAATCCTTTTCAACTTATATTCAATTGAATAGACTGCAAAGACAAGATACTTAACGTTCAAACTGGTTATTTCTTGCAAATATTAGCTCATTTGGAATTTGATGCCTGCAACATGCTTCAAAAAAGCTGGCGCAAGTGGCAAAAAAGGCTGAGAAAGTTGAGGAATGCTCGTCAAACACTTATTTGGAACATCCCACGGGTGAGCAGGCTAATTGGGAACAGGTGGGTGCCATGATTGGGTCTAAAAGCAATCATTCACAAACAAGGACGGGGCGAGGGTCACCGCTTTGTCAACAAATGCGTGAGCAAATTGTCCAACAGTCTGAGAACAACATTTGTCAACCAGTTATTGCAAGGAATTTAGGGATTTCACCATCTACGTTCCGTAATATCATCAAAAGGTTCAGAGAATCTGGAGAAATCACTGCACGTAAGCGATGATATTACGGACCTTCGTACCCTCAGGCGGTACTGCATCAAAAAGTGACACCAGTGTGTAAAGGATATCACCACATGGGCTCAGGAACACTACAGAAAACCACCGTCAGTAACTACAGTTAGTCGCTACATCTGTAAGTGCAAGTTAAAACTCTACTATGCAAAGCCAAAGCCATTTATCAACCACACCCAGAAACGCCGCCGGCTTCGCTGGGCCCGAGCTCATCCAAGATGGACTGATGCAAAGTGGAAAAAGTGTTCAGTGGTCTGACGAGTCCACATTTCAAATTGTTTTTGCAAACTGCGGACGTCGTTTCCTCCGGACCAAAGAGGAAAAGAACCATCCGGATTGTTCTACGCGTAAAGTGTAAAAGCCAGCATCTGTGATGGTATGGGGGTGTATTAGTGCCCAAGGCATGGGTAACTTACACATCTGTGAAGGCGACATTAATGCTGAAAGGTACATACAGGTTATGGAGCAACTTATGTTGCCATCCAAGCAACGTTATAATGGACGCCCCTGCTTATTTCAGCAAGACAATGCCAAGCCACGTGTTATGATGTAATATATGTATTTTACTGTATGCATGTTGGTAATAAACAAAAACAATAACAAGAGACCAGACTATCACGGTCCTCTTAACAGCAGAAAACTAACAAATAGCACTACAGAGCGCTGTCGCCATCTTTAGTAGCATTGATAGAAGACACCCTGGTGCATTGAAAAATATCCCTTTCAAAATAAAAGCCAGAGATTTTTTTTTTTTAACCCCCAGGTAAAGAAAGACCCAACAGATTAAAAATCCCTGATCTATACATCTCGCATGTGTGTGTGTCGAACTCATTTTAACTCAGTGGCCGCATGGAGGGAAATGTATTACCAATAGATGGTAAAATCATGGCATGATAACTTAAAAATAAAGACAACTTCCGATTGTTTTTACTTTGGCCAAAAACTGAACATGCATATTCTTACAAACAATCCTCTTGGCAAAACACTTCGAGGTAGTTGAAAATTCTGAGGGAAAAAATTGGTGCAGCATTTTTGTCAGAAAAATTGTATGTAAATTATCAAAAAACTTTTCCTACGCTGAGTTCCCAGTGAACAGACAAGAGGCTGTGTTTGTTGCACCAAGCCAAAGGCTTGGAAAGTTCCGCTGTGTACGATGGGAGGAGACGGGAGGGGTTATCTATTGTGATCCAAGACTTGCCCAAGCTCGATCCAGGACCAGTCCAAGCCTGAGGCATCTTTTTCTTTTGTGTTAATGTGACCGAAAACATACCCCCCATTCTTTTAGAAACAGCTGTTGTTATGTAAACAGGGAAAGTCCAAATAAAAAGAGGTGGCGTACAATCTTTCGCCAGAGCGTGCTGGAGACTGTTCAATAGTACAGCCCAGGCGTCTCTCCTCAAATTGAGCCAAATGTAATTCTGTCTTTGTTTAATTCCTTGCTTCTTGTCTCGTTTAATAGTCATCAGTGTTTGGACCTGACAATTTTAGCATTCTCATGTTGGCAGTTCACCGTTAAAGACGTGTGTGGGAAAAGCAACCGATTTGTTTCCTCAAACCGCCGCATTGGTGACATCTGCAACTGCCACAACACATTAATTTATCATCATTCAAATATTACCGTTGTAATATAAACAAGACAATTGTCAAAATGACACCAGGGTAGCCGGATTAAAGATAACATAACTACAAACGTAACTAATGTCAACGTGGTAGATTTAAGTATAAAACAAAAGAGAACAAACACAACAAATGTACAAAACCCAAAACCACTAAAGTTGGCACGTTGTGTAAATGGTAAATAAAAACAGAGACAATGATTTGCAAATCCTTTTCAACTTATATTCAATTGAATAGACTGCAAAGACAAGATATTTAAGGTTCAAACTGGAAAACTTTATTTTTTGCAAATATTAGCTCATTTGGAATTTGATGCCTGCAACATGTTGCAAAAAAGCTGGCACAAGTGGCAAAAAGACTGAGAAAGTTGAGGAATGGTCATCAAACACTTATTTGGAACATCCCACAGGCAGGGGCGGATTAAGAAATTTTGGCCCCCTGGGCCTGACATGGTCTTGGCCCCTCAACCCCCCGCGCGTGTGGGCGCACACACACGCACGCACTATGCAAGAAATACTGTATACTGTGAACAGACATGCACACTGTACTGTACAGAAGAGTGCACATACTGCACACACACTATTAGGTATACCACACAGACACTGACAAGCACAGGTTTCACACAGACACAGGGGGAGGGGATAAATGGCCTAAAAATAAACATTTTTGAAAATGATTACGCCCACTTCAGTGATGGTGCTTTGGGTCATTTGAGAGATATTATGTATTGGAAGTTGGTAGCTATCATGAAATAAACCCCCCAACCCACCCAAAAAACTAAATCGGACATGATTTTTGCCCCCTTTTCCTCCCTTCTATCATTAAAAATAAAATAATATCTTAGGAAAACACATTGGCATAACGGCAGCTGTGCAGCAAATTGAGGCTCAAAGTCTGTATCTATTTGTGGTTAAAGGCCTACTGAAACCCACTACTACCGACCACGCAGTCTGATAGTTTATATATCAATGATGAAATCTTAACATTATAACACATGCCAATACGGCCGGGTTAACTTATAAAGTGACATTTTAAATTTGCCGCTAAACTTCCGGTTCGAAACGCCTCTGAGGATGACGTATGCGTGTGACGTAGCCCGGCGAACACGGGTATGCCTTCCACATTGAAGCCGATACGAAAAAGCTCTGTTTTCATTTCATAATTCCACAGTATTCTGGACATCTGTGTTCGTGAATCTGTTTCAATCATGTTCATTGCATTATGGAGAAGGAAGCCGAGCAAGCAAAGAAGAAAGTTGTCGGTGCGAAATGGACGTATTTTTCGAACGTAGTCAGCCACAACAGTACACAGCCGGCGCTTCTTTGTTTACATTCCCGAAAGATGCAGTCAAGATGGAAGAACTCGGATAACAGAGACTCTAACCAGGAGGACTTTTGATTTGGATACACAGACGCCTGTAGAGAACTGGGACAACACAGACTCTTACCAGGATTACTTTGATTTGGATGACAAAGACGCAGACGTGCTACTGTGAGTATGCAGCTTTGGCTTTTTTTTGCGTATGTACGTAACTTTTTTAAAATATATAAGCTTTATGAACCTTGGGTTAGGTGAACGGTCTTTTGGGCTGAGTGATTGTGTGTGTTGATCATGTGTTTGAATTGTATTGGCGTGTTCTATGGAGCTAGGAGCTAGCAGAGGAGCTAGGAGCTAGCATAACACGTACCGTACCGTACGTGCGCGTCACGTATGTAACTTTTTAAAAATATATAAGCTTTATGAACCTTGGGTTAGGTGAACGGTCTTTTGGGCTGAGTGATTGTGTGTGTTGATCGGGTGTTTGAATTGTATTGGCGTGTTCTATGGAGCTAGGAGCTAGCAGAGCAGCTAGGAGCTAGCATAACAAACACGCAGGTGTTATTATGCAGGATTAATTTGTGGCATATTAAATATAAGCCTGGTTGTGTTCTGGCTAATAGAGTATATATATGTCATGTGTTTATTTACTGTTGTAGTCATTCCCAGCTGAATATCAGGTACCGTGAGTATGCAGCCTTGGCTGCTAAACATTCGATAACTTGACCGTATGTGCGCGTCACGTACGTAACTTTTTAAAAATATATAAGCTTTATGAACCTTGGGTTAGGTAAACGGTCTTTTGGGCTGAGTAATTGTGTGTGTTGATCAGGTGTTTGAATTGTATTGGCGTGTTCTATGGAGCTAGGAGCTAGCAGAGGAGCTAGGAGCTAGCATAACAAACACGCAGGTGTTTTTATGCAGGATTAATTTGTGGCATATTAAATATAAGCCTGGTTGTGTTGTGGCTAATAGAGTATATATATGTCTTGTGTTTATTTACTGTTGTAGTCATTCCCAGCTGAATATCAGGTCACCCCCGGCTCTCACAGCATCTTCCCTATCTGAATAGCTTCAACTCCCCACTAGTCCTTCACTTGCACTTTACTCATCCACAAATCTTTCATCCTCGCTCAAATTAATGGGGAAATTGTCGCTTTCTCGGTCCGAATCTCTCTCACTTCATGCGGCCATCATTGTAAACAATAGGGAACTTTGCGTATATGTTCAACTGACTACGTCACGCTACTTCCGGTAGGTGCAAGCCTTTTTTTTATCAGATACCAAAAGTTGCAATCTTTATCGTCGTTGTTCTATACTAAATCCTTTCAGCAAAAATATGGCAATATCGCGAAATGATCAAGTATGACACATAGAATAGATCTGCTATCCCCGTTTAAATAAAAAAAATTCATTTCAGTAGGCCTTTAAGCTTGAGGAGAAGGAGAAAGGTAAAATGATAACATGCATCGGAGAGCACCACAAAGAAAGGTGTAGGCCAGTTCATGGTACAAGGGCTGCATGCAGGTCAAGATAGCCCATTTCCAAGAATGCTATAGTGGCTGGACAGGCACTGGACATGTCCTGAACTCAGTGTCAGACGTGGCTGCCGAATACTTGGATGAAGTGAAGCAGCTGACAGATCTCATGCTGCCCCATCTGAAGACTGTCCTGGCCAGGCAGAGGATGGATGAGGAGACCTTCCCAATGGACCCTGTCAGTGAACAGGCTAGTAACATTGATGGCACCCCTGTGCACAACATTGGGATGGAGAGACAATGTGGCAAGGTGGACTACAAACTGAAGAAGTTGGGCACACTGAACGCAGTCAATAGGTCAATAATTTTACAGAAGAGCCAGGAGCTTCAGAGGTTTCAAGGCAGCAGCACAAGCAAAAAGGGAGGTTGAACTCAACTGGAGTAAATTCATGAAGGCAAAATTCGAGAGTAGGGCAGATGAGAAACAAGAGATGGCTCAAAGAAAGGAGAGTAAGAGACTAGACATGCTGGACACACTGAAATCTTTTGATGGCCCCTTCACGATAGTGGGGAAGTTGAAAAGTTCCTTGTGGATGAAAGTCTGCACAAGAATGCAAAGCTGCAGAGAATGAAGCTTGAGGTTCAGTTTGCCAGAGAAAGCACCAAGCTTCTGCCTAAAGTCAATCCTATCTTCACAATCCAGGTGACACTTCCCAGAAATGGCAAAAGTGCAATTCTCCAAGTCATAATGGATACTTAGAATTTTATGGTGGTGGTAAGTATTCATGAAAACAGGTAGCCTAACATTAGTGAATGGGTGAATTCTGGAAATAACCTAAAAATCTTACACAGTGCACCTTTAAGCAAGGGGTTTCTTTCGTGCTTTCAATTTTGCAAAATCATCCACCACATCATTGAAGTCCAACTCTCTTGTCAGCTCACTCTCAATTGCCATTAGAGATAACGCATTTAATCTTTTCTGAGTCATTCTTGTGCGCAGCTCATTTTTTACTCTTGACAAAAGAGAGAATGAGCGTTCTCCCTCACAGTTACTGACCGGTAGAGTGAGAAAAATCTGTAGCGCAATGTATGTATTAGGAAACGTAGGCTGTAGTCCAAAATGTATTATTGTTTTGAGCAGTCCTGAAGGGGTCCTCTCCTCATCAGTGTTGTTGAGCTGTATAAAAGATTTGAACTGTATAAGCTCCTGTCCAAGACTTTCATTGAGGTCAGATGGGTATGATTCAGTGAGAATCTTGGCCTTGTGAAGGACTGAAGCATTGGACTCTGTATCCAAAGAGAAAAGGACACTGAACAAATTGTTCAGATGTTTGTAGGCCTCCAGACGGTGATTAAGGCTTGAACTCAGTTGATCAATAGAGGCAATAAATGTCTCTATTTGAAACAGTTGCCTTCCCTCAAGCACAACATCTGGGGATGCTGATTCATCAGCAAACTTTTTACGTTTCCTCGTCCGTTCAGCCCTGTAAGATGGGGTGCCACCCAACATGTTTAAGGCTTTCTGCTCAAAAT
The DNA here is from genome assembly GCF_033978785.1 of Entelurus aequoreus. Taxonomy (NCBI): domain Eukaryota; kingdom Metazoa; phylum Chordata; class Actinopteri; order Syngnathiformes; family Syngnathidae; genus Entelurus; species Entelurus aequoreus. The sequence continues at coordinate 17,353,664 of NC_084741.1, read as the reverse complement.
GATCAAATAGATCTCTTTGGGAGAGAACAAAGGTGCGCAGAGATTCCAGCAATCTAACTGCTGTACCAAGGTCCATGTCTGCTTTTTGAAGTTGCAGACTTGTGGCCTGAAATCTGGACAGAACAGTGTCCCAAAAGCCTGCCATGAAGGCCATCTCAAGTGAATCCAGCTTCCGCACTAGACTGTCAGCTTCAGTTCGTGTGTCTCGTTTCTCTGTGTCATCAGTGGAAATAACCTGTAGTGCTGCTTTTATTTTACTGTAGTTCTGCCACAGTGCTTTGGTAGATTCTGCACGGCAACTCCAACGCGTGTTGGATAAAGCTTTAAGTGTGAGATCTATGTTGGAATTGCCAAATACCCTGTCCCATCGGTGTGTGGATGCAGTTGTGAAGTTGTAAATAGACTGAATCAAGTCAAAATACTTAGAGACTTCATTTCCACATCTGTCAATGCTGTTGACTCCCACCAAATTCAAAGAGTGAGCTGCACATGGAATATAGTGTATTAATGGGTTGCTTTTCTTTAAGTGAGCCTGCAACCCATTATACCTCCCTGACATGTTGCTGGCATTATCATAAGCCTGCCCCCTGCAATTTGACAGCTCTAACCCTAGATTTTCCAACACAGACATGACACAGTTAGCCAAACTTTCACCTGTATGGCTAGTAATGGGCTCAAAACCCACAAAGCGTTCAACAACACTGCCCTCTTTGCTAACAAAACGGAATATGAATGTCAATTGGTCCACATGAGATAAATCTGGGGTTGAATCCACAATGATAGAGTAGTATTTGCTTGCTTGCAGTTCATCTGCTATAGCCTGTTTGGTTTTTGCACCCATCAATTCAATGAATTCCTCACAAATGGTGGAGGACAGATATGAGGTATTACCTCGACCCATCTGCCCAAACTTTCTGATGTGATCCTTTAGAAAGGGATCAAATTCAGCCAGGACCTCCAGAATACCAAGGTAGTTCCCATTGAGAGGAGACCCTAACGATTCATTTTTACCCCTAAATGCAAGGCCCCTTTCTGCAAGGAATTTAATGACTGCAACAACTCTTTGTAACACCTGCCTCCAATAGCTGCTCTCTGCCTGAAACTGTTTGAACAGGTCTGCATCAACTGTGGCACCTTTGGCGCGGTTCAAGACTGCTTGCATGCAGGTTATGTGCTCAGCACTTCGCTCATGTTCACCAAATCTTTCTGAGTGTTTCCAATCACAATAGCCTGTCACAAAAGAATGTGTTTTTGGGGAAAACAGTTTGCATGCAAAGCAGTAAACATTACCAGTAGAGGGAGAGTACATCAGCCACTCTCTTTGTACTCGTTGTCCATTGGGCAAGTGTGAAGTAAAATGTTCATTGTTTAGGCATCGGGTTTTGCCTCCTAGCCCACTGTTCCTCACAGAAGCTGGATAATGGCTGTGACGGTTGTGAAATGATTTTGCACCTCTTTGAATAAGAACTTCCTTCATTGACTCAGTGAGGGTCTCAGCCCATTTAGCGGGATCACTAGGTAGAGTTGTCACTGTAGATGGTGTTGAAGAAAGATTCAGCTCATTTTCTATGCTGTCCAGAGGTGCAGTGACCTCACATTCATCCGAGCAACTGGCTACTGCTGAATTGGTTGAATCATAAGCATCAGAAGCATTTGGTTCAGTGTCTACACTTGTAGTGGTCTCAGGATCTTGGGAGCTACATGCTAGCTCAGGTGCATTGCTAACCTTAGCTGAATTTGCAGTAGCATTTATAGAATTGCTTTCAGCAGATGTCTTTGTACTGAAGAAGCTGGAGATATTTGGAACACTCTCAAGTAAAACTGATTCCTTTTTTTTCTTTTCTTGCTGAATTTTTTTTCTAGCTCCTCCACTTAAACGTTTATGATCCATATTTCCCTTCTTTCTTTGCACATTGGCTCTTTGCCTATCACAACAGATAAACCAACTATGTGTGTGTGTGTGTGTGTGTGTGTGTGTGTGTGTGTGTGTGTGTGTGTGTGTGTGTGTGTGTGTGTGTGTGTGTGTGTGTGTGTGAGTTTGTTTGTGTGTTTATGATCGGTGCTGCTTCCTTCAAGTGTGTGAGGTGATTTAGAAAACTAGCAACCCAGCATCAACACTCCAAAGCAGAGAATAACAGCTTACTAGCATAGACAATTGAGAGCAGAGAATCAACTGATTCGTCTGATAGACAGCAGGAGAGCAGAGTGGTCAGTGATGATCGAATCAAGAAAATGTCTAAATGGCAAGGGAACAGACTGATTTGTACTGAGGAGAAAGAGAGAGAGAGACAATTACAGTGAAATATATTCCAAAAGAGCCAAGTGACTAGCTGAAGGCAGGGACAAATGCCTTGGAGTGACCAACAAGAGTGCAAAGTACCAAATGGCAAAATGTGGAAAGACCAACAGGCAGATCTGCTTTTACCTCTTATCTTCACAACCAAAAAGTTGCTAAATGATGTTTTCAGTCGCTAGCCAGGTATGGCCAAAAGACGCGAAATCTAGCGGCAAAGTCGGTCAATCACACTGACAGTGAAACAAATATTTTGAAAAGATAATAATTGTACACCTTTGTGCACTTTAGTCTTCTATCTAAATATTTTCACAAAGGACACCAAGGCAGCTTGCTAGCTATGATGGGAGCAACAATGTCTGATAGACAGCAGGAGAGCAGAGTGGTCAGTGATGATCCAATCAAGAAAATGTCTAAATGGCAAGGGAACAGACTGATTTGTACTGAGGAGAAAGAGAGAGCCAAGTACAGTTAAATATATTCCAGAGCCAAGTGACTAACTGAAGGCAAAGACAACAGCCAGATACCTTAGCAGAGACCAACAAGAATTCAAAGTACCTAATAGCAAGATGGCGAGACCAACACAATAAATTGTATTAGGATTTAATTTATTAACGTTAATCTTAACAGCCAAAAAGTTGCTGAATAATGTTTGTAGTCGCTAGCCAGGTATGCCCAAAACAAGAGTCGCTAAACCTAGCAGCAAAGTTGCTTAATTGCAACACACTCTAGGATTCAGGGGAATTAAGGATAATAAAGATATTAATTGTACAACTTTTTGTACTTTTTTTCTAGTTTTTTGAGTCGCCAGCCATGTATGGCCAAAAGTCGCTAATTGAATGCCAACGTTGCTTAATCGCCAACACACTGGGACTCACTGAAGGACTGACTGAATAAAAAAGATAATTAAGATAATTGTGTACTTTTCTCTTCTGATATTTTCTCTAAGGACCCCAAGCTATCTGCAAGCAGCAATAATGTCTGACAGACAGGAGAGCAGAGTGGTCAGTGATGAATGGCAAGGGAACAGGCTGATTTGTACTGAGGAGAAAGAGAGAGAGAGAGCCAATTACAGTGAAATATATTCCAAAAGAGCCAAGTGACTAGCTGAAGGCAGGGACAAATGCCTTGGAGTGACCAAGAAGAGTGCAAAGTACCAAATGGCAAAATGTGGGAAGACCAACAGGAAGATCTGCTTTTACCACTTATCTTCACAACCAAAAAGTCGCTAAATGATGTTTTTAGTCGCTAGCCAGGTATGGCCAAAAGACGCGAAATCTAGCGGCAAAGTCGGTCAATCACACAGTGAAACAAATAATTTTAAAAAGATAGTAATCGTACAATGTCTTGTACTTTTGTCTTCTTTCTTAATATTTCTCAAAGGACACCAAAATGTCGCTATCTGCAGGCAGCTTGCTAGCTATGATGGCAGCAACAATGTACCTTAGAGTGACTGACCAACAAGAGCTCAAAGTACCTAATGGCAAAATGTGGAGAGACAGACACAATAAATTGCATTAAGATGAAGAGAACTGTTGCTATTATTAATCTTAACATCAACCAGAAAGTCGCTAAATGTCACCAGCCAGGTATGGCCAAAAGTCGCTTAATTGGCCACACACAGTAACAGAGAAACTAACAAAAAAAAGATCATAAAGATAATAGTTGTACAACTGTGTGTACTTTTGTCTTCTTTCTAAATATTTTCCCAAAGGACACCAAAATGTTGCTATCTGCAGGCGGGAGCGTGCCTATGTTCCCCGGGTCCTATGTTCCCCGGGTCCTATGTTCCCCGGTTGTTCCTGGGTCTTTGTATGCGACCGGGGAACTTAGGACCCTTTTTCTAAAAAAGGGTCCTATGTTCCCTGCATTGTATCTGGCGAAATTGCGAAATTGTGCCCTGACCAAAACCATCCCTAAACCTAACCTGTCACAGGGCGTTGTGGAGCACTTTTTTTTGGCGAAATTGTGCCCTGACCAAAACTATCCCTAAACCTAACCTGTCACAGGGCGTTGTGGAGCACTTTTTTGGCGAAATTGTGCCCTGACCAAAACCATCCCTAAACCTAACCTGTCACAGGGCGTGCGGCAGCAGATAGAGCAACTCAAACGCGAACTTCCTTCCTTCGACAACTTAAACGCGTCTCTGTCATGCGTGTCTGCGTGCGTCTTACTTAGTCGCGCATTGGAAGCAGCGGGGAACATAGAACCCTTTTCTGGAAAAAGTGTTGTACGTTCCCCGCAGCGGGGAACATAGAACCCTTTTTTTTAAAAAGGGTCCTTAGTTCCCCGGTAGAGGGGAACATAGGACCCGGGTAACATAGGGACGGGGAACATAGGGATGACCCGCTGCAGGCAGCTTGCTAGCTATGATGGCAGCAACGATGTCTGCCAGACAGGAGAGAGTGGTCAGTGACGATCCAATCGAGAAAATGACAAAATGGGTCAAAGACCAAAAAGTTATTAACTGACAGCAGTGACAAATGTCAGACTGTAAACTTTCTCGAAAGAAAAGGACAAAATGGGAAGATGCTGATAATAACAGCAAAATGGAAAATATAAGAATTTCCAAGTAATGCTCAACTCAAGTGTGTGTGTGTGTGTGTGTGCGCGCGTTAAACTTCTTGTTGAATGATTTCAAATTATCTCTGAGTCTGAACTGAGGGAAAGGAAACCAAATTTTGAGCAGTCTCTCACGAGTTCAAAATACCAAATGAGGAGATTCTAAAAGAACAGACCGGTTTATGAAAGACTTGATGGGGGAGGGGCACAGCTAAGAATACTTGAGTGAGATTCTGTGATCCAAATTCGAGATAGAGCTTTTTGATAATGATAATTTGTCAGAGTAAGGTTGTGTAATCAAAATTTGAGAATGAGCTTTGTCAATCAATCAAGAATATTTGCATTAAGTTCTGTGATCAAAATTCAGAAACAACCTTTAATAATTGATAAAGAATATGTGAGTGAGGTTGTGTGATCCATCCAATTTGAGAATTAGCTTTGATAATAATGATTGAGAGCCTCTGGCCCTCTGTGGATCATGGCCGCGGGGCCAATTTTGCCTGGCCCCTTGGGGCCTCTGTGGGTCGTGGCCGCGGGGCCAAGTTGGCCTGGCCCCTTGGGGCCTCTGACCCTCTATGGATCGGGGCCAAGTTGGCCTGACCCCTCGGGGCCTCTGGCCCTCTATGGATCATGGCCGCGGGGCCAAGTTGGCCTGACCCCTTAGGACCTCAGGCCCTCTGTGGGTCGCGGCCGCGGGGCCAAGTTGACCTGGCCCCTTGGGGCCTCTTACCCTCTATGGATCGTGGCCGCGGGGCCAAGTTGACCTGGCCCCTTGGGGCCTCTGGCCTTCTGTGGCTCGCGGCCGCGGGGCCAAGTTGGCCTGGCCCTTTGGGGCCTCTGGCCTTCTGTGGGTCGTGGCCGCGGGGCCAAGTTGGCCTGGCCCCTTGGGGCCTCTGACCGTCTATGGATCGTGGCCGCGGGGCCAAGTTGACCTGGCCCCCTGGGGCCTCTGACCCTCTATGGATCGTGGCCGCGGGGCCAAGTTGGCCTGGCCCCTTGGGGCCTCTGACCGTCTATGGATCATGGCCGCGGGGCCATGTTGGCCTGGCCCCTTGGGGCCTCTGGCCCTCTGTGGGTCGCGGCCGCGGGGCCAAGTTGACCTGGCCCCTTGGGGCCTCTTACCCTCTATGGATCATGGCCGCGGGGCCAAGTTGGCCTGGCCCCTTGGGGCTTAAGATTATTATTTTTGCAAAAGTAGTTTTGCTTGGGTCGCGGCCGCGGGGCCAAGTTGGCCTGGCCCCTTGGGGCCTCTGGCCCCCTGGGCCTGGGCCCGGTAGGCCCGGTCATTAATCCACCTATGCCCACAGGTGAACAGGCTAATTGAGAACAGGTGGGTGCCATGATTGGGTATAAAAGCAGCTTCCATGAACCGATTTGTTTCCTCAAACCGCCGCATTGGTGACATCTGCAACTGCCACAACACATTCATTTATCATCATTCAAATATTGTGGGACGGCGTGGCGAAGTTGGTAGAGTGGCTGTGCCAGCAATCGGAGTGTTGCTGGTTACTGGGGTTCAATTCCCACCTTCTACCTTCCTAGTCACGTCCGTTGTGTCCTTGGGCAAGACACTTCACCCTTTGCCTCTGATGGCTGCTGGTTAGCGCCTTGCATGGCAGCTCCCGCCATCTGTGTGTGAATGGGTAAATGTGGAAATACTGTCAAAGCGCTTTGAGTACCTTGAAGGTAGAAAAGCGCTATACAAGTACAACCCATTTATCATTTATAAATATTACCATTGTAATATAAACAAGACAATTGTCAAAATGACACCACGATAGCCGGATTAAATGTATCATAACCACAAACTTAATCCATGTGAATGTGGTAAATTTAAGTATAAAACAAAAGAGATTAAACACAACAAATGTAGAAAGACACATTTTTACAATGGAGTCCAGGGTGCGCATCGCGCCATCAAGCAATTGTGATCGCTGCACTGAACTTTAACTACAAAGATGACGGTCATGTTGACTTAAGTCAGCTGACACGTCATCGTTAAACAGTGTCATGAGTTTTGCTTGAATTGCTATTGCGACATCCAGTGGACACATTTAGAACCGCAGTGTCTTTTATTCAAAATTTTACATTATGAATACGTTTCTTCATAATAGTGGCTGTTTTTAATGCTGTCTGAAAAAGACTAAACACAGTCAGGGCGAAGTTTTGAAGTAGCTTACTTACCACAGTCATGGTTTTAACATTGTTTTTGCTAAAACTAACATTGCTAGCAAGTAGATACTCCAAACAATCAGCTAATGTATTTACTTTATTTTTATTTTTATACATTGACCTCCAAAATTAGCCAAAAACAAACAGAGCAATACATTGTGGGTACACAATGGCAGCCATTTTAACTGTACATTTTGAATTGTAATTTTAACTCTCATTGCAGGGAAAAAACATCACTTAAGATAACGATGTGTTTAGGTGCTAACATGTTCAGCTACTTTTACAGCAGTTCACTTCAGGGTCACATAACTTGGTATTTGACACATGCTAGCTGTTAGCATGCTAACTTTAACATGTTAGCATGCTAACAATGCGCTAACTTGTTTAGCTACTTCTACGGCGATTCACTTCAGGGTCACACAAGTGAGGTACTTGACATACGCGGTAACTTTAACGTGCGAGCCTGCTAACATGTTTAGCTACTTTTACAAAAGTTCACTTCAGGGTCACTTAACTTGGTACTCAACACAAGTTAGCATGCTCAGTTTTTAGCCAATTTTTCAGCCGAGCACCTCGAAGCCAGATAACCTGCTACTTGACTGTAAATCATTTTCCATCCATCTATCCATCTTCTTCCGCTTATCCGAGGTCGGGTCGCGGGGGCAGCAGCCTAAGCAGGGAAGCCCAGACTTTCCTCTCCCCAGCCACTTCGTCCAGCTCTACCCGGGGGATCCCGAGGCGTTCCCAGGCCAGCCGGGAGACATAGTCTTCCCAACGTGTCCCGGGTCTTTCCCGTGGCCTCCTACCGGTCGGACGTGCCCTAAACACCTCCCTAGGGAGGTGTTCGGGTGGCATCCTGACCAGATGCCCGAACCACCTCATCTGGCTCCTCTCGATGTGGAGGAGCAGCGGCTTTACTTTGAGCTCCCCTCGGATGGCAGAGCTTCTCACCCTATCTCTAAGGGAGAGCCCCGCCACCCGTCGGAGGAAACTCATTTCGGCCGCTTGTACCCGTGATCTGGTCCTTTTGGTCATAACCCAAAGTTCATGACCATAGGTGAGGATGGGAATGTAGATCGACCGGTAAATTGAGAGCTTTGCCTTCCGGCTCAGCTCCTTCTTCACCACAACGGATCGATACAGCGTCCGCATTACTGAAGACGCCGCACCGATCCGCCTGTCGATCTCACAATCCACACTTCCCTCACTCGTGAACAAGACTCCGAGGTACTTGAACTCCTCCACTTGGGGCAGGGTCTCCTCCCCAACCGGGAGATGGCACTCCACCCTTTTACGGGCAAGAACTTTGGACTCGGAGTTGGAGGTGCTGATTCTCATCCCAGTCGCTTCACACTCGGCTGCAAACCGATCCCGTGAGAGCTGAAGATCCTGGCCAGATGAAGCCATCAGGACCACATCATCTGCAAAAATACCTAATCCTGCAGCCACCAAACAGGATCCCCTCAACGCCTTGACTGGGCCTACAAATTATGTCCATAAAAATTATGAACAGAATCGGTGACAAAGGGCAGCCTTGGCGGAGTCCAACCCTCACTGGAAACGTGTCCGACTTACTGCCGGCAATGTGGACCAAGCTCTGACACTGATCATACAGGGAGCGGACCGTCACAATCAGACAGTCCGATACCCCATACTCTCTGAGCAAGCCCCACAGGACTTCCAGAGGGACACAGTCGAATGCCTTCTCCAAGTCCACAAAGCACATGTAGACTGGTTGGGCGAACTCCCATGCACCCTCAAGGACCCTGTCGAGAGTATAGAGCTGGTCCACAGTTCCACGACCAGGACGAAAACCACACTGTTCCTCCTGAATCCGAGGTTCGACTATCCGGCGTAGCCTCCTCTCCAGTGCACCTGAATAGACCTTACCGGGAAGGCTGAGGAGTGTGATCCCACGATAGTTGGAACACACCCTCCGGTTCCCCTTCTTAAAGAGAAGAACCACCACCCCAGTCTGCCAATCCAGAGGGACCACCCCCGATGTCCATGCGATGCTGCAGAGTCTTGTCAACCAAGACAGCCCCAAAGCATCCAGAGCTTTAAGGAACACCGGGCGGATCTCATCCACCCCCCGGGGCCTTGCCACCGAGCGGCTTTTTAACTACCTCAGCAACCTCAGCCCCAGATATAGGAGAGCCCACCACAGATTCCCCAGGCACTGTTTCCTCATAGGAAGACATGTTGGTGGGATTGAGGAGGTCTTTGAAGTATTTCCTCCATCGATCCACAACATCAGCAGTCGAGGTCAGCAGAACACCATCCTCACCATACACGGTGTTGACCGTGCACTGCTTCCCCTTCCTGAGGCGGCGGATGCTGGTTCAGAATCGCTTCGAAGCCGTCCGGAAGTCGTTTTCCATGGCTTCCCCAAACTCCTCCCATGTCCGAGTTTTTGCCTCCGCGACCACTGAAGCTGCACACCGTTTGGCCTGTCGGTACCTGTCCGCTGCCTCCGGAGTCCTATGAGCCAAAAGAACCCGATAGGACTCCTTCTTCAGCTTGACGGCATCCCTCACTGCCGGTGTCTACCAACGGGTTCTAGGAATACCGCCACGACAGGCACCAACTACCTTGCGGCCACAGCTCCAATCAGCTGCCTCGACAATAGAAGTGCGGAACATGGTCCACTCAATGTCCAGCACCTCCCTCGTGACATGTTCAAAGTTCTTCCGGAGGTGGGAATTGAAACTCTCTCTGACAGGAGACTCTGCCAGTTTGGGCCTGCCAGGTCTGTCCGGCATCCTCCCCCACCATCGCAGCCAACTCACCACCAGGTGGTGATCGGTAGAAAGCTCCGCCCCTCTCTTCACCCGAGTGTCCAAAACATGAGGCCGTAAATCCGATGACACAACTACAAAGTCGATCATGGAACTGCGGCCTAGGGTGTCCTGGTGCCAAGTGCACATATGGACACCCTTATGTTTGAACATGGTGTTTGTTATGGACAATCTGTGACGAGCACAAAAGTCCAATAACAAAACACCACTCGGGTTTAGATCAAGGCGGCCATTCTTCCCAATCACGCCTCTCCAGGTTTCACTGTCGTTGCCAACATGAGCGTTGAAGTCCCCCAGTAGGACAAGGGAATGACCCGGGGGAGCACTTTCCAGTACTCCCTCGAGTGTATCCAAAAAGGTTGGGTACTCTGAACGGCTGTTTGGTGCGTAAGCACAAACAACAGTCAGGACCCGTCCCCCCACCCGAAGGCGGAGGGAAGCTACCCTCTCGTCCACTGAGTTGAACTCCAACATGCAGGCTTTGAGCCGGGGGGGCAACAAGAATTGCTACCCCAGCACGTCGCCTCTCACTGCGTGCAACGCCAGTGTGGAAGAGAGTCCAGCCCCTCTCGAGAGAACTGGTTCCAGAGCCCTTGCTATGCGTCGAAGTGAGTCCGACTATATCTAGCCGGAACTTCTCCACCTCGCGCACTAGCTCAGGCTCCTTCCCCCCAGCGAGGTGACATTCCACGTCCTAAGAGCTAGCTTATGTAGCCGAAGATCGGACCGCCAAGTTCCCTGCCTTCGGCTGCCGCCCAGCTCACAACGCACCCGACCTCTATGGCCCCTCCCATGAGTGGTGAGCCCATTGGAGGGGGGACCCACGTTTCCCCCATGGGGACAGGCCCGGCCACCAGGCGCTCGCCATCGTGCCCCAACTCCGGGCCTGGCTCCCGAGGGGGGCCCCGGTGACCCACGTCTGGGCGAGGGAAATCGGAGTCTTTGTTCTGGCATTCCCATAGAAGTCTTGGAGCTGCTCTTTGTCTGATCCCTCACCTAGGATCTGTTTGTCTTGGGAGACCCTACCAGGGGGCATGGAAGCCCCCGGACAACATAGCTCCTAGGATCATTGGGACACGCAAACTCCTAAATCATTTTTTGTCTTGAAAATCAACTTTTATCTTGCTAATAATTTTTTGTCTTGAAAATAATTTTTTTCCTTGAAAAGCATTTTTTGTCTTGAAAATCAACTTTTACTTTGAAAATATTTTTTTGTCTTGAAAATCAACTTTTACCTTGAAAATCATTGTTGGTCTTGAATATCAACTTTTACCTTGATAATCATTTTTTGTCTTGAAAATCAACTTTTACCTTGATAATCATTTTTAACATGCTAACTTTAGCATGCTAGCCTTCCTCGATTTTTGAAAATGTTGATTCGATTTAGAATCGAGATGGACAAGAATCGGCATCCGGTTGTGAACCGGATTTTTTTTATGTGCACCTCTACTGAGCGCGGCATACTTGTCTTGTGTCCCTTGGATGTTTGTTGGGTGTGACTCCAGTTCACAGAGAGGTCAACTCTCACTTTCGGCGTGGCTCAGTTTCCGTGACGGGCTGTGACGGGCTGTCACCCCAAGGCCACGCTGATTGATGAGGGCTCGCTGCGCCCGGCTGCAGCTGGATGGCGTGGTGAAGCCGTGCGTGACAAGCGAGGAGGGGTCACGGCGGCGGGGAGGTATGCGCTCTTGCCCCCAAGAGGAGCAAGTCAAACATTCTTCCAAGCGTACTTACCGAGGAAAATACATTTCTATCCTCCAGCTTGGGGGGCCTCACCTGTCTTTTCATGCAGCGACTTGTGGGTTTGTACTTGAATGGGCTTTGCGGGGGAAGGGGGGGGGTCCTCTAAAGGGAATCGCCACATATTTAGGGAAATACGTTGCGATTTGGCCCTGCGATGAGGTGGCGACATGTCCAGGGTGCACCCCGCGGTGGAAAAACAAGTTGACTTTATACCATTATTTGTGTTCCATTGTGTCCAAAGTATGTGAAAATACCATCCAAGCTGTCACAAAATGCCACTAATTTGGTCGGCCGTTTTGAATATTCCGCTCCCAAATATGTTCGGCAATTTCCGTAGATTCCACGTCCCTATGGTAGTCTTGTCTTCGGTGCTTTTCAAAATAAAGGGGACCGCCCAAAAAATGGCATTATTGGCTTTATTTTAACAAAAAAATCTTAGGGTACATTAAACATTTGTTTCTTATTGCAAGTTTGTCCTTAAATAAAATAGTGAACATACTAGACAACTTTTCTTTTAGTAGGAAGTAAACAAACAAAGGCTCCTAATTTAGTCTGCTGACATATGCAGTAACATATTGTGTCATTTATCTACCTGTTATTTTGTCAACATTATTAAGGACAAGCGGTAGAAAATGGATTATTAATCTACTTGTTCATTTACTGTTAATATCTGCTTACTTGTTCTATCTACACTTCTGTTAAAATGTAATACCGTAATTTCCGGACTATAAGCCGCTACTTTTCCCCCTCGTTCTGGTCCCTGCGGCTTATACAAGGGTGCGGCTTATTTACGGCCTGTTCTTCTCCGACGCCGACGAAGAGGATTTCGGTGGTTTTAGTACGCAGGAGGAAGACGATGACACAATGATTAAAGACTGACTTTTCATATACCGGTAGGCTGGTTATTTTGATAACGTACAGGCGAGCACTTTGTATTACTTTGCACCGTTGTATTATTTGTACTCTGCACGAATGCTGTTCGCCATGTCAAAGACGTGAAAGTTTGATTGAATGATTGAAAGATTTATTGTTAATAAATGGGACGCTTTGCGTTCCCAAACAGTCATCTCTGTCCCGACAAGCCCCTCCGTGGTAGCAGGAACCCCTATATACTACGGTAATTACACATCAAAACCCTGCGGCTTATAGTCGGGTGCGGCTTATATATGGAGCAATCTGTATTTTCCCCTAAATTTAGCTGGTGCGGCTTATAGTCAGGTGCGGCTTATAGTCCGGAAATTACGGTAATCACTTATTCTTCTGTTGTTTGATACTTGACATTTGTTTTGGATGATACCACAAATGTGAGCATCAATCTGATACCAAGTCGTTATAGGATCATACATTGGTCATATTCAAAGTCCTCATGTGTCCAGGGACTTATTACCTGACTTTATAAACATAATATGAATTTTTTTTTAAACAACATTTTTTTTGTGATGCTAAAAAAACCGATGTAATCATCATACTTGCCAACCCCTCCCAGGGCAACCATTCTCCCGAATTTCTCCCGATTTCCACCCGGACAACAATATTGGGGGCGTGCCTCTAGCGTCCTCTCTCACCTGAAACCTTCACCCTTTAACGGCCGCATGCTGTCCTCAGTCACGTCCGCTTTTCCTCCATATAAACAGCGTGCCGGCCCGGTCACATGACATCTATGGCTTTTGGAACTTAGTGCACACACAACTACCTATCTGGATTCGATAAGAGATTCGATAAGGAATCGGTTTGATAAGAAGATTCGCTAATGGCATCGACATCGATAATTTCTTAACGAACATCATCCCTATCACTCAAGTGTTTATTTTATTTATACATACAGTCGTGCTCATAAGTTTACATTTATGATTTCTTGGCCATTCTTCAGAGAATATGAATGATAACACAAAAACCTTTCTTCCACTCATGCTTAATTTATTTATTGGCAAACAACTGTGTTTACTCTTTTTAAATCAAAATGACAAAAGAAAGTACCCAAATGACCCTGATCAAAAGTTGACATACCCCAGTGACTTTGATCTGATAACATGCACAAAAGTTGACACAAACAGGTTTGAATGGCTAATCAAGGTTCCAATCCTCACCTGTGACATGTTTGTTAGTAATTATTGTGTGTGTATAAAAGGTCAGTGAGTTTCTGGGCTTCTGACAGACCATTGCATCTTTCATCCAGTGCTGCACAGATGTTTCTGGATTCTGAGTCATGGGGAAGGCAAAATTATTGTCAAAAGATCTGTGAGAAAAGGTAATTGAACTGCATAAAACAGGAAAGGGGTATAAAAAGATATCCAAGGAATTGAGAATGCCAATCAGCAGTGTTCAAACGCTGATTAAGAAGTGGAAAATGAGGGATTCAGGTAGACCAGCAAAGATTTCAGCCACAACTGCCAGGAAAATTGTTCGAGGTGCAAAGAAAAATCCACAAATAACTTCAGCTGAAATACAGGACTCTCTGAAAAATTGTGGTGTGGCTGTTTCAAGATGCACAATAAGGAGGCACTTGAAGAAAAATGGGCTGCATGGTCGAGTCGCCAGAAGAAAGCCATCACTCCAAATTACTTTGTTCCAGAAGTTTTGAGGCTTGTCTCTGTGCTGTTTGGCGTAATGTAAGCGGGATACTTTGTGACATTTGCGCAGAAATGGCTTTCTTCTGGCGACACGACCATGCAGCCCATTTTTCTTCAAGTGCCTCCTTATTGTGCAGAACCGGTACTTTTTAGAGGCGGCATAGTACCGAATATGATTCATTAGTATTGTGGTACTATACTAATACCGGTATACCGTACAACCCTACTAGATACGCTATTGTACTTGGTATCATTACAGTGAATGTTAGGTGTAGAGCCACCCATGGCATTTGTTTACATCATACTGGAAGTACGCAAAAGTGTAAAGAGATGTGCTGTTTATCATTCACAAACCTTATGTAACATAAGAACATATGTTTGGCTTTTTTATGCATTTGAAATCGTAAATAAATAGCTAACAATCAAATCAACAGATGGAGGGTCCCCTATTGTGCCCATTTTACCCTGTAAAAAACATCCGGAAACAGCCATTGTTGCTGAGCGATTTTGTTATTATAAGCGCTAACGCAGACGGACTATTTCAGCGGCGCATTGATAGCAGCGAGCCAACGCCAGTTTACGCTGCTATTGTTGACGCACTGAGACGGCGGCTACTTGCTAAAAGTACATTCTCCATTATAATCCATGCATCTCTCACTTGGTAGTAGACAAATGTGGCCACGGACCGACAGGCTGGTCCACTTCCGCTTCCCCCGAGATGGCGAAAAAAGACACAAAAAGACGCTAGCTGCGGCAACTTTATTTTAACCCTTCGCGAGGATTGTGATTGATTCTTCATCTAAACGGGATTATGTGAGCCTCCCGTTGGTTGATATCCCAGCGAGAGTGGAAATTGTACAGTAAGTGTTTGTTTTACCATGGTTTATTAGTGTTAGTTTTAGAGATATATATCGGACTGCCGATATTATCGGCCGATAAATGCTTAGAAATTTGATATCGGAAATTATCGGTATCGGTTTCAAAATCATCGGTATCGGTTTAAAAAAGTAACATGTATGACTTTTTAAAACGCCGCTGTGTACACGGACGTAGGGAGAAGTACACAGCGCAAATAAACCTTGAAGGCACTGCCTTTGCGTGCCGGCCCAGTCACATAATATCCACAGCTTTTCACACACACAAGTGAATGCAAGTCATACTTGGTCAACAGCCATACAGGTCACACTAAGGGTGGCCGTATAAACAACGTTAACACTGTTACAAATATGCGCCACACTGTGAACCCACACCAAACAAGAATGACAAACACATTTCGAACCGTAACACAACATAAACACAACAGAACAAATACCCAGAACCCCTTGCAGCACTAACTCTTCCGGGACGCTACAATATACACCCCCCCGCTACACCCCTCCCCCCCACCTCAACCTCCTCATGCTCTCTCAGGGAGAGCATGTCCCAAATTCCAAGCTGCTGTTTTGAGGCATGTTAAAACAAATAATGCACTTTGTGACTTTGTGCCATGTTGGCACTTTTTTTTTTCCATAACTTGAGTTGATTTATTTTGGAAAACCTTGTTACATTGTTTAATGCATCCAGCGGGGCATCGCAACAAAATTAGGCATAATAATGTGTTAATTCCACGACTGTATATATCGGTATCGGTTGATATCGAAATCGGTAATTAAGAGGTGGACAATATCGGGATATCGGCAAAAAAGCCATTATTGGACATTTCTAGTTAGTTTGTATGTTTAGCACCTAGCAAAGTCACAGTAAAGCTACATCCGTTTAGCACTCGGCATCTAAAACTTATTGCTCATCCTCTTTGTTCTCGGGCTCAAAAACACAACACCCAAGATCATTATTATTCTTAAAGTAATAGACTGCTTGATTAGCATTGTTGTTGATGGGGAAGGGATCTGTGGCTCCTCCTCTACGTCTCCTCTCCTCATTATCTCTCGAAATGGCTCGGCAATCTCCCTGAGATTGATACAATTTTGATCATATTTATTTACTTGCAAACTCTGGAGGTCTTTTGGCGTCATAAATCAGATTTATGCGATAATAGCTCCAATATAGAGACAACTACTGGTACTTTAAGCCCACTTTGACTCTATCGTTATAGGACTTGTAAAAAGTCAAACGGCCCTTTAGGGCGGGCTGTAGAGCTGCGTGGAGTTCTTTAGCGCCGCCCTAGTGGCTCCCTGGACCTCTTTCAGAGATGTGTGAAATTGGAAAAAGAGAAAGAAAAACATTTGGCCACCCATCCAAATGTTGAGAATCAGGTGTCCTAATCACTTGGCCCGGCCACAGGTGTAATAAATCAAGCACTTAGGCATGGAGACTGTTTCTACAAACATTTGTGAAAGAATGGGCCGCTCTCAGTGGAACTGTCATAGGATGCCACCTGTGCAACAAATCCAGTCGTGAAATTTCCTCGCTCCTAAATATTCCAAAGTCAACTTTATTATAAGAAAATGGAAGAGTTCGGGAACAACAGCAACTCAGCCACCAAGTGGTAGGCCGCGTAAACTGACAGAGAGGGGTCAGCGGATGCTGAAGCGCATAGTGCAAAGACTTTCTGCAACTCCAAACTTCATGTGACCTTCCAAATTAGCCCACGTACGGTACGCAGAGAGCTTCATGGAATGGGTTTCCATGGCCGAGCAGCTGCATCTAAGCCATACATCACCAAGTCCAATGCAGAGCAGTGGCGACGCCTTCTCTGGAGTGATGAATCACGCTTTACCATCTGGCAATCTGATGGACCAGTCTGGGTTTGGAAGTTGCCAGGAGAACGCTACATTTCGGACCGCATTGTGTCGAGTGTGAAATTTGGTGGAGGAGGAATTATGGTGTGGGTTTGTTTGTAACGAGTTGGGTTTGGCCCCTAAGTTCCAGTGAAAGGAACTTTGAATGCTCCAGGATACCAAAACATTTTGGACAATTCCATGCTCCCAACTTTGTGGGAACAGTTTGGAGCGGGCCCCTTCCTCTTCCAACATGACTGTACAGCAGTGCACAAAGCAAGATCCATAAAGACATGGATGACAGAGTCTGGTGTGGATGAACTTGACTGGCCTGCACAGAGTCCTGACCTGAACCCGAAAGAACACCTTTGGGATGAATTAGAACGGAGACTGAGAGCCAGGCCTTCTCGACCAACATCAGTGTGTGACCTCACCAATGCGCTTTCGGAAGAATGGTGGAAAATTCCTATAAACACACTCCGCAACCTTGTGGACAGCCTTCCCAGAAGAGTTGAAGCTGTAATAGCTGCAAAAGGTGGACCCGACTTTATCAGTGTTGTGTCCAGACTCGGCCTGCTGGCTGCCAAGGCCGGACACCGCCGTGACGCAGACAGAGCAGAGACAAGGCGTCAACTAATTTTTATTTATTCTATAATCATATATTGTGTGTAACTGGAGTTGTCGAGATTACCCTCCTTCCCTCAGCGACAGCTTCAGTGATGTAATAAGGCCCTTCCAAATAAATAGAGGAGGCGCGAGGGCTGGACTTTTAGAACATAGTTTGGATCTGTAACTAAAATACAGCCCAAAACACGTGCCTCCTCGAGCTAAGTTGAACTCTGTCTCTGCATGATTCCTTGCTCCTTGTCTGATTATTAGATGTCATCAGTGTTTGAACCTGACATACATACTTCCGCCTATAGTGGTCTTAGATAACTATGACGTCCAGGCCTCAAAAAATGGCGGATTTCTTAAAGATCCAGAAAACAAAATGGCAACCGGATGTAACGTACACCTACTTCCAGTTTTAATTCCAGTTTATTAACGTTTTCATGTGTCCAGGGACTTGGTATCATTACAGTCGATGTCTGTGTATATAAACCCACCAATGGCATTTGTTTACATTCAGGAGCGCTAGCTTGCTGTTAGCGGTGAGCTATTGTATCCTCCTACGGTGTGTAGTGAAGCATGTGTCCTGGGCATGACGTTAAAGTGCATCCGGCAGTGGAGGCTCCTCTTTGGGGGTCTTGGGGCACTAGGAGGTTAACCCCTTAACTACTGTTACCCCAGGTGGCCCTTGGCAAAGGCCTAGTACCTGACTGCCCCCCAGCCAGGGACACGGTGAAGACCTGGAGCCTTGTAGGTAAGTCTAAGAAGACAAAGGCTAGGGGAGCACACCCTGAGAGAAAAGCAACGTGGTTGGCGGCACACGACAAGCGGTCCTCCGAAAAACTTGAGCTCCAGCAGCCTCCTGCAACTGTGGAAGAGTGCCGTTCGTCCTGGCTTCCCCTTGCCACCGGATCCCACCCTCTTCCAGTGAAGAAGTGCTGCTGGGACATGCGCACCCCCAGTGGCACTTTAAACAAGCTCCTATGCGCAGGTATTCATCTCTGCCTTGGTGAGACCAGCTACCGGAAATGAAACAAAGTCTGGTGGCGATGGGGTGTCTGATAACGAGAGCAGGTATGAATGCACCGGAAGCTCCTAGTCAGAACCCTGCACACCAGCGGTACAGGGCTATCTACGGTCGCTAGTAGCTGAAATTGAGTAGGAGCTGCTCTCGGCAGACCTCTGTACGTCTGAGCAGCCCTATTTAGGATTGCACTGCTCATCCCAACTGGGGAAGGGCCTAGAAAAGGTGGCCCACACATTTCCCACTCAAAACCATCCTGGACAGGCTACCGCACCTGTCGGGAATTCCACTATGCGGTCGAAATAAACCAAAGAAAATAATCCCTCTTAAACTGGCATCGTGGAACATAAGGACACTCCTGGACACTAGCATCACCACTGATAGACCCCAGCGCAGAACTGCACTCATTGCAGCGGAACGTAACCGCTACAATGTTGATATTGCTGCACTTAGTGAAACCAGACTCCTGGATGAAGGATCGCCGGAGGAAGAAGGGCAAGGTTACACTTTCTTCTGAAAAGGATACCCTCCAGGATGGGAGTATCAGCACGGTGTGGGACTTGCAATAAAAAACAGCCTCCTACCAAAACTCCCAGAAACACCGTTTGGCATAAGTGAAAGGCTCATGTCACTCAGAATCCCTCTGGCTAAGAGAAGATACGCCACCCTTCTTAGTGCCTATGCACCAACGCTACCATCAAAGAAAGATGTTAAAGGCCTACTGAAACCTACTACTACCGACCACGCAGTCTGATAGTTTATATATCAATGATGAAATCTTAACATTGCAACACATGCCAATACGGCCGGGTTAACTTATAAAGTGACTTTTAAAACTTCCCGGGAAATATCCGGCTGAAACGTCGCGGTATGATGACGTATGCGCGTGACGAAGTCAGAGTAACGGAAGTTATGGTACCCGTAGAATCCTATACAAAAAGCTCTGTTTTCATTTAATAATTCCACAGTATTTTGGACATCTTTTGCAATTTGTTTAATGAACAATGAAGGCTGCAAAGAAGACAGTTGTAGGTGGGATCGGTGTATTAGCAGCGGACTACAGCAACACAACCAGGAGGACTTTGTTGGAGCGCTAGCTGCCGACCTCACCTTGACTTCCTACGTCTCCGGGCCGCCAAACGCATCGGGTGAAGTCCTTCGTCCTTCTGCCGATCGCTGGAACGCAGGTGAGCACGGGTGTTGATGAGTAGATGAGGGCTGGCTGGCGTAGGTGGAGAGCTAATGTTTTTAGCATAGCTCTGTGAGGTCCCGTTGCTAAGTTGCTAAGTTAGCTTCAATGGCGTCGTTAGCACAGCATTGTTAACCTTCGCCAGCCTGGAAAGCATTAACCGTGTATTTACATGTCCACGGTTTAATAGTATTGTTGATTTTCTATCTATCCTTCCAGTCAGAGGTTTATTTTTTTGTTTCTATATGCAGTTAAAGCACGATGCTATCACGTTAGCTCGTAGCTAAAGCATTTTGCCGATGTATTGTCGTGGAGATAAAAGGCACTGAATGCCCATTTCGCGTTCTCGACTCTCATTTTCAAGAGGATATAGTATCCGAGGTGGTTTAAAATACAAATCCGTGATCCACAATAAAAAAAGGAGAGTGTGGAATCCAATGAGCCAGCTTGTACCTAAGTTACGGTCAGAGCGAAAAAAGATACGTCCATCACTGTCTCTCAAGTCCTTCACTGTAACGTTCCTCATCTACGAATCTTTCATCCTCGCTCAAATTAATGGGGTAATCATCACTTTCTCGGTCCGAATCTCTCTCGCTCCATTGTAAACAATGGGGAATTGTGAGGAATACTAGCTCCTGTGACGTCACGCTACTTCCGGTACAGGCAAGGCTTTTTTTTTTATCAGCGAGCAAAAGTTGCGAACTTTATCGTCGATTTTCTCTATTAAATCCTTTCAGCAAAAATATGGCAATATCGCGAAATGATCAAGTACGACACATAGAATGGATCTGCTATTCCCGTTTAAATAAAAAAAAATCATTTCAGTAGGCCTTTAAGGACCGCTTCTACCGGGCATTAGATGAGGGCCTCCGCCGCACACCTCAGGAGGACAAGATCTTCTTGTTGGGCGATTTCAATGCCAGAGTGGGGAAGGACAACAAGGTGTGGAGTGGTGTTATTGGCAGACATGGTATTGGACAAGCCAATGCTAATGGCCTACGGCTGCTAAGCCTCTGTGCTGAGCATGACTTGACCATCACAAACACCATCTTGGCACCTGATTGATTACGCCATTGTGAGAAGCTCGGACATAAAAGACGTATCACTAACTCGTGCAATGAGAGGAGCTGAGTGTTGGACCGACCACCGGCTCATCATAACCAGGCAAGTACGCCCTGCTATCAGTCCTCAAAAGTCAGGGAAGAAGAGGCTTGACTGTACCCGGCTAGCAGAGCCTATGGCTCGGGACAATCTCCGTCTCTCTCTGGCCGAAAACCTGGAAGACATCGAGTATATTCTGGAGAGTGATGACTCCATTAATGACAAATGGACCTCTATCAGCTCCAGGCTCTATGAGGCAGCATCCCAATCCATTGGCTATAAATAAATGATAAATGGGTTATTATTGTATAGCGCTTTTCTACCTTCAAGGTACTCAAAGCGCTTTGACAGTATTTCCACATTCACCCATTCACACACACATTCACACACTGATGGCGGGAGCTGCCATGCAAGGCGCTAACCAGCAGCCATCAGGAGCAAGGGTGAAGTGTCCTGCCCAAGGACACAACGGACGTGACTAGGATGGTAGGAGGTGGGGATTGAACCCCAGTAACCATCAACCCTCCGATTACTGGCACGGCCACTCTACCAACTTCGCCACGCCGCCCCCTATAACCCCACTTCAGCTGTGCTCCGACAGCAATGGCAAACATCCATAAGGGAGGTGCAGTCAAAATTGCGTGCCCTGAAGAATAAGTGGTGGATATCAAAGGCAGCTGAAATACAATCTCATGCCAACAAGAATGATATGCACAACTTTTACGATGCAGTGAAAACCATCTACCATCCCGCTGAAGTCTAACGATGGTACAACCCTCATTAAAGACCAGAAGTTCATCACCAAAAGATTGGCAGAACATTTAGCGCTGCTGCCCACTGCTCCCCAAGGGGATGGGACAAATGCAGAGGACAAATTTCACCACATCTAGTGTGTGTGTGACAATCATTGGTACTTTAATCTTTAATCTTAATCTTAATCTTAAATCAGCCCGCTCCAACAGACCCTTCAGTTCTGGAGGAACTACCTGACTACCTGTTAGAATAATTGTATCTAAGTTATCACAAAACGTTGTGTTTCAATTAGTTCCCGGCGAGAGGACAAAAGCTGTCTTTAATCCTACCAAGCAGAAGGCTTGTAAAACTCCACTGTGTAGGATGGGAAGCAACATGAAGGTGTTCTGTTTCTTTCATGTACTGTAATCAACAGAAAGATATTGTCTTGACCCAACAACTACAAAAGCAAAGAGGAAGCAGGACCAGACTCCCCTCCACAACAACTGTTTTACGACCTTTTCTGTGAACTGTTTACGACCTTTTCTTTTGAACTGTTCTGTAACCAAAGGTGATGGCTGTTTACGACCCTTGTCCCTTAGAAACAGCTGTTGCCATGTAATCAGGGAAAGTCCAAATAAAAGAGGTGGCGTACAATCTTTCGCCAGGGCGTAATGACACTGTGCAAGGGTACAGTGTCCAGGCGTCTCTCCTCACTGAGCCAAATTTAATTCTGTCTCTGTTTAATCCTTTGCTTCTCGTCTTGTTTAATAGATGTCATCAGTGTTTGAACCTGACACTACCCGACCATCCATGACCTTGAGCTTCCACCAACTTTTGGAGAGGTTAAGAGTGCAATAAGGTCTCTGAAAAACAACAAGACCCCTGGTCCTGACAGCATCCCTGCAGAGATCTTCAAGCAAGGAGGCTACCTTTCCATCCGTTGCCCTTTTCCTTGTCATCAGCAAAGTGTGGAAGCATGAAACTGTCCCTCTGCAGTGGAGAGATGCCAATATTATCACCATCTACAAAGACAAGGGGGACAAGTCCCTCTGCGGCAACAGTCGTGGCATTTCACTTCTGGCTGTTGCTGATAAAGTCCTTGCTAAAGTCAGGCTGCACAGGCTGGTGAACAACATCACGGAAGACCTGTTGCTGGAGTCACAATAGATGCCAATATTATCACTATCTACAACAGGGGTCACCAACCTTTTTGAAACCAAGAGCTACTTCTTGGGTACTGATTAATGCGAAGGGCTACCAGTTTGATACACACTTAAATAAATTGCCAGAAATAGCCAATTCGCTCAATTTACCTTTAACTCTGTTATTATTAATAATTAATGATATTTACACTTAATTGAACGGTTTAAAAGAGGAGAAAACACGAACAAAATGACAATTACATTTTGAAACATAGTTTATCTTCAATTTCGACTCTTTAAAATTCAAAATTCAACCGAAAAAAAGAAGAGAAAAACTTAAAAAAAGAATTTATAGAACATCATTAGTAATTTTTCCTGATTAAGATTAATTTTAGAATTTTGATGACATGTTTTTAATAGGTTCAAATCCAATCTACACTTTGTTAGAATATATAACAAATTGGACCAAGCTATATTTCTAACAAAGACAAATCATTATTTCTTCTAGATTTTCCAGAACAAAAATTTTAAAATAAATTCAAAAGACTTTGAAATAAGATTTAAATTTGATTCTACAGATTTTCTACATTTGCCAGAATAATTTTTTTGAATTTTAATCATAATAAGTTTGAAGAAATATTTCACAAATATTCTTCGTCGACAAAACAGAAGCTAAAATGAAGAATTAAATTAAAAAATGTATTTATTATTCTTTACAATAAAAATAAAAAAATTTACTTGAACATTGATTTAAATTGTCAGGAAAGAAGAGGAAGGAATTTAAAAGGCAAAAAGGTATGTGTTTAAAAATCCTAAAATCATTTTTAAGGTTGTATTTTTCTCTAAAATTGTCTTTCTGAAAGTTATAAGAAGCCAAGTAAAAAAATTAATGAATTTATTTAAACAAGTGAAGACCAAGTCTTTAAAATATTTTCTTGGATTTTCAAATTCTATTTGAGTTTTGTCTCTCTTAGAATTAAAAATGTCGGGCAAAGCGAGACCAGCTTGCTAGTAAATAAATACAATTTAAAAAATAGAGGCAGCTCACTGGTAAGTGCTGCTTTTTGAGCTATTTTTAGAACAGGCCGGCGGGCTACTCATCTGGTCCTTATGGGCTACCTGGTGCCCGCGGGCACCACGTTGGTGACCCCTGATCTACAAAGACAAGGGGGCAACAGTCGAGGCATTTCACTTCTGGCTGTTGCTAAAGTCATGCTACACGGGCTAGTTTAGTTTAGTGTATTTTTCTTCGGTCAATGGTCAACAAAATAAAGAAACAGTTGTAAATTTATGGATTGAAAATGAAAATGTTGCAGACCGAAAGGGTTTAGGCTGAAGTTGAACACTTATTGCGCCTAACCCTATAAACAATGTCAAGTACAAGATGAACTTCCGAAAATTATGAAATGTCCTTTGCACAACATATTATAAATACACTTTATACACAACGTAAACACAGTTCAGTTATATACACAGTAAAGGCATGTGACATATTCTTGTACATGTGTTAAACCTTTGTACCAATTATATACTATATACAAACTATTATACTTCCATTATTATTTATATCCCACATTTAGTTTTTAATTAACATTGATCATAGTATTAAAGGCCTACTGAAATGAATTTTTTATTTATTTAAACGGGGATAGCAGATCCATTCTATGTGTCATACTTGATCATTTCGCGATATTGCCATATTTTTGCTGAAAGGATTTAGTAGAGAACATCGACGATAAAGTTCGCAACTTTTGGTCGCTGATAAAAAAAAAGCCTTGCCTTTACCGGAAGTAGCGTGACGTCACAGGAGGAAGGGCTCCTCACATTTCCCCGTTGTTTACAATGCAGCGAGAGAGATTCGGACCGAGAAAGCGACGATTACCCCATTAATTTGAGCGAGGATGAAAGATTTGTGGATGAGGAAAGTGAGAGTTAAGGACTAGAGTGCAGTGCAGGACATATCTTTTTTTCGCTCTGACCGTAACTTAGGTACAAGGGTTCATTGATTCCACACTTTCTCCTTTTTCTATTGTGGATCACGGATTTGTATTTGAAACCACCTCGGATACTATATCCTCTTGAAAATGAGAGTCGAGAACGCGAAATGGACGTTCACAGCGACTTTTTTCTCCACGACAATACATCGGCAAAGCTCTTTAGCTACTGAGCTAACGTGATAGCATCGGGCTCAAATGCAGATAGAAACAAAATAAATAAACCCCTGACTAAAAGGATAGATAGAAGATCAACAATACTATTAAACCATGGACATGTAACTACACGGTTAATAATTTCCAGCTTGGTGAAGCTTAACAATGCTGTTGCTAACGACGCCATTGAAGCTAACTTAGCTACGGGACGGCGGCGGCGGCGGGCGTTGTAGCTTTCGACGACACCCCGGCCGCCATCAGAGTCGGCAAGAAACATATATTTCCCCAAAGTTACGTACGTGACATGCACATAGCGACACGCACGTACGGGCAAGCGATCAAATGTTTGGAAGCCAAAGCTGTACTCACGGTAGCGCATCTGCTATCCATCTCAAAGTCCTCCTGGTTGTGTTGCTGTAGTTCGTCGCTAATACACCGATCGCACCTACAGCTTTCTTCTTTGCAGTCTCCATTTTTCATTAAAAAAATTGCAAAAGATTCACCAACACAGATGTCCAGAATACTGTGGAATTTTGCGATGAAAACAGAGCTTTTTTGTATTGGATTCAATGGGTCCAAATACTTCCGTACCAACCATTGACGTCACGCGCATACGTCATCATATCTAGACGTTTTCAACCGGAAGTGTGGCGGGAAATTTAAAATTGCACTTTGTAAGTTAACCCGGCCGTATTGGCATGTGTTGCAATGTTAAGATTTCATCATTGATGTATAAACTATCAGACTGCGTGGCCGGTAGTAGTGGCTTTCAGTAGGCCTTTACCTACTGTGTTGATTCAAGAGTGATATATTTTTTCAAGACATTGGTCTTAAAGTGTTTTTTAAATGTGTGAATGAAACTGGAACATTTTAAGGAATCATCCAAGCTGTTCCACAGATGAACCCCCCTGACAGAAACACATCTACTTATTTAAGCTAGTTCTTATGTTTGCTTTCTGAAAGACAGCTGAACCTCTGAGGTCAGGGATTCTCTCTCGGTTTTGAACCTCTCCCTGGGTTTAAACCTCTCCTGTAGACACCCAGGCAGCATGTGGTTATGAGCTTTATACGTCACAATAGCAGTGTTGAGGTCAACAAGATCGTGCAGTTTTAATGTTTTTAATTGAATAAACAGAGCATTGGTATGGTCATGATAATCCGCATCATTTACAATTCTAATGGCTTTCTTTTGAAGTAAGAACATAGAGTTGATGTTTGATTTGTAATTAATACCCCAGATTTCAACACAATAATTTAGATATGGGAGCACGAAATAATTATGTAACATGTTAAGAGCCTTTTGATTTACAGAGTTTTTAATTTTATGTAACATAGCAATAATTTTTGCCATCTTTGTCTTGAGTACATTTATGTAAAGTTTCCAATTTAACTTATCATCTATACAGATTCCCAAAAATGTTGTTGAATACATCCTTTCTATCTCCATATCATCAATTCTTATAGGAAACTGTATGTTATTTTTCCTATTTCCAAAAATGATATATTTTGTTTTATTTAGGTTGATTGATAGTTTATTGGCATCAAACCATTGCTTTAGTATGTGGAGTTCACTCTCTACAGCAGTGGTTCTTAACCTTGTTGGAGGTACTGAACCCCACCAGTTTCATATGCGCATTCACCGAACCCTTCTTTAGTGAAAAATAAAAAAAATTTTTTTTTCAAATTCAAGAAAAAGTCATGTTTTTTTACTGGTGCACAAAATGAACATCACCATGTTCAAAGAACAAAACCAACACAGTGCATGAACTCACAACAAATTACACATCTTACACACATTACCATCTAACCAATCTGGCGCCCTAGGCAAGATTTTAGGTGGCGCCCCCCCACATCGGCAGTGAAGTGTACATACTCACAAGAAACCGAATAGCTTTGTCTTTGACCTTTTTTTTTACTTAAAGAAAGCACATTAACATATTATATGAGAATGTTATGTTATGATTATCTTTAACCGAATCACAGCAGTGCTCAAATTAAAAAACAGCATTCCCTCTCATGTGATATTGCTTAATTAACATTAATGATGTGCACTTTAACAACTAGGCTTACAACTATACCTAATATAGAAAGGGGTGGAAAAGTGACTATTACCTGCAGGGCAAACATTAGCTAACCAGAAGGCAATAACAATGTAAACAGAAAACACCTATTGAAAAGATCTAATACAAATGTCCCTGAGGAATGTAAGGTGGGAGTACTGTAATTACCTAACGCTACATTATTATTTTCCATAACAATTTAGCCCCCTCCACAATATTAACCCGACGTTAAAACAGAACTAGCTATTTATTGATTAGCAATTGCCGAATCATGTAACATTAGCTTAATGCTAAAAAGCCAGGTTACTATCACATTCTGTAACAGACAAATAATTTCATGTAGGCTGGTCAGGATGCGCTTCTTTTCTCTTTTTTCTTCCCTGGGCACCTGACAGTTTTGGCCGTTTTGACATCTTGTGTTGATTTTTTGATGCGGTGACGTCCATAAACAGTCATGATACGGGAAGGGAGGGGGCGCACCGTGCGGGGGGAGGGAGGGCGTAATGTTGTAACAAATAATATTTATATTAAATAGGCTTTACTTTGCATTTTAATTAACGTGGGATTATTTTTTGTATTTAGAATTTTTTCTTTTTCTTTTCTCCAACATTTGTGGCACTGGCGTGGCGCCCCCTGATGGACGGCGCCCTTAGCATTTGCCTATACGGCCTATGTCACGGGCCGGCCCTGATTACCATGAATTGATTAACGTGGACCCCGACTTAAACAAGTTGAAAAACTTATTGGGGTGTTACCATTTAGTGGTCAATTGTACGGAATATCTACTGTACTGTGCAAACTGTACTGTTTCATATAATGTATTCTCTTCCTTTGCAATCTGCTAGTAAAAGTTTCAATCCATCAATCAAACAACCTGCAAATCAGATGGAAAATTAGAGGGAACATTGTTTGGGGGTATCCATAATACGCCTATAGGGAGAAGTTTTTTCTTACATGATAAGTCGGATGTGTCTTTACCTCCGTGGCGGAGGCTCCGCCGAACCCCTGAGTTAAATGTGCACTCTTTTTTACCATTTGCTATCTTTGGGGTTACTTCCTTCAGGAGCATCAGCTGTGTTTCTCACTTTACACATGGAGGAGAACAGGAGCTGAGCTCATTCACGTATGACTATCATCACCAATAGTCAACATGATCCACAACATCCTCTAGTATACCTTTAAGTCTTTCATATATATATATATATATATATATATATATATATATATATATATATATATATATATATATATATATATATATATATATATATATATATATATATATATATATATATATATATATATATATATATATATATATATATATACACACAGTTGTGCTCATAAGTTTACATACCCTGGGAGAATTTATGATTTCTTGGCCATTCTTCAGAGAATATGAATGATAACACAAAAACCTTTCTTCCACTCATGCTTAATGGTTGTGAGAAGCTATTTATTGGCACTGTGTTTACTCTTTTTAAATCAAAATGACAAAAGAAAGTACCCAAATGACCCTGATCAAAAGTTTACATACCCCAGTGACTTTGATCTGATAACATGCACAGAAGTTGACACAAACAGGTTTGAATGGCTAATCAAGGTTCCAATCCTCACCTGTGACCTGTTTGTTTGAAATTAATGTGTGTGTATAAAAGGTCAGTGAGTTTCTGGGCTTCTGAAAGACCATTGCATCTTTCATCCAGTGTTGCACAAATGTTTCTGGATTCTGAGTCATGGGGAAGGCAAAAGAATTGTCAAAGGATCTGCGAGAAAAGGTAATTGAACTGCATAAAACAGGAAAGGGGTTTAAAAAGAAATCCAAGGAATTGAGAATGCCAATCAGCAGTGTTCAAACGCTGGTTAAGAAGTGGAAAATGAGGGATTCAGGTAGACCAGCAAAGATTTCTGCCACAACTGCCAGGAAAATTGTTTGAGATGCAAAGAAAAATCCACAAATAACTTCAGCTGAAATACAGGACTCTCTGAAAAATTGTGGTGTGGCTGTTTCAAGATGCACAATAAGGAGGCACTTGAAGAAAAATGGGCTGCATTGTCGAGTCGCCAGAAGAAAGCCATTTCTGCGCAAATGTCACAAAGTATCCCGCTTACATTACGCCAAACAGCACAGAGACAAACCTCAAAACTTCTGGAACAAAGTAATTTGGAGCGATGAGACCAAAATTTAACTTTTTGGCCACTCGACCATGCAGCCCATTTTTCTTCAAGTGCCTCCTTATTGTGCATCTTGAAACAGCCACACCACAATTTTTCAGAGAGTCCTGTATTTTAGCTGAAGTTATTTGTGGATTTTTCTTTGCATCTTGAACAATTTTGCTGGCTGTTGTGGCTGAAATATTTGCTGGTCTACCTGAATCCCTCATTTTCCACTTCTTAATCAGCGTTTGAACACTCCTGATTGGCATTCTCAATTCCTTGGATATCTTTTTATACCCCTTTCCTATTTTATGCAGTACAATTACCTTTTCCCGCAGATCCTTTGACAATTATTTTGCCTTCCCCATGACTCAGAATCCAGAAACATCTGTGCAGCACTGGATGAAAGATGCAATGGTCTGTCAGAAGCCCAGAAACTCACTGACCTTTTATACACACACATTAATTACAAACAAACAGGTCACAGGTGAGGATTGGAACCTTGATTAGCCATTCAAACCTGTTTGTGTCAACTTTTGTGCATGTTATCAGATCAAAGTCACTGGGGTATGTAAACTTTTGATCAGGGTCATTTGGGTAATTTCTTTTGTCATTTTGATTTAAAAAGAGTAAACACAGTTGTTTGGCAATAAATAGCTTCTCACAACCATTAAGCATGAGTGGAAGAAAGGTTTTTGTGTTATCATTCATATTCTCTGAAGAATGGCCAAGAAATCATCAATTCTCCCAGGGTATGTAAACTTATGAGCACAACTATGTATATATATGTATATATACATATATATATATATATATATATATATATATATATATATATATATATATATATATATATATATATATATATATATATATATATATATATAAAAGACTTAAAGGTATACTAGAGGATGTTGTGGATCATGTTGACTATTGGTGATGATAGTCATATGTGAATGAGCTCAGCTCCTGTTCTCCTCCATGTGTAAAGTGAGAAACACAGCTGATGCTCCAGAAGGAAGTAACCCCAAAGATAGCAAATGGTAAAAAATAGTGCACATTTAACTTTATAAATACAAAGGACTTTCATGATGCATTTCAGGCTAACTAGCTAACTAAGTAGCAGCATTGTTTTAGAGCGGGAATGTAACATTTTGTCAAACACAGACCTGGTGTAAAGTGGAGCTAATACATTTTACTACAAGCAGTGATGAATACTTACTTTCTTGAAAAATGTTCTATGTCCATTTTGAATCCGTTCACGTTCTTGTTCTGCAGTGCTGTGTGCTACTGTGCTTCGTACACTTGCAGGACCGCAAGCAAGGTTGCAGAGAAAATGCGGACTGGATTTTGAGTGATGTGGGCATTTTCTATATGAACAAGTCCAAGGACCGCAAGCAAGGTCGCAAAGAAAACGTAGACTGGATTTTGAGTGATGTGGGCATTTTCTATATGAACAAGTGGAATGGATTGGATACCGACGCACTAAAGGGGCTCTCTACCTTACGCTATGAAGTGAGGGGAATGAGTGAATAATGACAGGTTATATGATTATTTATTTAAACTCATATTCGGGCCACTTTACAATGAATATGTCGGCATGTATTTGTAAAAAAAATAAAAATAAAAATAAAAATATATATTTTTTTTTTAACACCAAATTATTTAGGGGGGCTTAAGAACATTTTAGGGGGGCTTGAGCCCCCCTAAAATAAGCCTAACAACAAATAATCAAATTTTTGATTGAATGTGTCTAGACATGATCCAGGTGTTCCATAAACACAACTGACATTTATTTTGTTAGATTTTTCTACTTCAATTTCTACAGTTATACAGGCTGGTGAACAACATCACGGAAGACCTGTTGTCAGTGTCACAATGTGGTTTTAGGAAGAACTGGAGCACTCTGGACATGGTGTTCACAACACGGCAGCTTCAGGAGAAGTGTAGGAAGCAGCACCAGGACCCCTTCATTGCTTTGATTGATCTGTCAACAGGGAGCTTCTCTGGAATATCCTCTTGAAGTTCGGCTGCCCACAGAAGTTTGTCAACATCCTAAGGCAATTCCATGAAGGGATGATGTCACGTGTGACTAATGGCTGCCAGGAATCAGAACCCTTTAAGGTGTGCCAGGGATGCGTCCTTGAGAGGATCAAGAAGGGCAGTGGGGTTACCGTCGACTTCCGACTTGATGGGAACCTGTTTAACATCCGGAGGCTACAGTGCAAGTCATTGAACTCCAATACGCAGATGGCTGCGCAGTTGTGGCCCACACACCGGAAGCGCTGCGAGCTACCCTCTCAGCCGCTGCAAGTGCCTATGGCAGACTGGGCCTCTCTGTCAACGTGGCAAAAACCGAGGTAATATGCCAGTGGGCATCCACTCCTCCACCTCATCCACCAACCTTCACCATCGACAATAAACCACTTGCAGTAGTGGACTCTTTCAAATACCTTGGCAGCTTTCTCTCCGACGATTGCAGTATCGACAGGGAGAGTCAAAACAGGATCAAGCAGGTGTCAGCATCTTTTGGCAGACTCAGGGGAAGGGTCTTCCAGAACAAAGACCTTAATCTACATACCAAGGTAGCGGTCTATTTAGCTGTGGTCAAGACGACCCTCCTCTACAGCTGTGAAGCATGGACCCTGTACAGCCGCCACCTCAGGATGCTGGAGGCCTTCCACATCAGGTCCTTACAATGCATCCTGGGGATATCCTAGAAGGACAGAGTCCCTTACACGGAAATACTCTGCAAGACCAACTGCACCAGTGTGGAGGCTACAGTCACCCAGGATGCATGGTTATGCAGATTATCAGGATGCCAGAAGAACGCTTACCATGCAAGGTGCTTTATGGTCAGCTTCATCTTGGTCACCGCTTGGCAGGAGGCCCAAAAAAGCATTATAAAGATCAAATGAAGACTGTCATGAAGAAATGCGGCCTGGAGGACACGGCAGCCCAACGCTCCACCTGGCGGCAGCTCCTCCAACAAGGACTTCATAGGCTTGAGGTGGACCGAGGTGAACAACGAGCCAGGAAGCGTCAAAGAAGGCATGAAGCCGTTGCCACACCCGCACCCCCAGTCAGTGCCTTCACCTGCTCTGTTTGCGGCAGATCATGTGGATCACAGACTGGACTGTTCAGCCACATGAGGACTCACAAAACATAGAGATGGATGGTCGTCATTGATACGATGGACAACCTTAAAGGCGTACTGAAATGACATTTTTTTATTCAAACGGGGATAGCAGATCCATTCTATGTGTCATACTTGATCATTTTGCGATATTGCCATATTTTTGCTGAAAGGATTTAGTAGAGAACATCGACGATAAAGTTCGCAACTTTTGGTCGCTGATAAAAAAAAACCTTGCCTGTACCGGAAGTAGCGTGACGTCACAGGTTGAAGGGCTCCTCACATTTCCCCATTGTTTACACCAGCGGCGAGAGAGATTCGGACCGAGGAAACGACGATTACCCCATTAATTTGAGCGAGGATGAAAGATTTGTGGATAAGGAAAGTGAGAGTGAAGGATTAGAGTGCATTTCAGGACGCCAGGGTGTATCTTTTTTTCGCTCTGACCGTAACTTAGGTACAAGCTGGCTCATTGGATTCCACAATTTCTCCTTTTTCTATTGTGGATCACGGATTTGTATTTTAAACCACCTCGGATACTATATCCTCTTGAAAATGAGAGTCGAGAACGCGAAATGGACATTCACAGTGACTTTTATCTCCACGACAATACATCGGTGAAGCACTTTAGCTTCGGAGCTAACATGATAGCATCGTGCTTAACTGAAGAATCATGCCCTTGACTGGAAGGATAGACAGAAGATCAACAATACTACTATTACTTCTACTATCAGGAGACACCGAACCAAACCCTGGACCTGTAACCACACGGTTAAAGGCCTACTGAAAGCCACTACTACCGACCACGCAGTCTGATAGTTTATATATCAATGATGAAATCTTAACATTGCAACACATGCCAATACGGCAGGGTTAACTTATAAAGTGCAATTTTAAATTTCCCGCTAAACTTCCGGTTGGAAACGTCTCTGTATGATGACGTATGCGCGTGACGTCACGACGGCAACGGAAGTATTCGTACCCAATGTGTCACTATACAAACTGCTCTGTTTTCATCGAACAATTCCACAGTATTCTGGACATCTGTGTTGGTGAATCTTTTGCAATTTGTTTAGTGAACAATAAAGACTGCAAAGAAGAAAGTTGTAGGTGGGATCGGTGTATTAGCGGCTGGCTGCAGCAACACAACAAAGAGGACTTACTTGGATAGCAGACATCTGTGATCGGGTGAAGTCCTTCGTCGCGCCATCGATCGCTGGAACGCAGGGGAGCACGGGTGTTGATGAGCAGATGAGGGCTGGCTGGCGTAGGTGGAGCGCTAATGTTTTTATCATAGCTCTGTGAGGTCCGGTTGCTAAGTTGCTAAGTTAGCTTCAGCGTCGTTAGCAACAGCATTGTTAAGCTTTGCCAGGCTGAGAATTATTAAACGTGTAGTTACATGTCCATGGTTTAATAGTATTGTTGATCTTCTGTCTATCCTTCCAGTCAGGGATTTATTTATTTAGTTTCTATCTGCATTTGAGCCAGATGCTATCACGTTAGCTCAGTAGCTAAAGAGCTTCGCTGATGTATTGTCGTGGAGATAAAAGTCACTGTGAATGTCCATTTCGCGTTCTCGACTCTCATTTTCAAGAGGATATAGTATCCGAGGTGGTTTAAAATACAAATCCGTGATCCACAATAGAAAAAGGAGAGAGTGTGGAATCCAATGAGCCAGCTTGTACCTAAGTTACGGTCAGAGCGAAAAGAGATACGTCCTGCACTGCACTCTAGTCCTTCACTCTCACGTTCCTCATCCACGAATCTTTCATCCTCGCTCAAATTAATGGGGTAATCGTCGCTTTCTCGGTCCGAATCTCTCTCACTGCATTGTAAACAATGGGGAAATGTGAGGAGCCCTTCCTCCTGTGACGTCACGCTACTTCCGGTACAGGCAAGGCTTTTTTTTATCAGCGACCAAAAGTTGCGAACTTTATCGTCGATGTTCTCTACTAAATCCTTTCAGCAAAAATATGGCAATATCGCGAAATGATCAAGTATGACACATAGAATGGATCTGCGATCCCCGTTTCAATAAAAAAAAATTCATTTCAGTAGGCCTTTTAACAAGTAAGCAAGTGGAGCATGTTTAGCTATTCCTCGTCCTGCAGGGATGATACTTGTAAGAAACGTACTATATTTGTCGCCATGGAGGGGAGGATTAGTGATTTAGAAGCAGCTAAAACACTACCGACTACCCCCGGATGTTAGCTGCTGGCTAGCTAACGGCTAACAACTCTTGTAGCTTCAACTTTATCGTTAGTTTTTAAGCCAAAATGCCTCAATTCTTCCTTTATCATCATCACACTGTTTCTGTTTGTAAGTACTCTGTGCGTCACCTAACATCACCCTCTGTTCGTTTTACCGGCAACGTCACAAACCGTTTCCAAGTTAAAGCATACTTGCCAACCTTGAGACCTCCGATATCGGGAGGCGGGGGGCGTGGTTGGGGCGTGGCTAAGGGCGTGGTTAAGAAGAGAGTATATTTACAGCTAGAATTCACCAAATCAAGTATTTCATATATATAAATAATATATATATATGTCTTAATTAGATTATCCAAAAAATAGTGCTCGATACCGTGGTAGAGCGTAATATGTATGTGTGGGAAAAAATCACAAGACTATTTCATCTCTACAGGCCTGTTTCATGAGGGGTTTCCTCAATCCTCAGGAGATTTTAAAATCTCCTGAGGATTGAGGAAACCCCTCATGAAACAGGCCTGTAGAGATGAAATAGTCTTGTGATTTTTTCCCACACATACATAAATTATATATATATATATATATATATATATATATATATATATATATATATATATATATATATATATATATATATATATTTTTTTTAAATTTTTTTAATTTATTTTTTTTTTAAATTTATTTATTTATTTTTGTAATTTATTTATTTTATTATACATATAAATAAAATACTTGAATTTCAGTGTTCTGCAGGCTATCCAGTAAATGGCAGTATTGTCCCGTTTAAGAGTGTCACAACATTGCTGTTTACTGCAGACGAACTGCTTTACGGTAGACTAAACGTGACTGCTGTTGTTGTGTGTTGTTACCGCGCTGGGAGGGCGTTAATGAAACTGCCTAACAATAAACCCACATAAGAAACCAAGAACTCTCTCTCCTTGTTGTGCACTCTACTCTCTAAAAGCCGTAGATGTTATGACGTCATTGGGCAGGCAAGCTGTTTATATTGTGGGAAAGCGGACGTAAGAACGGCTGTCCCCACTCAGGTCCGCATTGAGCTGGAGGGGGCGTGGCCTCCAGCTCCGGCTGAATACCGGGAGTTTGTCGGGAGAGGCGCTGAATACCGGGATTCTCCCGCTAAAAACGGGAGGGTTGGCAAGTATGAGTTAAAGTGAACTCACATTTGAAAACATTTTGTCGATTAGTTTGAGCACTGCTGCCACCTAGCGGCAGGACTGCGTGTCATTCCAGTATGAATGAAAACGCTCCGAGTACACATAACCACACCTTATATGGACTTCCTAAAGATGTCGCATGAAAAATGTCGACGTTCTGATGGAAATCTCCTGACCGACCATGCGTGACATTTACTTACTTATTTGCTCATGATATGACACTTCCACACCAGCAGGGTCTCAAAGTCTCAGTTTTTTATGGCCCCCTTCCTGACGACGTATGTAGCGTCATTGCAGCCTGAGCACCCTGGGAGGCTAATAGTTAAATATAATATGGCAATCTTAAATCTGTCTAGGTCAGGGAAATACAACAAAACTGTTTTGGGGGCCACACATCCAAAAAAGCTAGGGGCCAGGGGCCCGGACCTCCTTGATTTGATTTTGGTCTACAGTGGAACCTCTCTTCAGCGTGTGAGCATTTTCTGTGTTTTGCCATATTTCTAACTCAGTATGAGTCCCAAAAACTCAATAGACCAGCGTGGAAAGAAGGAGGGATTTGCTGTGGACTTAGAAAATGAGTACATTAATGTCTGTCTGCTCCTTCCTCTCCAGCCCACTCCTCCTTTGTCGATGTTAATGTGAGTGGATTGAACCTTTTCAATGTTTATTATTGTAGCAATATGCTCGTTAAAGTGGAGGATTTTTCTGATGTCTGATCGTTTGTGAGGGCACCAAAGGGTTTTGCTTCTTTCCTCCACTTTGTTATTATGTGACATTTCTTATCGACATGTCTCCACCTGTGCTGATTGGCTGCTGCTCCTCACCGTCCTGCATTCCTTCCTCACGTCGCTGTCCAGCTGAGTGTGTGTGTGTGTGTGTGTGTGTGTGTGTGTGCAGTCACAGTGTAGAACACTAATAAGCCAAACCACAAACCATATATCAACACAATGCACCGTGTCTAGCTCCGCCCCCTTGGTCCTGCACGTCATGGTACCAATTACATTTTGTCATGCGCCAATTGGTACCCTAAGTTAGTGTGTTGTCACTTTTTGGTAATTGCATGTAGTGTGTATTCACTTTATGGTACCCTAATGTAGTGTGTATTCACTTTTTGGTACTATCATGTCGTTGGTCATCACTTTTTGGTACTCGTCATTTTTTGGTACCCCCATTTAGTGTGTAGTCACATTTTGGTACCCCCATCTGGTGTGTTGTCAATTTATGGTACCCTCATGTAGTGTGTAGTCACTTTTTGGTACCCTAATGTAGTGTGTAGTCACTTTTTGGTACCCTAGTGTATTGTAAAGTCACTTTTTGAGACCCTAATTTATTGTGTAGTCACTTTTTGGTACCCTCATGTGGTGTGTAGTCACTTTTTGGTACCCCCATGTAGTGTGTAGTCACTATATGTTACCCTAATGTAGTGTGTAGTCACTTTTTGGTACTCTCATGTAGTGTGTAGTCACTTTTTGGTACTCTCATGTAGTGTGTAGTCACTTTCTGTTACCCTAATGTAGTGTGTAGTCACTTTTTGGTATCCCCATGTAGTGTGTATAGTCACTTTTTGGTACTCTCATGTAGTGTGTAGTCACTTTTTGGTACTCTCATGTAGTGTGTAGTCACTTTATGTTACCCTAATGTAGTGTGTAGTCACTTTTTGGTATCCCCATGTAGTGTGTATAGTCACTTTTTGGTGCCCTCATGTAGTGTGTAGTCACTTTATGGTACCTTAACGTAGTGTGTCGTCACTTTATGGTACTCTCATATAGTGTGTAGTCACTTTTTGGTGCCCTCATGTAGTGTGTAGTCACTTTTTGGTACTCTCATGTAGTGTGTAGTCACTTTTTGGTACCCTCATGTGGTGTGTAGTCACTTTTTGGTACCCCCATGTAGTGTGTAGTCACTATATGTTACCCTAATGTAGTGTGTAGTCACTTTTTGGTACTCTCATGTAGTGTGTAGTCACTTTTTGGTACTCTCATGTAGTGTGTAGTCACTTTATGTTACCCTAATGTAGTGTGTAGTCACTTTTTGGTATCCCCATGTAGTGTGTATAGTCACTTTTTGGTGCCCTCATGTAGTGTGTAGTCACTTTATGGTACCTTAACGTAGTGTGTCGTCACTTTATGGTACTCTCATATAGTGTGTAGTCACTTTTTGGTGCCCTCATGTAGTGTGTAGTCACTTTATGGTACCCTAACGTAGTGTGTAATCACTTTTTGGTACCCTCATGTGAAGTGAAGTGAAGTGAATTACATTTATATAGCGCTTTTTCTCAAGTGACTCAAAGCGCTTTACATAGTGAAACCCAATATCTAAGTTACATTTAAACCAGTGTGGGTGGCACTGGGAGCAGGTGGGTAAAGTGTCTTGCCCAAGGACACAACGGCAGTGACTAGGATGGCGGAAGCGGGGATCGAACCTGCAACCCTCGAGTTGCTGGCACGGCCGCTCTACCAACCGAGCTATACCGCCCATATTAGTGTGTAGTCACTTTTTGGTACTCTCATGTAGTCTGTAGTCACTTTTTGGTACCCTAATGTAGTGTGTAGTCACTTTTTGGTACCCTAGTGTATTGTAAAGTCACTTTTTGAGACCCTAATTTATTGTGGAGTCACTTTTTGGTACCCCCATGTAGTGTGTAGTCACTTTTTGGTACCCTCATGTGGTGTGTAGTCACTTTTTGGTACCCCCATGTAGTGTGTAGTCACTTTTTGGTACCCTCATGTGGTGTGTAGTCATTTTCTGGTAACCCCATGTAGTGTGTAGTCACTATATGTTACCCTAATGTAGTGTGTAGTCACTTTTTGGTACCCTCATGTGGTGTGTAGTCATTTTCTGGTAACCCCATGTAGTGTGTAGTCACTATATGTTACCCTAATGTAGTGTGTAGTCACTTTTTGGTACTCTCATGTAGTGTGTAGTCACTTTTTGGTACTCTCATGTAGTGTGTAGTCACTTTATGTTACCCTAATGTAGTGTGTAGTCACTTTTTGGTATCCCCATGTAGTGTGTATAGTCACTTTTTGGTGCCCTCATATAGTGTGTAGTCACTTTATGGTACCTTAAAAGCCTACTGAAACCCACTACTACCGACCACGCAGTCTGATAGTTTATATATCAATGATGAAACCTTAACATTATAACACATGCCAATACGGCCGGGTTAACTTATAAAGTGACATTTTAAATTTGCCGCTAAACTTCCGGTTCGAAACGCCTCTGAGGATGACGTATGCGCGTGACGTAGACCGGCGAACACGGGTATGCCTTCCACATTGAAGCCAATAGGAAAAAGCTCTGTTTTCATTTCATAATTCCACAGTATTCTGGACATCTGTGTTCGTGAATCTGTTGCAATCATGTTCATTGCATTATGGAGAAAGAAGCTGAGCAAGCAAAGAAGAAAGTTGTCGGTGCGAAATGGACGTATTTTTCGAACGTAGTCAGCAACAACAGTACACAGCCGGCGCTTCTTTTTTTACATTCCCGAAAGATGCAGTCAAGATGGAAGAACTCGGATAACAGAGACTCTAACCAGGAGGACTTTTGACTTGGATACACAGACGCCTGTAGAGAACTGGGACAACACAGACTCTTACCAGGATTACTTTGATTTGGATGACAATACTCACGTGCTACTGTGAGTATGCAGCTTTGGCTTCTAAACATTTGATCGCTTGACCGTATGTGCGCAACTTTTTTTTGCGTATGTACGTAACTTTTTTAAAATATATAAGCTTTATGAACCTTGGGTTAGGTGAACGGTCTTTTGGGCTGAGTGATTGTGTGTGTTGATCAGGTGTTTGAATTGTATTGGCGTGTTCTATGGAGCTAGGAGCTAGCAGAGGAGCTAGGAGTTAGCATAACAAAGACGTAGGTGTTTTTATGCAGGATTAATTTGTGTCATATTAAATATAAGCGTGGTTGTGTTGTGGCTAATAGAGTAAATATATGTCTTGTGTTTATTTACTGTTTTAGTCATTCCCAGCTGAATACCAGGTACCGTGAGTATGCAGCCTTGGCTGCTAAACATTTGATAGCTTGACCGTATGTGCGCGTCACGTACGTAACTTTTAAAAAATATATCAACTTTATGAACCTTGGGTTAGGTGAACGGTCTTTTGGGCGGAGTGATTGTGTGTGTTGATCAGGTGTTTGAATTGTATTGGCGTGTTCTATGGAGCTAGCATAGGAGCTAGGAGCTAGCATAACAAGCACGCAGGTGTTTTTATGCAGGATTAATTTGTGGCATATTAAATATAAGCCTGGTTGTGTTGTGGCTAATAGAGTATATATATGTCTTGTGTTTATTTACTGTTGTAGTCATTCCCAGCTGAATATCAGGTCACCCCCGCCTCTCACAGCATCTTCCCTATCTGAATAGCTTCAACTCCCCACTAGTCCTTCACTTGCACTTTACTCATCCACAAATCTTTCATCCTCGCTCAAATTAATGGGGAAATTGTCGCTTTCTCGGTCCGAATCTCTCTCACTTCATGCGGCCATCATTGTAAACAATAGGGAACTTTGTGTATATGTTCAACTGACTACGTCACGCTACTTCCGGTAGGTGCAAGCCTTTTTTTTTATCAGATACCAAAAGTTGCAATCTTTATCGTCGTTGTTCTATACTAAATCCTTTCAGCAAAAATATGGCAATATCGCGAAATGATCAAGTATGACACATAGAATAGATCTGCTATCCCCGTTTAAATAAAAAAATTAATTTCAGTAGGCCTTTAACGTAGTGTGTCGTCACTTTATGGTACTCTCATATAGTGTGTAGTCACTTTTTAGTGCCCTCATGTAGTGTGTAGTCACTTTATGGTACCCTAACGTAGTGTGTAATCACTTTTTGGTACCCTCATGTAGTGTGTAGTCACTTTTTGGTAGTGTGTAGTCACTTCTTGGTGCTCTCATGTAGTGTGTAGTCACTTTTTGGTACTCTCATGTAGTCTGTAGTCACTTTTTGGTACCCTAAAGTAGTGTGTAGTCACTTTTTGGTACCCTCATGTAGTGTGTAGTCACTTTATGGTACCCTAACGTAGTGTGTAATCACTTTTTGGTACCCTCATGTAGTGTGTAGTCACTTTTTGGTACCCTCATGTAGTGTGTAGTCACTTTTTGGTACCCTCATGTAGTGTGTAGTCACTTTTTGGTAGTGTCTAGTCACTTCTTGGTGCTCTCATGTAGTGTGTAGTCACTTTTTGGTACTCTCATGTAGTCTGTAGTCACTTTTTGGTACCCTAAAGTAGTGTGTAGTCACTTTTTGGTACCCTCATGTAGTGTGTAGTCACTTTATGGTACCCTCATGTAGTGTGTAATCACTTTTTGGTACCCTCATGTAGTGTGTAGTCACTTTTTGGTACCCTCATGTAGTGTGTAGTCACTTTTTGGTACCCTCATGTAGAGTGTAGTCACATTTTGGTACCCTCATGTAGTGTTAAATAACAACTTCACAGTGAAGTAAAGTCATCTACTGGAGAGTTTGGAGCAGATAGACGCTCAGGTGGATTTTATTTTTTATTTTTTTCCCCGCGCATGCGTACTAGGTTGCGTTGCGCTGGCGGACGGAGGGGTGTGGGGGTCTTAAACGGTGGCATTGTTGTGTGTGGACACGGATAAGGTTAGGTGGGATTTACACTAGATAACCTTATCCGGGTTAGTATAAACGGGGCCTAATTATTTTCTGGCCCCCCAAACCTCTCCCTAACCACACACACACACACACACACACACACACACACACACACACACACACACACACACACACACACACACACACACACACACACACACACACACGAGTATAGTGTTCTTCTAAGATGCCATTGAAACATAACTAGCAGGTTTGGACGTGCATTTATCTTTTTTTTCTCATCTTCTAGTGCCATTGATGCCTTCCTGCCTCCGATGGAGAGATTGTGTTATCAGAGGGGCCCCGGAGCCGGCCCCCCGTCGCTGATGGACCGATAAGAACCTCCACAAGTTCCACGGCACACACAAGGTGTGTTCTTGAACTTGCGGCGACAACATTCCTGCTCAGGTTGTGTTGACTACTCTCGTTTTAAACTATGAAACCACACTCTAAATGAAGTGTTCTTCAAACACATGAAATTCAAAGTGCTTTTTAATAACACCAACTAAACACTAAATTTAAAAACGTTTTTAAAACACTAATTTACACACCGAATTAAAGGTGTTTTTTAAAAACAGT
Source organism: Entelurus aequoreus (assembly GCF_033978785.1). Lineage (NCBI taxonomy): Eukaryota > Metazoa > Chordata > Actinopteri > Syngnathiformes > Syngnathidae > Entelurus > Entelurus aequoreus. The sequence continues at coordinate 17,311,907 of NC_084741.1, read as the reverse complement.
AAATAAATTGTTTCTAAGAACTTTAAATTAAAAGTGTTTTTAAAAGCATTACATTAAAAGTTATTTAGAAAAACAACAATTTACACACTAAATTAAAGGCCTACTGAAATGATTTTTAAAAATTTAAACGGGGATAGCAGATCCATTCTGTGTCATACTTGATCATTTCGCGATATTGCCATATTTTTGCTGAAAGGATTTAGTAGAGAACAACGACGATAAAGTTTGCAACTTTTGGTCGCTGATAAAAAAAAGCCTTGCCTGTACCGGAAGTAGCGTGACGTCACAAGCTGGAGTGCTGCTCACATCTGCACATTGTTTACAATGCAGCGAGAGCGATTCGGACCGAGAAAGCGACGATTACCCCATTAATTTGAGCCAGGATGAAAGATTTGTGGATGAGTAAAGTGAGAGTGAAGGATTAGAGTGCAGTGCAGGACGTATCTTTTTTTGCTCTGACCGTAACTTAGGTACAAGGGTTCATTGGATTCCACACTCTCTCCTTTTTCTATTGTGGATCACGGATTTGTATTTTAAACCACCTCGGATACTATATCCTCTTGAAAATGAGAGTCGAGAACGCGAAATGGACATTCACAGTGACTTTTATCTCCACGACAATACATTGGCGAAACACTTTAGCTACAAAGCTAATGTGATAGCATTGTGCTTAAATGCAGATAGAAACACAAGAAATAAGCCCCTGACTGGAAGGATAGACAGAAAATCAACAATACTATTAAACCATGGACATGTAACTACACGGTTAATTCTTTCCAGCTTGGCGAAGCTTAACAATGATGTTGCTAACGACGCCATTGAAGCTAACTTAGCAACGGGACCTCACAGAGCTATGATAAAACATTAGCGCTCCACCTACGCCAGCCAGCCCTCATCTGCTCATCAACACCCGTGCTCACCTGCGTTCCAGCGATAGATGGAAGGACGAAGGACTTCACCCGATCATCCGTGTGGTCGGCGGCTAGCGTCGGCTAGCGCGTCTGCTATCCGAGTCAAAGTCCTCCTGGTTGTGTTGCTACAGCCAGCCGATAATACACCGATCCCACCTTCAGCTTTCTTCTTTGCAGTCTTCATTGTTCATTAAACAAATTGCAAAAGATTTCACCAACGCAGATGTCCAGAATACTGTGGAATTTTGAGATGAAAACAGAGCTTTTTTGTATTGGATTCAAAGGTGTACCAATACTTCCGTTTAACTAGTGACATCACACGCATACGTCATCATACATAGACGTTTTCAACCGGAAGTTTAGCGGGAAATTTAAATTGCACTTTATAAGTTAACCCGGCCGTATTGGCATGTGTTGCAATGTTAAGATTTCATCATTGATATATAAACTATCAGACTGCGTGGTCGGTAGTAGTGGCTTTCAGTAGGCCTTTAAGTGTTTTTTAAAAACACTAAGATAATAGTGTTTGTTAGAACACTAAATTAAGAGTGTTTTCAAAAGCACTATATCAGTGACGTGCGGTGAGGTTCATGGCTGGTGAGGCACTGACTTCATCACAGTCAGATTTACAAACATATGAACCCTAAAGAGTATCTTATTCACCATTTGATTGGAAGCAGTTAACGGGTTATGTTTAAAAGCTCATACCAGCATTCTTCCCTGCTTGGCCCTCAGCATCAAGGGTTGGAATTGGGGGTTAAATCACCAAAAATTATTCCCGGGCGCGGCGCCGCTGCTGCCCGCTGTTCCCCCTCACCTCCCAGGGGGTGAGCAAGGTGATGGGTCAAATGCAGAGGACACATTTCATTACACCTAGTGTGTGTGTGACAATCATTGGTACTTTAACTTAACTTTAACTTTACACATACAAACTGTAGCACACAAAAAAGCACATTTAATAAAAAAAAACGTTATTATGGTCTTACCTTTACTTGTAAATGAAGTCCATACGCCGCTCCTTTTGAACAAAAGCATCGATAACTTGTTTATAGAAGTCTTCCTTATCTTTCTTCAGTTTTAAAAGTCTCTCTGTCTCGATGGAGATCTTCCTTTAGTTATTACCTCCTGCTTCAATTGAAAGTCCAGTTTAGAAAACGGTTTTATTTTAGATATGTAATCCTCCATGTTAATAGTCCAGGCGAGAGGAAAAAACAAACAATCGCAAACTGTTGCTGCTTGTTGTCACTTTTCTGCAGCCGAGTAGTCGCATAAATGATCTCTGGGATCACTAGCGCCCTCTACCACCAGGAGGCGGGATTACTGCGAGCCTCACCCAGTGCGTCTTTTGCAGCCGTTTTATGATCACTCAGCACAAGAAATACGTTACACACATACAGTTGTTGACACAATACACTGTACATTATATACCTCAGCTAACTCAACTATGGAAATGTATAGTATAATTCATATAGCAATACAGTCTCACTGCACAGCAGGCCAGCAGTTAGCCGAGTCATTGCGCAATCCATGGCGAGGCTCAACTTGCTGGTGACTCACCGCAAGTCTCTTCTCAGTATTTGAACGGCAAATGTGAAAATTCAGCGATTTTAAATAAAAAATAATCTAAAACTGGTGAAGTTAAATGGAAAATAACTTTATAGTATAATCACTGGATACATATAACAATTTAATTTTTTTTTTTCTTTTTACAATTTTTTTCTTTCCATGATGGCGCGTGAGGCCCCGCCTCACCTGACTGCACGTCACTGCACTATATTAAGTGTTTTTAAAAGTGCTATATTTAAAGATCTTTGAAAAACACTAATTTACACATTAAATTAAAAGTGTTTTTTAAAAGCACTATATAAAAAGTTATTTGAAAAACAAAAATGTACACTATAAATTTAAAGTGTTAAACACAAAATTAATAGTTTGTAAGAACACTCAATGTTTTTTAAAAGGGCTATAATTAAAGTTCTTTGAAAAACACTAATTTACACAGTAAATTAAAAGTGTTTTTAAAAAAACTCTAAATTGGTATAGTTTTTAAAAACACCAGATAGTGTTTGTAAGCATACTCGATTAAGATTGTTGTAAAAAGCACTATATTAAAGGCCTACTGAAATGAATTTTTTTTATTTAAACGGGAATAGCAGATCCATTCTATGTGTCATACTTGATCATTTCGCGATATTGCCATATTTTTGCTGAAAGGATTTAGTAGAGAACAACGACGATAAAGATCGCAACTTTTGGTATCTGATAAAAACAACCCTTGCCCATACCGGAAGTAGCGTGACGTCGCAAGACAAAGGATTCCTCACAATTCCGCTTTGTTTACAATGGAGCAAGAGACATTCGGACCGAGAAAGCAACGATTACCCCATTAATTTGAGCGAAAAAATGAAAGATTCGTGGATGAAGAACTTTAGAGTGAAGGACTAGAGTGTAGTGCGGGGTGTATCTTTTTTCGCTCTGACCGTAACTTAGGTACAAGCTGGCTCATTGGATTCCACACTTTCTCCTTTTTCTATTGTGGATCACGGATTTGTATTTTAAACCACCTCGGATACTATATCCTCTTGAAAATGAGAGTCGAGAACGCGAAATGGACATTCACAGTGACTGAACATGTAAATACACGGTTAATAATTTTCAGTTTGGCGAAGCTAAAAAAAATAGAAGCTAACTTAGCTACGGGGCTAACGTGATAGCATCAGTCTCAAATGCAGATAGAAACTAAATTAAAAAAAACCCTGACTGGAAGGATAGACAGAAGATCAACAATACTATTAAACCATGAACATGTAAATACACGGTTAATAATTTTCAGCTTGGCGAAGCTAAAAAAAATAGAAGCTAACTTAGCTACGGGGCTAACGTGATAGCATCAGTCTCAAATGCAGATAGAAACTAAAAAAAAACCCTGACTGGAAGGATAGACAGAAGATCAACAATACTATTAAACCATGAACATGTAAATACACAGTTAATCATTTTCAGCTTGGCGAAGCTAAAAAAATAGAAGCTAACTTAGATGCGGCGGCGGGCGTTGTATGCTTTTGACGACACCCCGGCCGCCATCAGAGTCGGCAAGAAACGTATATTTCCCCAAAGTTACGTACGTGACATGCACATATCGACACGCACGTACGGGCAAGCGATCAAATGTTTGGAAGCCAAAGCTGTACTCACCGTAGTGCGTCTGCTATCCTGCTCCAAACACAACACAACCTCCTGGTGTTGGTGTTGCTAAAGCCAGCCGCTAATACACCGATCGCACCTACAACTTTCTTATTTGCAGTCTCCATTGTTCATTAAACAAATTGCAAAAGATTCACCAACACAGATGTCCAGAATACTGTGGAATTTTGTCGAAGAAAACAGAGGTATTTATATGGGTCCAAACACTTCCCTTGACCTCGTGACGTCACGTGCAAACGTCATCATACCGCGACGTTTTCAAGCGGAAGTTTCGCTGGAAATTTAAAATGTCACTTTATAAGTTAATCCGGCCGTATTGGCATGTGTTGCAATGTTAAGATTTCATCATTGATATATAAACTATCAGACTGCGTGGTCGGTAGTAGTGGGTTTCAGTAGGCCTTTAAGTGTTTAAAAAAATACTATATTTAAAGTTCTTTGAAAAACACCAATTTACACACTAAATTCAAAGTGTTTTTAAAAAACGCTAAATTCATATTGTTTTTAAAAACACTATATTAATAGTGTTTGTAAGAACACTAAATTAAAGGCCTACTGAAACCCACTACTACCGACCACGCAGTCTGATAGTTTATATATCAATGATGAAATCTTAACATTATAACACATGCCAATACGGCCGGGTTAACTTATAAAGTGACATTTTAAATTTGCCGCTAAACTTCCGGTTCGAAACGCCTCTGAGGATGACGTATGTGCGTGACGTAGACCGGCGAACACGGGTATGCCTTCCACATTGAAGCCAATACGAAAAAGCTCTGTTTTCATTTCATAATTCCACAGTATTCTGGACATCTGTGTTCGTGAATCTGTTGCAATCATGTTCATTGCATTATGGAGAAGGAAGCTGAGCAAGCAAAGAAGAAAGTTGTCGGTGCGAAATGGACGTATTTTTCGAACGTAGTCAGCAACAACAGTACACAGCCGGCGCTTCTTTGTTTACATTCCCGAAAGATGCAGTCAAGATGGAAGACCTCGGATAACAGAGACTCTAACCAGGAGGACTTTTGACTTCGATACACAGACGCCTGTAGAGAACTGGGACAACACAGACTCTTACCAGGATTACTTTGATTTGGATGACAAAGACGCAGACGTGCTACTGTGAGTATGCAGCTTTGGCTTCTAAACATTTGATCGCTTGACCGTATGTGCGCAACTTTTTTTTGCGTATGTACGTAACTTTTTAAAAATATATAAGCTTTATGAACATTGGGTTAGGTGAACGGTCTTTTGGGCTGAGTGATTGTGTGTGTTGATCAGGTGTTTGAATTGTATTGGCGTGTTCTATGGAGCTAGGAGCTAGCAGAGGAGCTAGGAGCTAGCATAACAAACACGCAGGTGTTTTTATGCAGGATTAATTTGTGGCATATTAAATATAAGCCTGGTTGTGTTGTGGCTAATAGAGTATATATATGTCTTGTGTTTATTTACTGTTGTAGTCATTCCCAGCTGAATATCAGGTCACCCCCGGCTCTCACAGCATCTTCCCTATCTGAATAGCTTCAACTCCCCACTAGTCCTTCACTTGCACTTTACTCATCCACAAATCTTTCATCCTCGCTCAAATTAATGGGGAAATTGTCGCTTTCTCGGTCCGAATCTCTCTCACTTCATGCGGCCATCATTGTAAACAATAGGGAACTTTGCGTATATGTTCAACTGACTACGTCACGCTACTTCCGGTAGGTGCAAGCCTTTTTTTTATCAGATACCAAAAGTTGCAATCTTTATCGTCGTTGTTCTATACTAAATCCTTTCAGCAAAAATATGGCAATATCGCGAAATGATCAAGTATGACACATAGAATAGATCTGCTATCCCCGTTTAAATAAAAATAATTCATTTCAGTAGGCCTTTAAGAGTGTTTTTAAAAGCACTATATTAAGTGTTTTTAAAAGCGCAATATTTAAAGTTCTTTGAAAAACAATAATTTACACATTAAATTAAAAGGGTTTTTAAAAACACTAAATTGATAGTGTTTTTAAAAACATTAGCTCTTCTCTCCACTGTGATTTGTCGATTCTTACATACCTGAGAGCGCCATTAATGTAAGTAATATATATAAGTGGGACAGTATTGACATTCAAAATTGCATCAGATGTGAGAGATAACATCAGATGTTTAAGTGGGTCAGTATTGACAGTCAAAGTTGCATGAGATGTGAGAGATGACATCAGCTGTGTAAGTGGGACAGTATTGACAGTCAAAGTTGCATCAGGCGTGAGGGATGACATCAGATGTGTAAGTGGGACAGTATTGACAGTCAAAGTTGCATCAGATGAGAGGGATGACATCAGCTGTGTAAGTGGGACAGTATTGACAGTCAAAGTTGCATCCGATGTGAGGGGTGACATCAGATGTGTAAGTGGGACAGTATTGACAGTCAAAGTTGCATCAGACGTGAGGGATGACATCAGATTTGTTAGTGGGACAGTATTGACAGTCAAAGTTGCGTCAGACGTGAGAGATGACATCAGATGTGTAAGTGGGACAGTATTGACAGTCAAACTTGCATCAGATATGAGATATGACTTCTGATGTGTAAGTGGGACAGTATTGACAGTCAAACTTGCATCAGATATGAGATATGACATCAGATGTATAAGTGGGACAGTATTGACAGTCAAAGTTGCATCAGATATGAGATATGACATCAGATGTATAAGTGGGACAGTATTGACAGTCAAAGTTGCATCCGATGTGAGGGGTGACATCAGATGTGTAAGTGGGACAGTATTGACAGTCAAAGTTGCATCAGACGTGAGGGATGACATCAGATTTGTTAGTGGGACAGTATTGACAGTCAAAGTTGCGTCAGACGTGAGAGATGACATCAGATGTGTAAGTGGGACAGTATTGACAGTCAAACTTGCATCAGATATGAGATATGACTTCTGATGTGTAAGTGGGACAGTATTGACAGTCAAACTTGCATCAGATATGAGATATGACATCAGATGTATAAGTGGGACAGTATTGACAGTCAAAGTTGCATCAGATATGAGATATGACATCAGATGTATAAGTGGGACAGTATTGACAGTCAAAGTTGCATCAGATGTGAGATATGACTTCTGATGTGTAAGTGGGACAGTATTGACAGTCAAAGTTGTATCATATGTGAGGGATGACATCAGATGTGTAAGTGGGACAGCATTGACGGTCAAAGTTGTTTACATTAAATAAGGATATTTTCAAATAGTGTATTTTTGTGTATTTTGTGCTTTCGTCCACATAAAAACTAGGACAGTATTGACAGTCAAAGTTGCATCAGGCGTGAGGGATGACATCAGCTGTGTAAGTGGGACAGTATTGACAGTCAAAGTTGCATCAGATGTGAGGGATGACATCAGATGTGTAAGTGGGACAGTATTGCCAGTCAAAGTTGCATCAGATGTGAGATATGACATCAGATATGTAAGTGGGACAGTATTGAGAGTCAAATTTGCATCAGGCGTGAGGGATGACATCAGATGTATAAGTGGGACAGTATTAACAGTCAAAGTTGCATCAGGCGTGAGAGATGACACCAGATGTGTAAGTGGGACAGTATTGACAGTCAAAGTTGCATCCGATGTGAGGGGTTACATCAGATGTGTAAGTGGGACAGTATTGACAGTCAAACTTGCATCAGATATGAGATATGACATCAGATGTATAAGTGGGACAGTATTGACAGTCAAAGTTGCATCAGATGTGAGGGATGATTTTAGCTGTGTAAGTGGGACAGTATTGACAGTCAAAGTTGCATCAGATGTGAGGGATGACTTTAGCTGTGTAAGTGGGACAGTATTGACAGTCAAAGTTGCATCAGATGTGAGGGATGACTTTAGCTGTGTAAGTGGGACAGTATTGACAGTCAAAGTTGCATCCGATGTGAGGGATGACATCAGATGTGTAAGTGGGACAGTATTGACAGTCAAAGTTGCATCAGACGTGAGGGATGACATCAGATTTGTTAGTGGGACAGTATTGACAGTCAAAGTTGCATCAGATGTGAGGGATGACTTTAGCTGTGTAAGTGGGACAGTATTGACAGTCAAAGTTGCATCAGATGTGAGGGATGACTTTAGCTGTGTAAGTGGGACAGTATTGACGGTCAAAGTTGCATCCGATGTGAGGGATGACATCAGATGTGTAAGTGGGACAGTATTGACGGTCAAAGTTGCATCCGATGTGAGGGGTGACATCAGATGTGTAAGTGGGACAGTATTGACAGTCAAACTTGCATCAGATGTGAGATATGACATCAGATGTATAAGTGGGACAGTATTGACAGTCAAAGTTGCATCAGATGTGAGGGATGACTTTAGCTGTGTAAGTGGGACAGTATTGACAGTCAAAGTTGCATCCGATGTGAGGGATGACATCAGATGTGTAAGTGGGACAGTATTGACAGTCAAAGTTGCATCAGACGTGAGGGATGACATCAGATTTGTTAGTGGGACAGTATTGACAGTCAAAGTTGCATCAGATGTGAGGGATGACTTTAGCTGTGTCAGTGGGACAGTATTGACAGTCAAAGTTGCATCAGATGTGAGGGATGACTTTAGCTGTGTAAGTGGGACAGTATTGACGGTCAAAGTTGCATCCGATGTGAGGGGTGACATCAGATGTGTAAGTGGGACAGTATTGACAGTCAAAGTTGCATCAGATGTGAGAGATGACATCAGATGTGTAAGTGGGACAGTATTGACAGTCAAAGTTGCATCAGATGTGAGGGATGACTTTAGCTGTGTAAGTGGGACAGTATTGACAGTCAAAGTTGCATCCGATGTGAGGGATGACATCAGATGTGTAAGTGGGACAGTATTGACAGTCAAAGTTGCATCAGACGTGAGGGATGACATCAGATTTGTTAGTGGGACAGTATTGACAGTCAAAGTTGCATCAGATGTGAGGGATGACTTTAGCTGTGTAAGTGGGACAGTATTGACAGTCAAAGTTGCATCAGATGTGAGGGATGACTTTAGCTGTGTAAGTGGGACAGTATTGACAGTCAAAGTTGCATCCGATGTGAGGGATGACATCAGATGTGTAAGTGGGACAGTATTGACAGTCAAAGTTGCATCAGACGTGAGGGATGACATCAGATTTGTTAGTGGGACAGTATTGACAGTCAAAGTTACGTCAGACGTGAGAGATGACATCAGATGTGCAAGTGGGACAGTATTGACAGTCAAACTTGCATCAGATATGAGATATGACATCAGATGTATAAGTGGGACAGTATTGACAGTCAAAGTTGCATCAGATGTGAGATATGACTTCTGATGTGTAAGTGGGACAGTATTTACGGTCAAACTTGCATCAGATATGAGATATGACATCAGATGTATAAGTGGGACAGTATTGACAGTCAAAGTTGCATCAGATGTGAGGGATGACTTTAGCTATGTAAGTGGGACAGTATTGACAGTCAAAGTTGCATCCGATGTGAGGGATGACATCAGATGTGTAAGTGGGACAGTATTGACAGTCAAAGTTGCATCAGACGTGAGGGATGACATCAGATTTGTTAGTGGGACAGTATTGACAGTCAAAGTTACGTCAGACGTGAGAGATGACATCAGATGTGCAAGTGGGACAGTATTGACAGTCAAACTTGCATCAGATGTGAGATATGACTTCTGATGTGTAAGTGGGACAGTATTTACGGTCAAACTTGCATCAGATATGAGATATGACATCAGATGTATAAGTGGGACAGTATTGACAGTCAAAGTTGCATCAGATGTGAGGGATGACTTTAGCTGTGTAAGTGAGACAGTATTGACAGTCAAAGTTGCATCAGATGTGAGGGATGACTTTAGCTATGTAAGTGGGACAGTATTGACAGTCAAAGTTGCATCCGATGTGAGGGATGACATCAGATGTGTAAGTGGGACAGTATTGACAGTCAAAGTTGCATCAGATGTGTTAGTGGGACAGTATTGACAGTCAAAGTTGCATCAGATGTGAGGGATGACTTTAGCTGTGTAAGTGGGACAGTATTGACAGTCAAAGTTGCATCAGATGTGAGGGATGACTTTAGCTGTGTAAGTGGGACAGTATTGACAGTCAAAGTTGCATCCGATGTGAGGGATGACATCAGATGTGTAAGTGGGACAGTATTGACAGTCAAAGTTGCATCAGACGTGAGGGATGACATCATATTTGTTAGTGGGACAGTATTGACAGTCAAAGTTACGTCAGACGTGAGAGATGACATCAGATGTGTAAGTGGGACAGTATTGACAGTCAAACTTGCATCAGATATGAGATATGACATCAGATGTATAAGTGGGACAGTATTGACAGTCAAAGTTGCATCAGATGTGAGATATGACTTCTGATGTGTAAGTGGTACAGTATTGACAGTCAAACGTGCATCAGATATGAGATATGACATCAGATGTATAAGTGGGACAGTATTGACAGTCAAACTTGCATCAGGTGTGAGATATGACTTCTGATGTGTAAGTGGGACAGTATTGACAGTCAAAGTTGCATCAGATGTGAGAGATGACATCAGATGTGTAAGTGGGACAGTATTGACAGTCAAAGTTGCATCAGATGTGAGGGATGACTTTAGCTGTGTAAGTGGGACAGTATTGACAGTCAAAGTTGCATCCGATGTGAGGGATGACATCAGATGTGTAAGTGGGACAGTATTGACAGTCAAAGTTGCATCAGACGTGAGGGATGACATCAGATTTGTTAGTGGGACAGTATTGACAGTCAAATTGCATCAGATGTGAGGGATGACTTTAGCTGTGTAAGTGGGACAGTATTGACAGTCAAAGTTGCATCCGATGTGAGGGATGACATCAGATGTGTAAGTGGGACAGTATTGACAGTCAAAGTTGCATCAGACGTGAGGGATGACATCAGATTTGTTAGTGGGACAGTATTGACAGTCAAAGTTACGTCAGACGTGAGAGATGACATCAGATGTGTAAGTGGGACAGTATTGACAGTCAAACTTGCATCAGATATGAGATATGACATCAGATGTATAAGTGGGACAGTATTGACAGTCAAAGTTGCATCAGATGTGAGATATGACTTCTGATGTGTAAGTGGTACAGTATTGACAGTCAAACGTGCATCAGATATGAGATATGACATCAGATGTATAAGTGGGACAGTATTGACAGTCAAACTTGCATCAGATGTGAGATATGACTTCTGATGTGTAAGTGGGACAGTATTGACAGTCAAAGTTGCATCAGATGTGAGAGATGACATCAGATGTGTAAGTGGGACAGTATTGACAGTCAAAGTTGCATCAGATGTGAGGGATGACTTTAGCTGTGTAAGTGGGACAGTATTGACAGTCAAAGTTGCATCCGATGTGAGGGATGACATCAGATGTGTAAGTGGGACAGTATTGACAGTCAAAGTTGCATCAGACGTGAGGGATGACATCAGATTTGTTAGTGGGACAGTATTGACAGTCAAATTGCATCAGATGTGAGGGATGACTTTAGCTGTGTAAGTGGGACAGTATTGACAGTCAAAGTTGCATCCGATGTGAGGGATGACATCAGATGTGTAAGTGGGACAGTATTGACAGTCAAAGTTGCATCAGACGTGAGGGATGACATCAGATTTGTTAGTGGGACAGTATTGACAGTCAAAGTTACATCAGATGTGAGAGATGACATCAGATGTATAAGTGGGACAGTATTGACAGTCAAAGTTGCATCAGATGTGAGGGATGACTTTAGCTGTGTAAGTGGGACAGTATTGACAGTCAAAGTTGCATCAGATGTGAGGGATGACTTTAGCTGTGTAAGTGGGACAGTATTGACAGTCAAAGTTGCATCCGATGTGAGGGATGACATCAGATGTGTAAGTGGGACAGTATTGACAGTCAAAGTTGCATCAGACGTGAGGGATGACATCAGATTTGTTAGTGGGACAGTATTGACAGTCAAAGTTACGTCAGACGTGAGAGATGACATCAGATGTGTAAGTGGGACAGTATTGACAGTCAAACTTGCATCAGATATGAGATATGACATCAGATGTATAAGTGGGACAGTATTGACAGTCAAAGTTGCATCAGATGTGAGATATGACTTCTGATGTGTAAGTGGTACAGTATTGACAGTCAAACTTGCATCAGATATGAGATATGACATCAGATGTATAAGTGGGACAGTATTGACAGTCAAAGTTGCATCAGATGTGAGATATGACTTCTGATGTGTAAGTGGGCCAGTATTGACAGTCAAAGTTGTATCATATGTGAGGGATGACATCAGATGTGTAAGTGGGACAGCATTGACGGTCAAAGTTGTTTACATTAAATAAGGATATTTTCAAATAGTGTATTTTTGTGTATTTTATGCTTTCGTCCACATAAAAACTAGGACAGTATTGACAGTCAAAGTTGCATCAGATGTGAGGGATGACTTTAGCTGTGTAAGTGGGACAGTATTGACAGTCAAAGTTGCATCCGATGTGAGGGATGACATCAGATGTGTAAGTGGGACAGTATTGACAGTCAAAGTTGCATCAGACGTGAGGGATGACATCAGATTTGTTAGTGGGACAGTATTGACAGTCAAAGTTACGTCAGACGTGAGAGATGACATCAGATGTGTAAGTGGGACAGTATTGACAGTCAAACTTGCATCAGATATGAGATATGACATCAGATGTATAAGTGGGACAGTATTGACAGTCAAAGTTGCATCAGATGTGAGATATGACTTCTGATGTGTAAGTGGTACAGTATTGACAGTCAAACTTGCATCAGATATGAGATATGACATCAGATGTATAAGTGGGACAGTATTGACAGTCAAAGTTGCATCAGATGTGAGATATGACTTCTGATGTGTAAGTGGGCCAGTATTGACAGTCAAAGTTGTATCATATGTGAGGGATGACATCAGATGTGTAAGTGGGACAGCATTGACGGTCAAAGTTGTTTACATTAAATAAGGATATTTTCAAATAGTGTATTTTTGTGTATTTTATGCTTTCGTCCACATAAAAACTAGGACAGTATTGACAGTCAAAGTTGCATCAGGCGTGAGGGATGACATCAGATGTGTAAGTGGGACAGTATTGACAGTCAAAGTTGCATCAGATGTGTAAGTGGGACAGTATTGACAGTCAAAGTTGCATCAGATGTGAGGGATGACATCGTATATGTAAGTGGGACAGTATTGACAGTCAAAGTTGCATCAGATGTGAGGAATGACATCAGATGTGTAAGTGGGACAGTATTGACAGTCAAAGTTGCATCAGATGTGAGGAATGACATCAGATGTGTAAGTGGGACAGTATTCACAGTCAAAGTTGCATCAGATGTGAAAAATTACATCAGATGTTTAAGTGGGACAGTATTGACAGTCAAAGTTGTTTACATTAAATAAGGATGTTTTCAAATAGTGTATTTTTGTGTATTTTGTCCACATAAAAACTAGGACAGTATTGACAGTCAAAGTTACATCAGATGTGAGCGATTAAATCAGATGTGTAAGTGGGACAGTATTGACAGTCAAAGTTGCATCAGATGTGAGGGATGACATCAGATGTGTAAGTGGGACAGTATTGACAGTCAAAGTTGCATCAGATGTGAGGGATGACATCAGATGTGTAAGTGGGTCAGTATTGACAGTCAAAGTCGCATCAGATGTGAGCGATTAAATCAGATGTGTAAGTGGGACAGTATTGACAGTCAAAGTTGCATCAGATGTGAGGGATGGAATCACATGTGTAAGTGGGACAGTATTGACAGTCAAAGTTGCATCAGGCGTGAGGGATGACATCAGCTGTGTAAGTGGGACAGTATTGACAGTCAAAGTCACATCAGATGTGAGGGATGGAATCACATGTGTAAGTGGGACAGTATTGACAGTCAAAGTTGCATCAGATGTGAGGGATGGAATCACATGTGTAAGTGGGACAGTATTGACAGTCAAAGTTGCATCAGGCGTGAGGGATGACATCAGATGTGTAAGTGGGACAGTATTGACAGTCAAAGTTGCATCAGATGTGAGGAATGACATCAGATGTGTAAGGGGGACAGTATTGACAGTCAAAGTTGCATCAGATGTGAGGGATGACATCAGATGTGTAAGTGGGACAGTATTGACAGTCAAAGTTGCATCAGGCGTGAGGGATGACATCAGATGTGTAAGTGGGACAGTATTGACAGTCAAAGTTGCATCAGATGTGAGGGATTAAATCAGATGTGTAAGTGGGACAGTATTGACAGTCAAAGTTGCATCAGATGTGAGGGATGAAATCAGCTGTGTAAGTGGGACAGTATTGACAGTCAAAGTTGCATCAGATGTGAGGGATTAAATCAGCTGTGTAAGTGGGACAGTATTGACAGTCAAAGTTGTTTACATTAAATAAGGATGTTTTCCAATAGTCTATTTTGTGCTTTCGTCCACATAAAAAGTAAAACAAACTCCAGCGTTTGTGAGGACGAGTAAGATGGAATCTTCTGGTTTGTGTGATAAAAAATGTGCGACGTGTTTTTAAAGCTAACATAACGGAACACGAGCAATGAAGTCATTACTGGAGCCTCCTCCCTTGGCCACGCCTACTCCGCTGTGATTGGCCAGGGGGTGGAGGACGATTAATCGATCGTCGGAGAGCCATGTGTCAGTGTAAACAATCACTGTGCAGGTATGTCACAGGTGAGAGGAATGCGGTGTGCCCTCGCCATCACAAGACCCAGGCGAGGCGTCAGGCGTGTTCCGCGAGTTTATTCTGCCGAGTCAGCAGAGACCGAGCGATAGCAACTAGTCGCGGTGGCGCAATCTGACAAGGACCAGTAATAATCAGCAGGGAATCTCATCGCTCTGTCATTTTCTAGCTGGAGGAAGGCGCCTCAATCTTCACAAAAAATGTTTAGTAAATCAAGCGTTTCGCCAAAAATACTTAAATTACGTTAATATCTCTTTAATTCAATTATTCTCAATTATATTTGCAACTCATTTCCGCCACTGTAAATAGCATAATTTGTCTATGAAATTGTTACAAGGACACCTCCGCATAACATTATATTCTTTTGTTATTTATTTTTTTTAAATGTATTTTATTTTTTTTATTTTTTTCTATTCTTATTAAAATGACATCAAACATGAATTTAATTAACATTGTTTCTCAGTGTAACAGAAAAGATGAAAAATGCATCAATTTTCTTGAATAAAAAAACAACAATGTTGGGACAATGCCCGAGACCTTCGATTCTTGAGGCAGTACTGCGTCAAAAAGTGACATCGGTGTGTAAAGGATATCACCACATGGGCTCAGGAACACTTCAGAAAACCACTGTCAGTAACTACAGTTTGTCGCTACATCTGTAAGTGCAAGTTAAAACTCTACTATGCAAAGTGAAAGCCATTTACCAACAACACCCAGAAACGCCGCCAGCTTTGCTGGGCCGAGCTCATCTAAGATGGTCTGATACAAAGTGGAAAAGTGTTCTGTGGTCTGACGAGTCCACATTTCAAATTGTTTTTGGAAACTGTGGACGTCGTGTCCTCCGGACCAAAGAGGAAAAGAACCATCCGGATTGTTATAGGCACAAAGTGTAAAAGCCAGCATGTGTGATGGTATGGGGGTGTATTAGTGCCCAAGACATGGGTAACTTACACATCTGTGAAGGCACCATTAATGCTGAAAGGTACATACAGGTTTTGGAGCAACATATGTTGCCATCCAAGCAACGTTACCATGGACGCCCCTGCTTATTTCAGCAAGACAATGCCAAGCCACGTGTTACATCAACGTGGCTTCATAGTAAAAGAGTGTGGGTACTAGACTGGCCTGCCTGTAGTCCAGACCTGTCTTCCATTGAAAATGTGTGGCGCATTATGAAGCCTAAAATAGCACAACGGAGACCCCCGGACTGTTGAACAACTTAAGCTGTACATCAAGCAAGAATGGGAAAGAATTCCACCTGAGAAGCTTCAAAAATGTGTCTCCTCAGTTCCCAAACCTTTACTGAGTGTTGTTAAAAGGAAAGGCCATGTAACACAGTGGTGAACATGCCCTTTCCCAAATACTTTGGCACGTGTTGCAGCCATGAAATTCTAAGTTAATTATTATTTGCAAAAAAAAAATAAAGTTTATGAGTTTGAACATCCAATATCTTGTCTTTGTAGTGCATTCAATTGAATATGGGTTGAAAATGATTTGCAAATCATTGTATTCCGTTTATATTTACATCTAACACAATTTCCCAACTCATATGGAAACGGGGTTTGTATATATATATGTATATATATATATATATATATATATATATATATATATATATATATATATATATATATATATATATATATATATATATATATATATATATATATATATATATATATATATATATATATATGTAGCTTGCCCATCACTGCGTAGCACGCCAATAGTCGTTCCCAGTATGATGAACTGTACCTGGAAAGGTACAGGTAAGGCGGGGGCGGACCCAAAGGTGCACAAGAAGGTGTGTTCAGTAGGTGTGACCTGCGGAGCAAAAAGGCTCAGTTGTCTCAGTCCTTCCACGCTCACACACACACACACACACATACACACTCTCTCTCTCATACATTCTTGTCCGCCTCTGCACCCCAGATTTTGTCCCGGCGGGTCGGCGTTTCTCGGCCAAGTCCTTCATCCTGCCCATCCAGCCTCACTGAGCCCCTGGCGGCAACAGAAGGGCAGCGGCCATGACGGAAGCGTCCACCAACATGCGGCTGAAGCTGCCCGTCGTGTGCTTCATCCTGGAGATCATCCTCATCATCCTCTTCGGGGTGCTGGTGGAGTACGACTACGAGACGGACGCCAAGAAATGGCACAGCAAGAACCACTCCGACTACGAAAACGACTTCTACTTCCGCTACCCAAGTGAGTGGCCTGTGCGGGTCTGGGAGGGTCGGGGTCAGAGGTGACTAAAGTCCCCAGAATGGACGCATTATACTAAAGTCCTGTAGGGGGAGCCATAGAAGTCGTAGGATAGATTTTTATTAATAACTCTACAGCTTGATGCAGACCAAACTCCAATCCGTTACATCTGGACTGAGGAGAACTACATTACCCATCATGCTTTGCATCCGCATAATAGGACTAAAATGAACAAACTAACTTGCAAAAAAAATATGTCTATACATAGTATATATATTCATATATGTTTTTAGTCTTGAACAAGATGGGCCCGAGCTCATCCAGGATGGACTGAGGAGAACTTCATTACCCATCATGCTTTGCATCCGCATATTAGGACTAAAACTAACAAACTAACTGGCAAAAAAAGTGTTTGTATATATATATATATATATATATACATGTTTTAAATATTCAAGTTTCCCACAGAACTGCAATCTATTTGTGGCAGTGGGTTGATGACGCTGACTGATGTGAGTGTCATTTTTATGATAAAAAAGACAAAAAGTCTACAAAATGTATGACTACAAATGTCAACAACAAAAAAAGAAATACAAATGTCACTTCTTATAGTGTTTTTAAATGGGGGGGGGAGGGGTGCACAGTAGCACCCGCTCCTCGGTGAGAAGAGCGATACGTGCTTTTCATATCACTTCAGTAACTACAGTTGGTTGCTACATCTGTAAGTGCAAGTTAAAACTGTACTATGCAAAGCCACAGCCATTTATCAACAACACCCAGAAACGCCGCCGGCTTCGCTGGGCCCGAGCTCATCTAAGATGGACTGAGGAGAACTACATTACCCATCATGCTTTGCATCCGCATATTAGGACTAAAACTAACAAACTAACTGGCAAAAATTGTATATATATATATATATATATATATATATATATATATATATATATATATATATATATATATATATATATATATATATATGTTTTAAATATTCAACAAGATACGCCGAGTTTCCCACAGAACTGCAATCTATTTGTGGCAGTGGGTTGATGATGCTGACTGATGCATGTGAGTGTCATTTTTATGATAAAAAAGACAAAAAGCCTACAAAATTTATGACTGCAAATGTCAACAACAAAAAAAGAAATACAAATGTCACTTCTTTTAGTGTTTTTAAATGGGGCGAGGGGTGCACAGTAGCACCCGCTCCTCGGTGAGAAGAGCGATACGTGCTTTTCATATCACTTCAGTAACTGCAGTTGGTCACTACATCTGTAAGTGCAAGTTAAAACTCTACTATGCAAAGCCACAGCCATTTATCAACAACACCCAGAAACGCCGCCGGCTTCGCTGGGCCTGAGCTCATCTAAGATGGACTGAGGAGAACTACATTACCCATCATGCTTTGCATCCGCATATTAGGACTAAAACTAACAAACTAACTGGCAAAAATTGTGTATATATATATACATATATATATATATATATATATATATATATATATATATATATATATATATATATATATATATATATATATATATATATATATATATATATATATATATATATATATATATATATATATATATATATGTTTTAAATATTCAACAAGATGCGCCAAGTTTCCCACAGAACTGCAATCTATTTGTGGCAGTGGGTGCTGATGCATGTGAGTGTCGTTTTTATGATAAAAAAGACAAAAAGTCTTCAAAATTTATGACTACAAATGTCAACAACAAAAAAAGAAATACAAATGTCACTTCTTATAGTGTTTTTAAATGGGGGGAGGTGTGCACAGTAGCACCCGCTCCTCGGTGAGAAGAGCGATACGTGCTTTTCATATCACTTCAGTAACTACAGTTGGTTGCTACATCTGTAAGTGCAAGTTAAAACTGTACTATGCAAAGCCACAGCCATTTATCAACAACACCCAGAAACACAGCCGGCTTCGCTGGGCCCGAGCTCATCTAAAATGGACTGAGGAGAACTACATTACCCATCATGCTTTGCATCCGCATATTAGGACTAACTAACTGGCAAAACATTATATATATATATATATATATATATATATATATATATATATATATATATATATATATATATATATATATATATATATATATATATATATATATATATATATATATATATATATATATATATATATATATACATACATGTTTTAAATATTCAACAAGATGAGCAGAGTTTCCCACAGAACTGCAATCTATTTGTGGCAGTGGGTTGATGATGCTGACTGATGCATGTGAGTGTCATTTGTATGATAAAAAAAAAGACAAAAAGTCTGCAAAAATGTTTACAAATAAAAATGTCAACAAAAAAAAAGCAATACAACTATCACTTCTTTTAGTGTTTCTAAATGGGAGGGAGGAGCACCCGCTCCTCGGTGAGAAGAGCGATATGTGCTTTTCATATCACTTCAGAAAACCACTGTCAGTAACTACAGTTGGTCGCTACATCTGTAAGTGCAAGTTAAAACTCGACTATGCAAAGCCACAGCCATTTATCAACAACACCCAGAAACAGAGCTTCTCTAAAAAATTATTTTAAAAAGTTGCTTGATTTGTTGCTTTTTTTTAATGAAAAAAAAAAAAAGTAGGCTATCTACTGGGGTAACATTGATCCCTCCTTCCGCATGTCCGTATTCTCTGTATAAGCTGTGTTAAAAAGTGGAGGCGCGATGCCATCTAGTGTAGGGAGTTGTAACAACAAGCTACATGGATAGATAGTCCCGTTATAATGTGTTTTTGAGTGAGGGAGAACAGCTAGCATCTAATCTACAGTATTTATGGCGGACCAAATATAAGTAAACGTACAGGAAATATAGTTTCGTTTTTTTTATGTAACAAAACAGAAAGTTTTTTGCAACCCAAAAAATTATCTGTTTCCCCCCAAATAATAATTCAAAAAATAATGTTTTTTTTTTTAAATTTTTTGGTAGAAATTTTTTTTTTTTTTAATTTTAAGTCTATTATAGTTTACTTTTTTGGGTTGCAAATCAATCTTCTGTTTGTTTTTTTGTTTTGGCAAACATAGGAGCACGACATATTTTAATTCTAACATGCAATAATATTTGTTTTAAGTTTTTATTCTATGAATATTATAATAATTGCATCGTGTACTATTTTCAGAGAATACATGTTCTTCATGACTATGCAATGCAGAAGTATACAATCGTGCAGTTGATAGCTTTCTTTAAAATAAACACACAGGCAAGGTTGGAAAATAGAAATAAAAATGCAGGCTTTTAATGCATCGCAAGACACATTTTTGTTTTCAATTTTCAGATTTGTGCAATAAAAAAACATGTTGATGTTTTACATACTCGCTAAGTTGGCAACACTGATCATGTATAAGCTGTGTTAAAAAGTGGAGTAATGATGCCATCTAGTGTAATAATGTGTAACTGCAAGCTACATGGACGGACCGTCCCGTTATAATGTGTTTATGAGTGAGGGAGAACAGCGAGCGTCTAATCTACAGTATGTATGGCGGTTCAAATATTAGTGAATGTTTTTATGTAACAAAAAAAAAGATTTTAAAATGAAAAAAAAAAATCTGTAAACAAGAAAACGTTTTTCTGTTTGAAAATATATATGTTACATTTTTATGTTATATATATATATATATATATATATATATATATATATATATATATATATATATATATATATATATATATATATATATATATATATATATATATGTATATATATATATATATATATATATATATATATATATATATATATATGTATATATATATATATATATATATATATATATATATATATATATATATATATATATATATATATATGTATATATATATATATATATTCTTAATTTTTGTTTATAATTTATTATTCTTTGTTTGCAAATCAATTTTTCGTTTGTTTTGCCAAACATATACAGTAAACACTGCAGTACAAGGTTACACTACATATTTTTTAATTAAATGTTTTTATGTAACCAAATCTACTCAGTGGCCTAGTGGTTAGAGTGTCCGCCCTGAGATGGGTAGGTTGTGAGTTCTAACCCCGGCCGAGTCTTACCAAAGACTATAAAAATGGGAGCCATTACCTCCCTGCTTGGCACTCAGCATCAAGGGTTGGAATTGGGGGTTAAATCGCCAAAAATGATTCCTGGGCGCGGCACCGCTGCTGCCCACTGCTCCCCTCACCTCCCAGGGGGTGAATAAGGGGATTGAATGCAGAGAACAAATTTCACCACACCTAGTGTGTGTGTGTGACTATCATTGGTACTTTAACTTTAAACAAAAAAATATTTTAAAATGAAAAAATTATCTGTAAACAATAAAAAAGTTTTCTGTTTGAAAATACATTTTGTTAAATTTCGATTTTATATATATATACATATAAATATATATCATAATTTCCGGACTATAAGCCGCACCTGACTATAAGCCGCACCAGCTAAATTTAGGGGAAAATACAGATTGCTCCATATATAAGCCGCACCCGACTATAAGCCGCAGGGTTTTGATGTGTAATTACCGTAGTATATAGGGGTTCCTGCTACCACGGAGGGGATTGTTGGGACAGAGATGACTGTTTGGGAACGCAAAGCGTCCCATTTATTAACAATAAATCTTTCAATCATTCAATCAAACTTTCACATCTTTGACATGGCGAACAGCATTCATGCAGAGTACAAATAATACAACGGTGCAAAGTAATACAAAGTGCTTGCCTGTACGTTATCAAAATAACCAGCCTACCGGTATATGAAAAGTCAGTCTTTAATCATTGTGTCATCGTCTTCCTCCTGTGTACTAAAACCACCGAAATCCTCTTCGTCGGTGTCGGAGAAGAACAGGCCGTATATAAGCCGCACCCTTGTATAAGCCGCAGGGACCAGAACGAGGGGAAAAAGTAGCGGCTTATAGTCCGGAAATTACGGTATATATATATATATATATATATATATGTATATATATATATATATATATATATATATATATATATATATATATATATATATATATATATATATATATATATTTTATTCATTTTATTTTGTATTATTTGTATTTATTTATTTATTATTATATTTTAATTTTTTGTATTTCACTTTTATTATTATTTGTTTGCAAATCAATTTTTAGTTTGTTTTGCCAAACATATAAACACTGCAGTACAAAGTTTCACTACATATTTTTTAATTAAATGTTTCTATGTAACCAAACAAAAAAATATTTTAAAATGAAAAAATGATCTGTAAACAAAAAAAAGTTTTTCTGTTTGAAAATTAAAAAAATTTAATTTAGATTTTATTTATATATATATATATATATATATATATATATATATATATATATATATATATACATATATATATATATATATATATATATATATATATATATATATATATATATATATATATACATATATATATATATATATATATATATATATATATATATATATATATATATATATATATATATATATATATATATATATATATATATGTATATATATATTTTTTAATTTTTTTTTAAATTTATTTATTTTATTTTGTATTATTTTTATTTATTTATTTATTTATTTATTTATATATATATATTTTTATTTATTTCACATTTAATATTCTTTGGTTGCAAATCAATATTTTAGTTTGTTTTGGCAAACATATAAACACTGCAACCCCCCGCGACCCCGAACGGGACAAGCGGTAAAAAATGGATGTATGGATGGATAAACACTGCACTACAAAGTTTCACTCCATATTTTTTTATTCTTAAAAGCAATACTACTTCTATAAACATTATAGTAATTGCATCATGGACTTTTGCAGAGAATACATGTTCTTCACGACTAGAATCGTGGTCAAAATAATCCCCCCCAAAAACGGATTAACTCGCTGCACTATAAAGACAATATAACATACATCCATCAACGTGGATGCATATGCAAAAGTGCAATATATTTATTTGTACAGTAAATCTATTTATATCTGCACCTTTTTTTTGTAAATGCACCTTATGGCTCTTTTATCCTGCACCACAACAAGCGAATGTAACAAAATGTCGTTCTTATCTGTACTGTAAAGTTAAAATTTAAATGACAATAAAGAAAGTCTGAGTCTATAAAATGCAGAACTATACACTCCTGCAGTTGATAGCTTTCTTTGCATTAAACAAAAAGACAAGGTTGGAAAATAAAAATAAAAATAAAAATGCAGGCTTTTAATGCACATTTTAGTTTTATAGATTTGTGCAAAAAAAAAAGACAACATTTGAATGTTTTACATGGGCGAGGCTCCATAAAACAAGAATAATAAATGTTGCTAAGAGGTCAAAAGTACTAAAGGGGCGGAGCCACAGTCATGTGATGTTGATACAGGAAGTGAACATAATCTTTCCAGCACACTCAAATGTAAAAAAAAAAAAATAACTTGGGTCTCATAAGTTTTGTCCTCATCCAAGTGTCCGTCATAGTGACTTTTGGACACGTCAG